>NW_028270188.1:33632472-33935502 GCF_037043375.1 Chiloscyllium plagiosum | reverse complement strand
GAGAAATCGGTATTCTATTTTCAAGGAAGGAGCTGTCTAGGCACGGACAATAATATCCAAGACTCAGAAGAGCGGTGAGGGAGCCTGGTGGTGTGGAATAGATAGACCCATCACCAACATCTGTAGACAGATGAATATATTGCCTTCCCCACCCCACCCCCGCCCCGACCCGACGCCCGTGATGCAGTGCAGAAAGCCTTACAGGAAATAGTAGCAACGGGCTACGGCAACCAACCAAACCAAATCCTGGACCTAACCCCAAGCAGAGAAGAGGGCATTAATATCACGCCAGAATCTGGAGGGAGTCGGCCAGGGCGCCGTAGCGAATTTGACTCTTTAGTGGAACTGACCCCTCTTGAGATAACTGGTGGAAATGCGACGCCAGTAGTTTGGGAGATGCGAAGCGCCATCGCCAGTATGAAAGGTAGAGAGCTTGTGGGTTGGCCCTAATATAACTCCGCAGATTAGAGTTTGGCTACTATTATTGGATATGTTTGCACTCAGCCCAACGTTGGACTGCCGAACCAATCACAGCGATTCTGGCAAGAGATGCTCACTCCTGTTTCCGTGGGCAGCGACGATCCTGACCCTGATAGGGCGAGCAATTAGGGAAAATCTCGTGCCATCACGGAAACTCAAGGCGAACTGCAGTCCCAATGCTGACACGCTTCCGACCACAACCTTCCAGAAAGTGGAAGGCAATGGAGAAAACTGTATTGGCACAAATCAGGGGATCTCACAGTGTACTACGACGCTGTACTTGAACAATGACTTTTGCTCAGCAACCTACGCAAATGGTACGATCATCAACATTACTTGTTCCTTTATCAATAATCCGGCCATGATGGCGGGTATAATATGGACATTTGGCGAGACAGTGTACCACCACCTCCTCCTGGGATGGAAGGGGTGCTGCTACCCCGCGGTACTGGCCACTGACACGCCAGTGTTCACCCCTGCAATACACCAGGGGCGAACTTTGGGGTGGTCTAGTCTCATGGGATCAGGGACAACAGTGGCAATAAGGAAGATCAATGACCTTGCATATAGTATATTACTGTTAGCAAATGATACCAGAGAAGGTCTAACACTCAGTAATGCTGAGTTAACAGCAGTAAGGGTAGCAGTGATTCAAAACCGACTAGTACGAGACATTCTAGACATACTGAGAGAGGGGACCGTCTGCAAAATGTTAGGTAACTCATGCTGTTCCAAAATTCATGATGAGTCACAGAATATCACGATTGTAATAAATCGTATGAAGGCGGCAATAAGATAGTCTCCCCCAACAGAGGACTCCTGGATCCAATGGCTTACCTCCCTTTGGGGCCGATCGGGGCATTAGATCCTTCACTCTCTACTAATTGTAGGACATACTCATAATGCTTGTGTATCTGCCTACACGATTTGCTTATGAGTGCAGCAGGATATCAAACCGTAAGACGATCATAGACCCAACAGAAGGAAAATCCGATTGTCTGGATCCCCCCATACATTAACGTTGAAATGTGTGACGTCTGAAAATGGGCTATGTACAGGGCACACCAGAGCAAGTGACGATACCACAAGAATGCTGTGTTGAAGGTAGACGATGTCTGAGGAAAGATCTGGCGTTCCCTAAGCAGTTTGATTTACAGCTATCCGGCTCTGTATACTTCTTATGTCATTATTGTCATAAAATGATAAAAACGGGGAAAATGTAATGGAAAATTAACATTTATCGTGAAATATATAAAAGCGTGGTTGAAACGAAAAGATAAGGGCCTGATCTTGTAAAGCATTGCAGACAGAAAAAAAAGTTAAACAGAAGCTAAATAATTATAAGGACAGTAAACTTTCTTATCAAACGTCAAGGAATGAGAAAAACAACTCCACATATGGAAAGGAAATCGATTGTGCCAGGCTCCTGGCCTTGAGATGTTGAAAAGGAGAAGCGAAGTATAGTATAAAGGGAATATGTGAAAGCCGTCAGGCGCCCCTTAAATGAGGCGTCTTGCCAAAGTATTGGGTACACTCTGCATAATCCAAAAATCCACCTTTTCTTTGCTCTTGCTAGCATTTGAGTCGAGTCAATTTAATTTCCAAGACACTTTCCTCCTCTATAGTGACTTTTATGCCAGTAAGGGTATTATTGATGGTCTTGAAGGTTTCCTCTTTTTTTTCGTTCAGTGATGACAAAGGTGCCACCAACGTAGCGGACCCAAAGATTGGCTTGCATGGTTGGCAGACTGTTTGTTCGAGTCTCTGCATTACTACCTCTGCGAAGAAACCTGATATCGGAGATCCCATGCGTGTTTCGTTGGTTTGTATGTATGTTTTGTTGTTGAAGTTGATGTATGTCGTTAGGCAAAGGACCACTTAACGATAATGTACTTTCTGATGAAGTTAGTGGTGTTTTTCATATTTGTCTTTGGGTCTTCTAATTGTGTAGTCAGTGTTAATGTTGATTGAAGTAAACAGGGCTGTTAGTCAAACGAGATGATTATTTCATCCTCTTGTGTTGAGGTGTCTTTGATGGTCTTCAGGAATTCTTGGGTGGAGTGGATAGACAGGCGTGGGTCTTCTACTAAATGTTTTCGTCCTTAGTGTATCTCCTTGGCCATTGTGTACGTTGGTGTTCGATGTAGCGAGACTATGGGTCGGGGGGTGGGGTGGGGGGCTGGCTCCTGCTTAGTGAAGTTTGGATAATCTGTAGAAGCGTGGTGTGTTGAATCCATCTGGTTTCAATTTTTGGAAGTCGGTCCGATTTATTTCTCCAGATTTCTGAAGTTTGTTTGAATGGGGCTGTATTTCGGTTCTCTAATTGTGGAATCGGGACTATCACCACTTGTTGGTAAGTGTTGTTATCTGGACCTCGTATGTTCGCTTTTTCAATATCGTCTCTTCAATTTAGAATGACTGTCAAGCGTCGTTTGTATGCACGGAGGATAACAACGTTTAAATCTGTTTTTAGTCTTTCCAGTGCTTTCCTTTTATTTGTATTGCGTATGTTTCCTTCATTTCTACTGCTTACTTTGGTGCGACCAAGTATCTGATAGCTTGCTGAGTTTCTTCTGAGAGTTGGTTGTCTTTTAGGGTTGTTTCTAATGCTGCTAAGAAATCTTTCTTGTCCGCATCCTGGCAGTTGTAATTTAATCCTCTTAGGCAAATGACTTTTTCAGTGTCTATTAAGGGTCGGTCAGGTAAGTTATTTGTCCATGCTTCTGTGTTGTCAGTGTTGTCACTTTGTGTAAGTTTGTCCAGTTCTTTTTTTTCTCAGCAGGTCCAGTTTTATTTTATTTTCTGTGTTTCCCGCTGTCTAATATCCATGGCCTGTTGTTCTGTGTCTATCCATTCATGGTTTTTTGCTTGAGGGAGTGCAAACTTTCCCGCTTGTATTTACAGGGTCGATTGTGGGCATCATTAATCATTTCTCTAAACATTCTGTGGTCGTTTGGTTATGTAATTCTTTTGGCTAGTGGGGTGTTTAGGGGAGGTTTGTATTTAAGACCTTTAGTTAGTACCTGTTTTCTTCGGCATTCGTGCAGGAAGTACAGGTGTTCGCGGGTGCCACTCGGTCGGATGGCATTCATTTCCAATTTTCGGACCATTTTTAACATATTGCTTCCACAGGTCATAGCAAGTTTTGAGACGTTTGTAGCTCAAGTTGAGGTTCTGGATGTAGGTACGCTGGGAGTTCAGCTGGAAGTTTCATTTCCAGACATTTCGTCACTCTACTCGGTAACATCGTCAGTGGGCCTTCGGGCAATGAACTGTTGATAATTCCTAGATCAGTTGATATGTTTGGGTTTTCTTCGATTGGTAATGTTATTTCATGTGGTGATGTTATTTCCTGTTTTTTTTTCTCAAGGCGTGAAATATAGGGTCTAACTCGACGTGTTTATTGATAGCGTTCTGGTTGGAATAGCAAACGTCTAGGATTTCTTGTGCGTGTCTCTGTTTGGCTTGTTGAAGGATAGATGTGTTCTCCACAGTCGAAGTGATGCCTTCCTTATCTGTATGTAAGTATTCTTGTTAGAGAATCATGTCGTTTTGTGGCAAGTTGATGTTTATGTATCCTTGTGACTAGTTTTCTGACTGTTTGTCCAAAGTGGTGTTTGCTACAGTTCTTGCAAAGTGTTTTGTAAATGACATTAGCTTTGTTTGTTGTCTGCATAGGTTCTTTCAAGTTCATGTGGTGCTGTTTTAGTGTGTTGGCGGTTTGTGGGCTACCATGGTGCCAAGTGGTCTGTGTAGTCTAACAGTTATTTCCGAGATGTATTTTATGTAGGGCAGCGTGGCTAATCTTTCTGAACGTGTTTTGTCTGCTTGTTTCGATTTGTTGCTGAGAATTCGGCGGACTGTGTTCATTGTGTACTCATTCTTTTTGAATAAAAGGTATAGGAGGTTTTCCTCTGGATAGCTTAGTTCCTCGATGCTGCAGTGCTGTTGGCTCCTTGAAATTATGTTTTGATGCAGCTTCATTTGTGGATGTTGGGATGATTGCTTCTGTAGTTCAATATTTGGTCCGTATGTGTTGTTTTCCTGTATTTGCTGGTTTGAAGTTTCCCTTTGCCTGTTCGCTCTACTGTGACATGCATGATGACAGTTTCTTATTGTTTTCCTCCTTTTTAGTGAAGTTTAAAGCCAGTAAGTGTATTATTGATGGTCTTCAATGTTTCTCCTAATTTGTTTTGTTTAGTCTTGACAAAGGTTTCATCCACGTAGCGGACGCAAAGTTTGGTTTGGGAGGTTGGCAGAGCTTTTTGTTCGAGTCTCTGCATTACTGCCTCTGGTAAGAACCATGATGTCGGAGATTTCATGGGTGTTCCGTTGGTTTGTCTGTCGGTTTTGTTTTTGAATATGAAGTGTGCGGTAAGGCATAGATCCACTAGCTTGACGATACTGTCTTTGCTACCATGCACAATATCCTCTATACCATTGCCAATATCTTGCCCCTCACACCATGGAGTCTTGTCTTTTTAACCACCCTCTTGTGTGGTACGTTATCAAAAACTTTATGGAAATTTCCATGCATCAGCGCCCTTGATTGTCCTTTGTTAAATCTGGTCATTACCAAATCGAAAAACAGATTCTAAACAGTTTCTTCGACCCGACTTCCCCTTTTCGACTCTGCCTTATCTTGCCAAGGACTTCAAAGTACTCCGCAGTTGTAGCCAGTAGTAATGGACTGTAAAATCTTACCAATAACGCAGGTGAGGCTAACCGCCTTATAACATCCTGTCTTCTTCCTTCCTTCCTTCTTACACAGGGTTTATCCATTTTCCAGTCTTCTGGAACCCTCCCGGTCTGCAGTCATTGTTGAAAATTCACTACCTAAACCTCCAGAATCTCATCAGACTTTTAACTCAGAATCATTGGTTGTCGTTCATCCAGCTTGCATAATTCATCTGTGTTCAAACCTTGCAACTGACGCAGGTCCCCTTTATTGCTGGCCACTACACTTGTCTCTACACCCTGAATCTCTTGAAATTTAGGAATGCTGCTGGTCTCGTTCATTCTGAAGATTAATTCAAAGTTCTTTTCAAATAGTCCCCCATTTCTTTATTCCCTATTTCCGTCTCGCCCGCCTCATTTTACAGTCGTCCGATGTCCTCTCTCTATCTCTGTCTTCCTGTTATATATGTTAAAAATACACCTGCAATCTCCCTTTCTATAATGGGCTAGCTTGCACGCTTCATGTTCTTCAGCTTACTGCTTTTATTTTCAATTGTCTTCTACTGCTTTATATTGACTTCCTAATGTGAGTGAGAGTGCTCCTGTGAACAATCACATAAGCATACGAATCCCATTTTGCATCAGTTAGTACAGTTGTTAGCACTCCTGCCTCACAGCACCAGGGACTCGGGTTCAAATCCAGCCTCGAGCGACTGTTGATGTGTACCCTATACGTTCGCCCTGAATTTGTGTGGTTTCCACCAAGTACTCCGGTTTCCTCCCATTGTACAAAGATGTGCAGTATAGGGGAATGACCAGGGGAAATGCTGTTTACAGCGATAGAGTAGGGAGGTGAGTTTCGAAGGGATTTTCTTCCCAGAGTCGGTGTGGACTTGATGGTCCAAATTGCCTCTTTGTACACTGTAGGGATCCGAGTATTCTATGGTTGTCTTGACCAGAGCCTTGTACGATTTGGTAAAACAAAAGTATATCTGAAAACTTGTTAAATATTATGAACGTTTCTGTCTCTATAACCCTTACCGGCAGGGAATTCGATGCCCAAGCTCTGTTTGATACAATAATTTCCTCAAATTGCCACTCAACCTCTTGATCCTGACTATAAATCTATGTTTCGAGTCATTGATGTCTCCACCAAAGGGAAGAGGTTACTTCAAAACTACGCCTGTGTACGTCCTTCTTTACGTTATACCTCTCAATAATGCATAAAACGTTCCAAAATACGTCATAGACGTTTCACTAAGTCAGACAAGGTGATATGAGGAAAGATGTTTAAATGTGCTTAATCAGGACAGTGAGGAAAAGAGATTCAGGCAAAGAATTACTGACACTCACAAACAGGCATAGCCAGCAGTAATGCAATAATGAAAATCTGGAATGATACAAAAAGATTCCAGAATAAAGGGGTATAAGTGTTTTGCAGGGTGCTCTGATTGTTTGTGTAGGGGGTGGCGATAGACAAGACCATGGTTGGAATTAATGTCAAAGATGTTAGTTTTATATCTGAGGCCATACTTGCCCTGTTAGGGAAGACAAGGGCGATGGATGAAGGGATCTTGATGCCGGATACATGCAACAGAGCTATGGATGATGTCAAGATGCCAGATGTAGGCAGGACCAGACATTTCCAAGGTAATACAGAAAGAGATGAAGATTTCAGCAGCAGATAAACTGGAGTGAAGTGAATACGAAAACAAAATCAAGAACGTTTATGATTTGTGTGCGGAATCTAACCCTGAATCAAAAATGAGTCAATGATTCAGAACAATATGGTTCAACCTTAGTCTCAAGGGAGCGGAATGGATTCCAGCTGTGTACAGAATTTGTGATGTTAACTGAAGTCAGTGCAGGAATGGAGAGGGATGGTGGTGAGGTAGAGCTGTGCCTTGTCAGTTTACATGTGTAAATTAACATGCTGCAATTGGATGAGGTCAATAGTTGATAGCATGCAGATGAGAAAAAAGGACTGCCGATAGTTAATTGGAAGTACAACAAATACAGGGACTTTAGAGAGGAAATGAATGAAGGAGATGGGATGGGGCTTACAAGGACAGAGGGCATTAAAAAAAAACAAGTGCTTCATCTCAGAATGCCTGTGGCGGCGGACTGAAAGGAGGGGAGGAGAAACAGGAGAAAGGATAAGCGCGAGTTAAAATAGAGATGTTGAATTGTCCGCAGTTCGGTGAGTTCAGTTTAACATGACTTCTACAATGGAATAATGAGAGTAAAGTAGGTAAAAGTGAAAGTTCAGAACTAAAACAGGAAAGGTTTCCGAAGGAGTTGGCCTTCTGGTGGCAAATGGGTGGGACGGGTGCTCCAGCTCGGATTATGTCCAGCTCTCTGTAAAACAGCTCCTGAAGCTTCTCATAATTGTTGGAGATGAGAATGCAGCAGAAAGGGAGTGGGGAAGAGAGAAAGAGCACTTCGAAAGGAGCTAGCTTGTTTTCAAGACATTTAAGAAATTATCATATTTTATGCTTAATCAAAAGCTGACTTATTTCAGGTTTCCCCCCCAGAAAGTTAAAATCTACACGTAGCGTGAAGTTCGTTATACTTTTCAGAATAATCAGGAGGACAGAAAGGGGTCATCGGATAACTTTTGCAAATAGGTTTTACGAGGATCTAAATGCATTCTACAAATACATTAATGACAAAAGGGTAACTTGGGAGAGAAGAGTTTCCGTAAACGTTCAGCCAGAGCGTAGGAGATGGGGGTAGATGAAAAACGAGAATTTTGTATCAGTACTTACTGTTCAGATGGTGGAGAACATAGGAAAGTGCACGGTGTCATCTTGTGGAGTAGGAGGTGCTCGAAGACTTAAAATGTATAAACGTGGATACGTCAGGTGCACCTGAGAACGCTGTGGGTAGCAAGGGAAATTATTGCTGGGCCCCTTGCTGAAATATGTGTAACATTGACAATCACAGGCGAGCTGCTGGAAGACTGGAGATTTCATAATGGTGCTCCTATGGATGTAATTACATGTTAGGAAAATCGAGGGGGCTATCAGTCGGCGTCCCTGACATTAGTGGTGAGAAAGGAGCTGGAGGCAATCCTGAGAGATAGGATTTACATGTATTTGGAAAGACAATGACTGATGAAGGACAGTTAACATTGCTTTGCACATGAAAACTATCTCTCACTAACTTGGAAGAAATGTTTGAGAGGATTGATGAGGGCAGAGCAGTGGACGTAATGCATATGGACTTCAGTAAGGCATTCGACAAGGTTCATTTTAGTATATTGATTAGTAAGGTTAGGCCACGTAGAATACAAGGCGAACTGGCCATTTGCATACATAACTGGCTCGAAGATAGAAGACAGAGGATGGTGGTGGACGGTTGTTTTTCAGACTGGCGAGCAGTGGAGTACCACAAGGATCGTTCTGGTGTCCATTGTTTTTCATTATTAAGACATATAATTTGAAAATGAACACAGGAGGTTTCGTTAGTAAGGTTGCAGGTAACACCAAATTTGGTGGTATAGTGAACAGTGAATAAGATAACCTCAGAGTACAACGAGACCTTGATCAGATAGGCCAATGTGCAGTGGAGTGGTAGGTGTTGTTTAATTGAGATAAATGGGAGGTGCTGCATTTTTGAAATTCATATCAGTATCGGACTTAAACACTTAATGGTAAGATTTGGGTAGTGTCGGTGAACAAGGTGCTCTCGTGTTGCATTTTCATAGTTCCTTGAAGGTAGAGTCGCAGGTAGATAGGACAGTGATGAATGCCTTTAGTATGCTTGTGTTCTTTTGTCAGTTCATTGTGTATTAGATTCCAAAAGACACGTTGCAGCTGTACAGGACATTGGTAGAGCAGTTTTGGAATGTGGCATGCAATTCTGGTCTCCCTGTTGTTGGAAGGATGTTATGAACGTTGTAGAGGTTCAGAAAAGATTTACAAGGCTGATGACAAGCTTGGAAGCTTTGAGCTACATGGAGAGGCTAAACAATCTGGGACTCATTTCTCTGTAGTTTCCGAGGCAGACGAATAACCTTATCTCTAAGTTTATAAAATCATAAGTGCATGGGTACGCTGAACAGACAGATTCTTTTTACCAACTGGGGAAGTCCAAAGATGGAGGGTATAGCTGTTAACTTGGAGACAAAACATTTAAAAAAGTCCTAAGGGGCAACGTTTTCACGCAGAGAGCGGTGTGTGCACTGAATAGAGACTGATACTATTGTATTTTAAAGTCGTATGCATGGGTCTATAGGGACATTGTTCAAATGCTGACAACTGAGGCTAGATTTACTTAGGATATCCGGTTGGCATTGGCACTTTGGAATAAAGGGGTCTGTTGGCATTCTGTACATCTCTGCCACTCCAAATCCCATCATTACATTGAATTTGTACACTCACCAGTGTCTCAAAAATGGGATGGGCTGAGTTAATAGTTTTCCACAGAGCTGGTGGACTGTCTCTCCCAAACATGGTGGTGTACAATGAGATCAAATGGTAGCCAGAACAAAGTCTCACGGTGAGAGCACGGGAACGCTGTATTCTCAATGTGAACATGTTGAGAGATCATCAACTGCAGAGACTTTTTTTTAGACTTTTCTACGGTTTAAACATTTAAATGCTCTGTCTCCAATGTGAATTCGCTGGAATGTGGAATCCTTTTCCACATTCAGGGCAGAAGAATTGACCATATTGGTTGGTGTATGCCAAAAGCATTGTCGCTGGATGGATATCTGAATCCATTCCCACATTCCACGGTTTCTCAGAGTGAAAATAATTTTTATTCCCCACTTCCATGACTGAGGTCTGACGATGTTCAAGATCGGGATATTCTACAGAAGGATAGAACCGACCCTTGGTATTTATGAAACCTCGAGGTGCATTTTTCCCCTGCATGGATAGACCCGGACTGAACGAGGAGCGTTGCATCTTCCTCTCTCTCCCCAAGTATGTCAGACTTGCTGAGTTTATCCAGTATTCTCTGTATTTGTTTAGGATTACTGTCATTTGCAGCATTTTTGATTTGTTCGAGAGAGTAAGGCAGCAATTGCAGCCGGTTAGGGGAGTTGGAGCTTGCACGACTGTGAGTGTTTATGAATGTTTTGCGGTAACGTGCATGAGTGCACAACTCTTGACCATACACTCAGTCTCTCTCACTCCAGCAGTCCACCCATAACTGCACGTGGCATTTCCTTGCACCATTCATTGGAATACCTTCACTAACTCCCTGGCTCTGCATATTTCCTCTGCAGGTCGAAAACACAAGAAACTAAGCCCTAAACAGTGCACTTTCTTACCCACAAGAAATGCCAGTCAAAGAATGCACTGTTGCAAGTGTGACAATGCTGCTCCTTCAAAAATGTTATCTCACCCTTTTTTTTGTCTCAGAGAGGTTGTAAAGGCAGAGGTTCCGATATGTCTGGTAATAGCTACTTGCAAAAATAAATTAAGTCTTTTTTAAAGCACCTGTACAATGAACGAGGAGTGGCCTATTTCAGGTGTTCAGGTTTTCTTTTCCTTATCATTTATTTTCAAACAAGATTTCAGCTCACTGGACCTCATCTGCTTCGTCCTTCTCTTTGTTGTATCTATCCCTTCTTGCCTTCACTTATGAATAGGTGACCGTGTTAACACACAGTCCGGAAAAAAAATGTCCATGTTTGTTTTAACTCCTGAGTTCCTTCGTTTTATTCAGGCTTCACAACGACACGGTGCGTCACTCACACCTTTGATCATGATGGGTCATTTCCAAGAATAAACTGAATTCCTGCATAAGACACAATGTCAATTCCACCCGCTATCACTTTTTGCAATCTTCATTGGATCTTCCAAATTGAATTTACTCAGGGGAACGCTAAACCTCTCTCCATCTAACACGCACTGCGTCGTGTTACATTTCAGATGGATACAAATATTTTCCTGTCTCTCCATTAGAAACGGATTATCTCCTACATCTTTCAGTATTGTAACTTCTTCCTCACCCGCTCCCCGTTCTTCCTGAGTAAAGTCCTTTTTTTGAGATTGGGCACTATCTCACTATTCAGCCCCTGAAAAGAATGTGCACTTTACTGCAATTCTTCGAAATATTTCGGATTTTGTTCAGTACTAACGCCATTCTCACTGGTTTAGCCATCTTGACCACATCCTCTTCCCCAGCGTATTTTAGTTTACAAATACGAACGCTGAGAATTTATGCGTCACAACTTATTACATTGAAAACACCTGAGAGATTTCACCTCCTTTTCACCCTTTCGTGTTTCTTTTGTCACCTGTGGTAAACAATTCCCAGCGTGAACTACCCTTTGCTTTTCAGTGGAGGAACTCACTCTTTCCAATTGCTATCCCTTGCGGAATGCAATTGCTGCTCGAAACGGGATGTCAATTCATGCACTGACGCATATTCATCCGCCATCTCTGCAGCTCTTCTCGCTGTACGAAATTTCTGTTCATTTGCATGAGTTCTAATCATTTCTGGAAGTGAGATTTTATAATCCTTCAGAAGAATGATCTCTCTAAGAGACTCAAATGTATTTTCTACCTTGCATGCTCACATCCATCTATCGAAATTGCTATGTTTCTTTCTTTCAAATTCGACGTCACACTGCCTTGGTTTCTTCCTAATCTTTCTGAACCGTTGTCTATATGCTTTTGTTACCAATTTGTAAGCACTCAAAATAGCCTATTTAACATCTTCATAACATCTTGACACTTTATCCATCAGTGCTGCAAACATCCCCCTAGCTCTGCCTACCAGCTTGGTCTACAGAGTCTCTGGCCAATTCATCTGCCGTACCACCTTTCTGAAAGAAATGAAAAAAAGGCTTCAAAATATGTTTTAACGAATTTTGGTGATGTGTTGACATACTTGTATTTTTCTCTCATAGGTTGTTGCCTTCGATAATATTGCTCATCATTAAAATCCTGCACTCTTACCTCTCCTATTTGTAGTATTTTTGCTTCGAGGTCCAACTTTATCTTTTCAAACTCAAACGATTCATTTCTCTAACTCCAACAATGTAGAAATTCATAGAAGCATAAATAAACCGAACAATTCCTTACCAACTCCTATATTCCCAAACTGAATTCAAGTCTATACTGTTTTAAACGTTGTTTCAATAATACCGTTCCATTTATATAAATACAATGAATAAGAATAGGAAATTAAAACTTAATCTCTCAAATCTGCATTGAAAGTATGTCTTTCAAAATGGTCCTCATCCAGTCGTCAGGCTTACTTCCCTGCTGTTACCTGGAATATCCTTACTTTCCTTCTTGTAAAGGTAGACAGCATTAGCAACTCTCCAATCCTCCGGCACTTCACCTGTGTGTAAGAATGATGCAAAGATACTATCAGGGCCTCAGCTATTTCCTCTCTCGCCTCCCTCAGCAAGCTGGGATAGATCCCATCATGTCCTGGGGGCATTTGTCCATCTTAATATCTTGAGCCTATCCAACATATCTTCCCTCCTTGTGTCAACGTGATCCACAGTAAACAAACTTATATTTCTAATCTGTATATTTATCATGTCCCTCTCCGCAGTGAACACTGATGCAAAGCAATTATTGAGACCCTATTAAAAACCTCATGACTTTATAAAGCTCTATATGGTCACCTTGCAGCCTCCGATTCTCATGGAATAACATCCCCAGCCACGTCTTGTATCTGAAATCCTCTAACCCTGGCAACATCCTTGCAATTCTGTCTGAAGCCCTAACAGAGAAGGCAGATGAACTCAGGGCATGATTAGCAACATGGGACTGGGATATCAAAGATATTGCAGAAAAGTGGCTCTGAAATGGACAGGATTTCCAGCTGAATGTTCCAGAATGCAAATGCTATCAGAAGGATAGAAATGGGGAAGAGAGGGGGGACGGTCGTGTTTTAGATAAGTGATCGCATTACCACTCTACATAGGGAGGACAGAAAGGCGGAAAGAGAGGAGTGTGTGTGACGTTTTTTACAATGCAGCATTACTGATGTACGTATGGAGGTGGAGGACATACACAGATACCCGCACACACAAGCACATTGTTTTACTGAAACGTTTTGACAATTTCCAATTTTGTCCTGGACAGGACAGTGTTGCGGAGGTTACCTGTAGAATGGGCGTTTGTATGGTAAGATAAACCTCTGTGTATAACTCCAGGGGATGGAGGGGGCGGATTATGCGATGTCTCGAACACCAGAACACTCCCAGTGCTGTACTGTTCTATGTTCTTTGTAACACTTTCCAGGCTGATCAAAGTCTTACTGAAATTTCTGACAACCTTCCTCACTGTCCACTATACCACCTACTTTACTGTCATCTGCAGACTTACAAATTATACCTTGTACATTCTCATCCAAATCATTGATGTAGATAATAAACAACAAAAGGCCGAGCACCGATTCATGAGTGACTCCAATAGTCACAGTCGTCCAGTCCTACAAGCATGCTTCTACTATTGCCCTCTTCTTCGGAACACAAAGCCAATGATGTATTGAATTTACCTTACCCCCGTGAGTTACATGCGATTTAATCTTCCAGAACAGACTTCCTTATGGAACATAATCAATCGCTTTACAGAAATTCATGAGGCTACTTGTTCTGCTCCATCCTCTTCAACCTTCCTGGTTACTTGATCAAAGAACACGAACACATTTGAGAGGTATGAACTCCCACGCTTTGCAGACTACTCCTAATTAAACCCGGTCTGTCCAAAGGCATGTATATCTTATCTCTAAGAATCTGCTCGAGAAACTTACCTACCGAATTGTTAGGCTTACTATTCAGTTTTTTTTTAATTTTCTTTGCAGCCCTTCTTAGATAAGGGCATAGCATTCATTACCCTTCGCGTTCTGGGCCCTCACTCCTGGCTAACACGTTGCGAAAATATCAGTCAGTGATCCACAAATTCCTCCCTAACATCTTGGATACATCGAGTCAAGAGGTGCAGATTGATTCAGCTAGAAAAATTCCAAGACGTCCAACACCTCCTCTACCGTGATATAGACTGGCCCCATGATATCACCACAAACGTCTTTAAATTCTCAAGCCTTCAAGCTTTCTCCGCAGTAAGCACACAGAATAAATATTTAATGAAAATCTCACGCATGCCCTGTGGCTCTACACGTACGTTCATTTTTGAGGTGTTTTATTCTCTCTCCAGATATTCATTTTACTTAAGGTCCTTAAAGAACCCCTTCAGAATTGCGTTAATATTCGCAGCCAAGGCGACTCGTGCGACAAGGTCCTGATCTCCATCGTCAGGAAAGTCCTTTCTGCCCTGTATACCTCCAGGGATATCCTTGTTACCAGCTGCATGCATCCAAGCCACGCCTCCACTTTTTCTTTCTCTTCAAAGCCTCAATACGTCTTCTCATCGAGGGTTGCCTTTTCGGAACAGCATCGCCCTTCGTCCACACAGGAACACGTCTAACTTGAAATCCAGCTGTTTCACTTTTAAAGGTCTCCCGCTGGCCAAATATCCCATTACCTGCAAGCAAATTATTTCAATCAACTTGTGCAATCTCGTGTCTAGTTTCATCAAAACATTTGTCTTGATCCGATCTAGAATTTGAAACTGTGCAACAATTTTTCTTTTCTATCTCGACAGCTATTTTAAAATTAACAGAACTATTGTCACTGGCCCTAAAGTGCTCCCCCACTGTAACCTCTGCCAGCTGTCATACCGTATTTTGCAAGAGTATTTCAAGTTTTGCCCCTTTCTAAGCCAGACCTATAATATACATTTCAAATTATCCCAACTGAACGCACTTATCAAATTGCACCCCATATAAGCCCTGAAGGCGATTTGACATCAGTCCATGTTTGGAAGATTAAAATTTCCTGCTGTACCAAACCTATTGCTCATTCAAGTGTACCAATCTTTACATATTTGTTACTTCGATTCCCTTAGACTCTTGGGGGCCTGGAGTACAATGCCAATAACGTCACCGTCCTCATTCTCATTCCTTAGCTCCACCCAGAGACCTCACTAGACGATTCTTCAGTTATTTCTTCTCTGATGACTGCAGTGATAATCGCCAGAATCAAAAATGCAAGTCCCCTTACTCCCTTTCCACCATCTTTGCCCCACCTATATCACCTGTACCTTGGCACGTTAAGCTGCCAATCCTGTACCTTCCTTAGGCATGTTTCTGAAATGGCTATAATCTCACAGTCCCACGTACATATCCATGTCTCCGAGTTAATCGGCCTTTCCTGTCAACTCTGTTGTATTGAAATAAATGCAACAGGCAATCCGTGCACCCTGTGAAATTCCAGTCTGACCTGTCCCTTCAACCTACTATTTCTGATTATTTTATCTCCAACCAGCCTCACAGTTGCATTCCTGCTGTTGAGGATGGCACCCACTCCCACCCACAATGGCCACCTTCGCCGTCAATAATGTTTAAGGCCTCCCCTGTATCATTAACAAACCTGGTCGCCAAGATATTGGTACCCTGCCATTTCAGTTGCAAGCCATCCCTCTTGAACAGGTCACCTCTGCCAGAGAAAAGATCGCACTGACCTAAAAGTCCGATTCCCTGTCATTTGCAGCAATTTTTTAGGCACATATTCGTATTCTATATACTCCTCTTCTAACCTTCGCTAGCTCTCGGTAATGGAAGTAATCTTGAGATAACAAATGGCGATTTCCTGGTTTTTAACATTTTTTTCCTACCTCTCTATAATATCCTCAGTGGAATTATAATCATCCTTTAGGACGCTATCTGTTTAGTCCTTCTCTCGGACAAGCTTTCCTCAGGCAAATTCGTGTTCTCCAATTTCCTCATCTCTTCGGAGTTTGCTTTTTAAAGTCTATCTCCGTTTCCAATTCTGTCCACTTTTCTCTTTCTGTTTTTTCCTTCTTTTTTCTTTCTCTTCTAATTCCATTCTGCGCCAATTTCCATTTTCATCAATTTCACGTCTTAGAGTCATAGTGTCACAGAGATGTACAGCATGGAAACAAACCCTTCAGTCCAACTCGTCCATGCCGACAAGATATACCAACCCAGTCTAGTCCCACCTGCCAACACCCGGCCCATATTTCTCCAAAGCTTTCCTATTCATATACACATCCAAATGCCTCTTACATGCGAAATGGGACTATTTTGCGCCGCCCTTTCGGCGCCGATCGTTTGACCCCGCCGTTTTGGCTCTAAGCTGTTTTGGCGCTCATTACTTTAGCACAGAGCTGTTTTGGCACCAATTCAGAATAAGAAAAAGTCTTGTAGAGCACGTAAGAAATTCGTTTTGATTGCATTTTAAGAAATAAATCTAATTATTTTTTATTCATTGAAAATTGCATGACAGCTTTCCAATGTGAAGGCAGAAGGGCTTAAGTATTATTAAGGCAGTAGATGACTATTAACAATTGTTAAATGAGAAAATGGTTACAAAACGAGATTTGAATCGACGGCAGATCATTCCAGCTTTGACTATCAACTCTTGCTAGGTGAGAAAATTACAACGGGTCGTTAGTCATCCTCTATTCTTTAACCAAAAAAGACTTTTTAAATTCTGAAGTGGCGCCAAAACAGCTTAGTGCCAAAGTAAAGAACGCCAAAACAGTTGAGAGCCAAAACGGCAAGGCCAAATGATCAGGGCCAAAAGGGCAACGTAAAAACTTATCTGACCTTCTTAAATGTTGCAATTGTACCAGCCTCCACCACTTCCTCTGGCAGCTCAGTCCATGCACGTACCACCTTCTGCGTGAAAAAGTTGCCCTTAAGTCTCTTTTACATCTTTCCCCTCTCACCATAAATGCATGCCCTGTGTTTCTGGACTCCCCGACCACAGAGAAAAGACTTTGCCTATTTACCCTATCCTTGCCCCTCATAATTTTATAAACCTCTATGAGGTCACCCCTCAACCTCCGATATTTCAGGGATAACAGCCATAGCCTGTTCATCCTCTCCTTATAGTTCAAATCCTCCAATCCTGGCAACATTCTTGTAATTTTTTTCTGAACCCTTTCAAGTCTCATAACACCTTCTCGATACGAAGGAAACCAGAATTGTAGGCAATATTCCAACAGTGGCCTAACCAATGTCTCTCTTATTCATGCGTTTTTTTTTCATTTGTAAATATGCATCAGACAATTTCACCTGTGATATCCTGCTTCAAAGTATCCTTTCTTCTTATTCCATATGTTGCAAGGCGATGTGAAATATTGCCACCTCACAAAATTCTACACACTCTTCTACCTTCAATTTATCTGCCAAATCTCTCCGTTTAGCTTTTATCACATATTTCAGACGAGGCATGTTCTGCCTTCCACTTTTTGAAAACTTTTAGTCGCATCCAATGCCATTGTTATGTTTGGTGTAATAACTCTCCCCACTACACAGTTGCTTCATATTCCGGTACTTGCAGCTGTTATTTCGAACATGAAAGTCAGAAATGTATTGTAAATATCACGTTGTTATATCAGCTGATGTTATTATTGGATAATATCATTTGCTGGTTTCAACAATGTGGATTCTCACTGAAACAGAATCACACAGTGCTGTAGATTAACAAAAAAGATTGATATCAAACAGAAACCAAACCATTGACTTTCAATAAAATATTTTAAATGTTTAGTTCTAAAATCCCAGTAAACACATTATCGCACACATTTCACAAACTCAGTTAAAATTTGGATAATAACTAAACTGCTTTTTTTTTTACAAAATGCAAAACACCACTCATTAAACATAGAAACTAGGAACAGGAGTGCACCCTGCAGCCTTTAAGCCTGTTCTGCGATTCAAGGACATCATGACTGATCCTGATGACTTTATTGTTAGTAGGGGAAAGTTTTGGTGTACATTTCAGGATGAGGTCGAGAATGATATGCAATAATTGAGAGTGGGAAAAAGGTTAATTGACTAAGAGCTGTCTTCAATGGGGCAAAGATTAAGCTGGGAAAGTTTGACTGGAACAACAAGTTGGTCAGAACTTGCGAGCGAGCAGCAGCGAAGGTAAGACCGTTTGGTTTTAAAAGTGCTTACCGGTAGCGGGCAGCGGTGTTTTTTTTTTCTCTTTCACTCTCTCTTCACAGAAAGAGCGGGAGCACCAGGGGGAAGTGACGACGACCAGAGGGGCAGCCGAGACCCGGAAGCAGTTAGTATAAGCTTACCTGGGTAGGTTTTTTCCCCCTTTAAAAGCGCGAAGGAGAGGAACCCGAGGCACTACACGGGTAGTGCCTCCCACCCGCCCTCCTCCTCTAACCTAATAATAACACCTGTTGTGGTAAGTAGGTAAGTGCTGAATTTTGCTTGTTGTATTCTTTAGACCCAGTTTTTTTTAAATAAAAGTTAGCTTTAGAGGGATGGCAGTGAAGGCAGTGCAATGTTCCTCCTGCAACATGTATGAGGTGAGGGATGCCATCGACGTCCCTGCCGATTACACTTGCAGGAAGTGCACCCATCTCCAGCTCCTCCAAGACCGTGTTAGGGAACTGGAGCTGGAGTTGGATGAACTTCGGATCATTCGGGAGGCAGAGGGGGTCATAGATCAGAGTTATAGGGAAGTAGTAACTCCAAAGATGGCAGATAGATGGGTGACAGTGAGGGGGACTGGGAGGAAGCAGCCAGTGCAGGGACCCCCTGCGGCCGTTCCCCTCAAGAACAAGTATACCGTTTTGGATACTTGTGGGGGGGACGACTTACCAGGGGTAAGTAACGGGGCTCAGGTCTCTGGCACGGAGCCTGTCCCCGTTACTCAGAAGGGAAGGGTGAAGAAGAGCAGAGCAGTAGTAATTGGGGACTCGATAGTTCGGGGCACAGATAGGCGGTTTTGTGGGAACGAGAGAGACTCACGTTTGGTATGTTGCCTCCCAGGTGCAAGGGTACGTGATGTCTCTGATCGTGTTTTCCGGGTCCTGGAGGGGGAGGGGGAGCAGCCCGAAGTCGTGGTCCATATTGGCACCAACGACATAGGTAGGAGGAGTGCCGACGATGTTAGACAGGCTTTCAGGGAGCTAGGTTGGAAGCTCAGAGTTAGAACGAACAGAGTTGTTGTCTCTGGTTTGTTACCCGTGCCACGTGATAGAGATTCGAGGAATAGGGAAAGAGAACACTTAAATGCGTCGCTACAGGGATGGTGCAGGAGGGAGGGATTCTGGTTTTTCATAACTGGGGTTCTTTCTGGGGACGGTGGGACCTCTATAAACAGGATGGTCTACACCTGAACCTGAGGGGCACCAGTATCCTTGGGGGGAGGTTTGCTAGTGCTCTTGGGGGGGGTTTAAACTAACTCTGCAGGGGCATGGGAACCCAGATTGTAGCTTCAGGGTGCAGGGCCTGGAGTGTAGGGAGGTTAGGAACATGGCATCAATTTCCAAGGAGGGTGCCTGTAAACAGGAAAGTGGCTTGAAGTGTGTATACTTCAATGCAAGAAGTATACGAAATAAGGTAGGTGAACTTGCAGCGTGGGTTGGTACCTGGGACTTCGATGTTGTGGCTATTACGGAGACATGGCTAGAACAGGGACAGGATTGGCTGTTGCAGGTTCCAGGATTTAAATGTTTTAGTAGGGTCAGAGGTGGGGGTAAAAGAGGGGGAGGTGTGGCATTGCTTGTCAAAGATAGTATTACAATGGTGGAAAGGACGATGGATGAGGACTTGCCATCTGAGGTAGTTTGGGCTGAGGTTAGGAATAGGAAAGGTGAGGTCACCCTGTTAGGAGTCTTTTACAGGCCTCCTAATAGTCCTAGAATCATTGAAGAAAGGATAGGGAAGGTGATTCAGGAGATGAGTG
The DNA here is from genome assembly GCF_037043375.1 of Chiloscyllium plagiosum. Lineage (NCBI taxonomy): Eukaryota > Metazoa > Chordata > Chondrichthyes > Orectolobiformes > Hemiscylliidae > Chiloscyllium > Chiloscyllium plagiosum. Next base: position 33,915,629 of record NW_028270188.1, on the reverse strand, counting down.
ACAGTAATAGGGTGGTAGTTATGGGGGACTTTAACTTTCCTGATATTGATTGGGAAAGCTATAGCTCAAGTTCGTTAGATGGGTCAGTGTTTGTTCAATGTTTGCAGGAGAGTTTCCTGACACAATATGTAGACAGGCCAACAAGAGGTGAGGCCATACTGGATTTGGTTCTGGGTAACGAACCAGGCCAGGTGTTAGAATTAGAGGTAGGTGAGCACTTTGGGGATAGTGACCATAATTCGGTGATTTTTACTCTCGTGATGGAGAGGGATAAGTGTGTACTACAGGGCAAGAGTTATAGCTGGGGTCAGGGAAATTATGATGCGGTGAGGCATGACTTAGGATGTGTGGCTTGGAAAAGTAGACTCCAAGGCAAGAGTGTAAATGATATGTGGAGCTTGTTCAAGGAGCAACTATTGAGTGTCCTTGATAATTATGTACCTGTCAGGCAGGGAGGAAAGGGTCGTGCGAGGGAGCCGTGGTTTAATAAGGAATTGGAATCCCTTGTTAAATGGAAGAGGGCGGCCTATCTCAAGATGAGACGTGAAGGTTCAATTGGGGCGATTGAGAGTTATAGGGTAGCCAGGAAGGACCTGAAGAGAGAGCTAAGAGCAGCAAGGAGGGGACATGAAAGGTCCTTAGTCGGTAGGATTAGGGAAAACCCTAAGGCTTTCTATAGGCATGTTAGGAATAAAAGAATGACTAGGGTATGAATAGGTCCAGTCAAGGATAGTAGTGGGAAGTTGCGTGTGGAGGCGGAAGAGATTGGGGAGACACTGAATGAATACTTTTCTTCAGTATTTACTCAGGAACAGGGCATTGTCGTCGATGCGAATACTGAGTCACAAATAAGTAGAATGGATGGCTTTGAGGTATGTAGAGAAGAGGTGTTGGAAATCCTGGAAAAGGTGAAAATAGATAAGTCCCCTGGGCCTGATGGCATTTATCCTAGGATTCTCTGGGAAGCAAGGGAGGAGATTGCAGAGCCATTGGCCTTGATTTTTATGTCCTCTTTGTCTACAGGAGTAGTGCCAGAAGACTGGAGGATAGCAAATGTGGTTCCCTTGTTCAAAAAGGGGAGTAGGGATAACCCTAGTAACTATAGGCCGGTGAGTCTCACTTCTGTTGTGGGCAAAGTCTTAGAGAGAATTGTAAGGGATAGGATTTATGCACATCTGGATAGGAATAATGTGATCAAGGATAGTCAGCATGGTTTTGTGAAGGGCAGGTCGTGCCTCACAAACCTTATTGAATTCTTTGAAAAGGTGACGAAGGAGGTTGATGAGGGGAAAGCGGTAGATGTGGTATATATGGATTTTAGTAAGGCGTTTGATAAGGTTCCCCATGGTAGGCTACTGCAGGAAATACGGAGATATGGCATTGAGGGTGAGTTGGAGGTTTGGATTAGGAATTGGCTGGATGGAAGAAGACAGAGGGTAGTAGTTGATGGCAAAGTTTCTTCATGGAGTGCCGTCACTAGCGGTGTTCCGCAAGGATCTGTTTTGGGTCCATTGCTGTTTGTCATTTTTATAAATGACCTGGAAGAGGGGTTAGAAGGTTGGGTGAGCAAGTTTGCGGATGATACGAAAGTCGGAGGAGTTGTTGACAGTGAGGAAGGATGTGGCAGGTTACAGCAGGATATAGAGAAGCTGCAGAGCTGGGCAGAAAGGTGGCAAATGGAATTCAATGTAGCTAAGTGTGAGGTGATTCACTTTGGGAAGAATAACAAAAAGATGGGGTACTGGGCTAATGGTCGGATACTTGGTAGTGTGGATGAGCAGAGGGATCTTGGTGTCCATGTACACAGATCTCTGAAAGTTGCCACCCTAGGTAAATAGTGCGGTGAGGAAGGCATATGGCGTACTGGCTTTTATTGGTAGAGGAATTGAGTTCCGGAATCCTGAGGTCATGATGCAGTTGTATAAGACTCTGGTGCGGCCGCATCTGGAATATTGTGTGCAGTTTTGGTCGCCATACTATAGGAAGGACGTGGAGGCACTGGAACGGGTGCAGAGGAGGTTTACCAGGATGTTGCCTGGTATGGAAGGAAGATCGTATGAGGAAAGACTGAGACACTTGGGGCTGTTTTCATTTGAGAAAAGACGGTTTAGGGGTGACTTGATTGAGGTGTACAAGATGATTAGGGGGTTAGATAGGGTTGACAGTGTGAACCGTTTCCCGCGTATGGAGTCGGGTATTACAAGGGGGCATAGCTTTAAATTAAGGGGGGGTAGATATAGGACTGAAGTTAGGGGTAGGTTCTTCACTCAGCGAGTCGTAAGTTCATGGAATGCCCTGCCAGTAGCAGTGGTGGACTCTCCCTCTTTATGGGCATTTAAGCGGGCATTGGATAGGTACATGGAGGATAGTGAGTTAGTATAGGTTAGGTGGGCTTGGATCGGCGCAACATCGAGGGCCAAAGGGCTTGTACTGCGCTGTATTCTTCTATAAGAAATAGTTTGGGTCCAGTCGAGGAATGGTCCCTCAAACAAGAATCACTGTATGACAGAGAAGAACAACAGAGTCACTGTCAGATAGAGAATCGAAACGGGTACCAGGAGAAATGTTGAATGTTCAGATGGGAGATGGAAAAGCGGGGGAAATTATGTTCTGGATTACAATGGTGCAGGAAAAGCACAGCAGTTCAGGCAGCATCCAAGGAGCAGGAAAATCGACGTTTCTGGGCAAACGCCCTTCATCAGGAATGTAGGCATAGTGCCTGAAGATTGGAGAGTGTGAAAATTATGGACAAACTGAGAGCCAAAATGGAGCTGTCCCAAAGTCATCTGCAGACAGCCGCATATTGAACGGGTTAAAAAAGAAATACAGCTGGTTCGAGACTAGAAAGGGGTTATATGCCGTCAAATAATTCTCCGCAATTCGTTCTGATAAACTTGGAAGTTTTGCAGCTGCATGCTCGATTGAAACATTCAAGAGAATTGAATGATTAGTGTAACTAAATATAATGTCAGGATATAGAGGAAAGAAGGAGATCAGTACTCAGCATTGTGTTCAGTTGAAGAGCTGGTGTCAACATAATTGGCTAAATGACGTCCTTCGGTGAATGAATTCTTCTGTGTGGTTCAGAGTGATGTCCTGAGACATTATTGATATATTCGAGTTATCCAACTCTGATAACATCCTATCTCTGCATCTTCTTTGATCCGTTATGATTCATTCGAATCTTTACACTTTCAATCAGCCAATGCAACCGTGCTTATCTCTGTAACACATACAGATCAAAAGAATCTTCCGTTCACTGGAGACTCCACCAGCTCCCGATTTCCTCCCTGCCATATAATAACCCTCAAGTCCTTACAGCTATCCCTTTCTCTGTAACCGCTCCTTTCTGTGTAAACCTCCCAATCTTCGTAATCCCCTTTAGTCCACACAGTCTTCAATGTCACTAACACCCTCTTGCCTTGACAAATATCCTTGTCTCCATAATATCGTCCATCCAATACAGTGCTCGTTATGTCTGCAACTCCTTTCACCACCTGTAGCTGTGAACATCTATTCAACTTCCTCTAACCCCTACACTATCCCCGACTGTGTAGCTTTCTCCAATGCCTCACCAGCTGTGTAACATCCACCAGTCCTTGCAGAGTTCGAATGGTGTAACCACCTTCTACCACCACAGATTTCCCTATTTCTGCAACCACTACATACTAAATCCTTCCCTGATCTTGCTTGAAGAAATCCACACCGACGACCCTCAGGTGCCTGGGATTTCCTCGTGACCGTTTTTGCTGTATATCAGAATTCAAAACTCGAACGAATCAGTTCGTACCTTATTCCATATTGAAAAAAAGCAGTTATCCAATCCCCCTGCTATATCCTTTTTTCGGGTGAGGATTGGATAATGATGCTCTGTGAAAAACAGGGCAATATGTTCCCCGATTTATTTTAACAGCCATGAACATTGTGTGAGTGCATTTTAAAGATGTGAATCTCCTTTATAATTCCCCTCTCCATACGTTTCTCACTCCCAACGTTTGACACCAAATTTGGAACACTTCCCTGGTTTGGTCCAGGCAGACAGAGGCCGAGATAATCAGATGTTTGATCAAGGGACATTTTAGTCGATGTTCATGGTAGGTTTCTCTCCATGCGTTTCACTGCATGGTCTCATAATGCCATGCCCAATCCACCTCATTAACTAACTTCCTGACTCCGATGATCTTCCTCTCATGACACATTAACCAGATGAACTTTTTTCCCTTTGTCAAAACAACTGTCCATTGCCTGAATATCCCACAACGGACAAGTGTTTTATTTGAAACGTCATTCAACTCTTGAATTATCAGTCCGATTCTCCCGTGGACATGGCAGGGGGGATGAAACACTGGGGACAATCCCCTGTTGTTCTGTTTAACGGCAGAGTGCATGAAAGGGACATTAACTTCCCCCATGGCTGAAAGAGGAAGCCATGAATCCAGACACTGCCTGTTTGGTCTGAGGTTGCCCCTGGGTCAGTGAGCTGCCAGCCTTCTGGGTGAACCCCAACAATGTAGCAAGGAGGTCCGTGACCTTCGCCACTCTACCAGGGCAAATGTCACCATAACACTTGTGACTTCGAACTGATTCTATCTCTATTGCTGCACCCAGCTCCCACTAAGGCTCATGTTCTCCCACTCCCATTGAATGCAACACCTTTGCTTGGTCTCTCTCACCACTTCTCTACTCATCTCTCCAACTCTGCTTGCTGGTGTGTTCCATACCCACTTACTCAGGACACCTCACGATCTTTTCCCAGGCTTTCCCAGTACAAACAGCTGTAGAAAACATTCCATCTCACTAATTCCTCTTGGCAATTCTCACACTCCAGAACGAAGCATCTCACAATAGGGCAGAAAGTGCCAAGAGGGACTGGGGTCTACCAACATACATCTCATTACCCTTAACAGGGAAGGATCGTGACCCTGAAAACTATGAGAGGCTGACTGACAGTGTCCCCGAGCTCGGAACGGTATCTCAGACTCCCCTTGCCTCACTGTACTGGGAACCATAACAAACTTTAGACATGAAATCAAACTTTTTCGTTTTGCGTCTGTTGTAAACAACAAGATAATACAGCAGTCATGTAAACCTGGTGGCTCTGGCTGAGGTGCAAATACTCATAAAGTCAGGTTTCGGGAAACGAATCATTCTGTGAGCATTCCATTTCGCTCAAACTGTGTGTCTACGTGCATCCAGTGTGCAGCCGAAAGGGACAGTAGAACTATGTGTGTGTCGCTGAGCACAATGTGCATGCAGGAACATTGCAATGAGATTTACCATTGCACCCTGAGCTGTAGCATTGAAGTATAGAAGCGAACTGTCAGTGGGTGTGAGGGACTCTGGCATGGTGAGACGGGCATGTGATAGATGCCGCACTTTTGGGTGTAAAGTGCTTGCAGCTTCTGTCTGTGCAGCATCTGCTAAGACGTTGGTATCCAAGATAGAAGACCGCAGGAACGAGGGACCAGATGTTGTCACCAGTTTTCAACTCTGACTTTCATGTCGAATTCTCCATATTAAGTCTCTCCACCGTGGGTGAGAGGGCATGAAGCTGTAAATTGATGAGGAGAGACCTACAATAAAGTGGTTGTTGATCATCAGCAATTATTCAGTCAGCACCTCGCCATGCAATTGCGAAAATATTGTCCTTCAGAACAGATAAACACTGGAAGAGGGCCTGCAGCCCAGCCTGCCTGTACCGACACAGGGTATTCGGCCATTACAGAGACATGGCTGGAGGAGGGAGAGAAATCGTTGTTGCAGATTCCAGGATTTAGATGATTTGGCAAGGACAGAAAAGATGGTTAAAGAGGCGGGGAATTGGAATTATTGATCAAGAGTAGTATGACAGCAACTGAGATAACGTTTGAGGACTCATCTGCGAAGGTAGTTTGGGCTGAGTTCGAAACAAGAAAGGAGAGGAACATTGTTGTCAGTTTTCTATAGGCCGCCGAATTGATCCCGAGACATAGAAGAAAGGATACAAAGGTGATACTCGAAAGGACGAATAATTACAGAGTGGTTGTGACGTTGGTCTTTAGGTTCCCCAATATTGAAGGGTAATACTGTGGTTCAATTAATTTAAGCGTGTCAGTTGGAGGTGTGCAGGGGGGTTTTCTGCCAAGAGTATGTAGACAGGCCAAAAAGGGGCGATGCCATATTAGATCTGGTACTGGGGAATGAACTCGACCAGGTGTTAGATTTGGAGATATTTGAGCATTTTGGCGATAGTGATGAAACTTTGATTATATTAACAATAATAATGGACAGGGATAGGTATATACCGCAGAGAAACAGGTATAACTGGGTAAACGCTATTATGATGCAATTAGGAAAGATTTAGAATGCATAAAATGGGGAAGAAAAGGACAATGTTTGTGAGAATACGGACAAAGAGGCTACAAGATTAGATGGGATTGAATTTGACAAAGAGGAGGTTTGAGAAAATTTGGAAGTTCTGAAAATAGATAAGCCCTTTGGGCTTGATGGGATTTATCCTCGGATTCTCTGGGAAGCCAGGGGGGAGGATGTGGAACTTTTGGCTTCGACATTTATATCATCATCGACGACAGTTAACGTACCAGAAGACTGGAAGATAGCAAAATTTGCTCCCCGTTTTAGAATTTGTTTCAGGAGAATATTTGTAATTATAGGTTAGAGAGGATGAGTTCGGTTGTGATTTAGATGTTGGAAAATGTTATTATGGTAGGATTAATGATCATCTGGAATGGAATAATTGACTAGGATTAGCCGACACGGTATTGTGAACGTTGGGCCGTGCCTCACTAACATTATTGAGTTCTTCGCGAAGTGACAAAATAGGTGGATGTAGGTAAGGTGGTTTATATGGTGTATGTGCACTTCAATAAAGCGTTTGATAAGCTTCCACAAGATAAGCTATTGCACAAGATATGGAGTTTCAGGATTGAAGGTGATTTAGCGGTTTTGATCAGAAATTGGCAAGCTGAAAATTGACGGGGGTGGTGGTTGATGGGAAACGTTCATCCTGGAGCTTGGTTATCAGTGGTGTGCCGCAGTGATCTGTTTTAGGGCCACTGCTGTTTGTCATTGTCAGAAATCGTCTGGAGGTGGGCCTGGAAGGATGGGTTCGTAAACCTGCAGATGACACTCAGGAAAGTAGAGTTGTAGATAGTGCTGAAGGATGTTGTGGTTTACAGAGTGATATAGATAAGATGCAAAGACGTGCTGAGAATTGACAAATGGAATTTAATGCGAAGAAGTGTGATTTAGTTAAGTTTGGAAGACGTAACAGGAAAGCAGAGTCATGGGCTCATGGTAAAATTCTTGTCAATGTAAATGAACAGAGAGACCTCGGTGTCCAAGTGCATAAATCCCTGAAAGTTGCCACCCAGATTGATAGAGCCTCGAAGAAAGGATATGGTGTGTTGACCTTTATTGGTCCGTGGATTGGGTTTCAGAACCACGTGGTCATGCTTCAGCTGCACAAGACACAGATGAGGCTGCACCTGGTGAACTGAATGCATTTCTGGACAATGCATAAAAGGAACAAATCGGAAGCTTTGGAAAAGTTTCGGAGTAGATTAACTGCGATATTGCCTGGTATATAAAGAACGCCTTAGGAAGGAAGACTGAAAGAACTGAGGCTGTTTTCGTTGGTAATAATGTTGAGAGGTGACTTTATCGACACTTTAAAGACAGTCAGAGGGTTAGGTAGATTGGACAGTGAGAGCCATTTTCTTCGGGTAGCGAAGGACAACACGAGGGGATATAGTTTATAATTGTGGAGTGATAGTTTTAGAACAGATATCAGGGGTCATTACTTTACTCAAGATTGCAGTAGCAACGTGGAACGGCCTGTCAGCAAGAGTAGTAGACTCGCTGATATTACGGGCGATATTTACTGGTCATTGTGCACACACATGGATAATAATTGAATAGTGTAGTTCAGATAGGCATCAGATTAATTTCACAGGTCAGCGCAACATCGAGGGCCCAAGGGCCTAGACTGCGGTGTAATTTTCTATGTTCTATGACCATCTAAAGTCAAAAAAGAAAGCTTTGGCTTCTGTATATTCTATGTAATTCTATTCGTTAACTCCTCATCTCTGTCCCAAGATACGCCTTAAATTTGCTATTGTCTCCTCTTCTCCTCTATTAGTGCCTTCTAGACACTTCCACATTCTGAAGGTAAAGAAAAAGAAAGGACGTGCCAATCATCCCTCCGTCAAATTTCCTCTTTTACCGAAAAGCTATGGCCACAAATAATTGAAATTTCGACTCTTTGATAAATCCTCCAAGGATCTTTCGACCTATGCCTTTGATGATTTCGTAAATGATTATCAGGTCGCCACTCAGCTACTGATGTTCACGTGAAAATAAATGAAGTTTTTCCATTTTCTCTTTAAGGCTGGATTTCACAGCCTGACCCTTTTTACTTTTGAGAACACGCTTTCACGAAGCAATTTAATCTCCCCTCAGAATACGTGACACTGCGCTGATTATGATTTATCTTCTTGCTATTGTTTCCTGTGCATTTCATTGTAATATCTTCTCAGCTCAGACTGATCATGCTGAAAATCCAAATCTTCGTCAAGCTTTGTCCTTTACAATACTTATGTAACGTAATGATTTTTGATCACTATTCCTGAAATGCTAGATTTTTTTCTTCCAGATGACACTGATAATGAGTGTGGAAGGTGTTGTCAAAGGAGTGCCACGCTCGTTGCACTCATTGCTGTGTGTCGGTGGTGGAGGGAGTGAGTTATTGTGGATGGGGACCAATCAAGTGGGCAGTTGATCTTTAAATCGTGTCAAGCTGTTTGAGTACTGTTTGCACTAAACTCATTCAGACAAGTGGGCATTACTCCGTTATATTCCTGACTTGAATCTCGGAGATACTGGACAGGCTTTCGCACGACCGGAAAAAAGTTACAATCAGCAGAATTCCTTACTTCCCATCTGATGCTCTAACAATTGCAGCTGGTTGTTCCTTCATAAACTTCAGAATGTTATTGTCACACAACAATTGTAATATGTTTGAATGTTGATTAGCGATGGTGAGATGTTCCATGATGGCGATTTTCTGATATCTGTGCGGCATAATTGTTACTTAAAATTGTAAGCCCAAGCCTGGCTATTGTCCAAGTCTTACTGTATTTGGACTAATTTTGTGATTTGAGGAGTTGAGAATGATAAACTCACGAACAAACATCATTAGATATAACCTATGTAGGAGCCAGCTTGCTGATGGCCGGTTTTGCAACGTGCGAGCTGTCTTTCTTCTTCTGGATGGCAGTGGATTTAGGTGGTGCTCCCTCATAAGCCTTGGTGCAGTGAATCTTGAAGATGGTATACACTGCTTAGACAGAGCTTCAGTGGTGCAGGAAATTAATATTTGTGGAAGTGATAGCAGTTAAATGTGTTGGCTTTGTCCTGGCTTATATCTGATGTAATCCATCACAGGCTTTGGGGAGTCAACAGGTGATTTACTGCAGAACTCCTCGCGTCTGACCCGCTTTCGAAGCTAACGTTATTAATGTGGCCAGTCCGGCAAATTTCTGGTCAAAGATAGCATCCAAGATGTTGATCACTACCATGCTGGGGACTCACTGAATGTAATGCCATTGAAAATCAAAGACGGATGTTTTGATTCGTTGTTTCTTATTTTTGTAATATTTGTGTTTCCTGAACATTACTTGCTAATTGTCAGAATACGCTTGGTTGTTTTTCAGGTCTTGTTGCATTTCAACACGGACTGTTTCAGGAATGATATAATCAATGAACGTTCCCATGGCTGACCTCATGATGGAGATAGGGTCATCGCAGCAGCTGAAAATGGTTGAGACCCGGACATTCCCTTTCCAGAGGAATGGAAGCAGGCGTGTTCTGGAGTTCAAATTACTTACCATCAGAACAATCTTTTTTTTTGCAGGTGAGAATTCCAACCAGGAAAATGCTTCTCTCAGATTCTGATTAACTTTAATTTTACTCGGGCCTCTATTGTCACATACTGTTAAATGTTACCTAGATGTTAGAAGCAATTGCTCTCAGTGCCCCTTTCGAATTCCACTCTTTTGAACTGAGGTTCCAATGGGGTGAGGAGTTGAGTGAGCCTGACGGGACACTGACTGAATGAAACTGAGAGGTTATTGCTGATTGATCATATTGTTGCTGACACATCCTTCACATTGATATGATAGACCGTATGCTGATGGACCAGTGACTGGGTACAGTGCAAATGCTATGCGTTTTGTTTACAGGAATACTTAGGCTGTTTACCACAATGTTGGCAGATTTCAGTGTTCTTGCTGTAATGGAACACCGAGGCTAGTAAAGTGACAGTCTCCGGAGTTAAATCACAGTTTTCAGTGTCTCAGCTATTCCTTGACATTGTTTGAAGTGAATCGAATTTTATAGAGATTGGGGTATATGACGCAAGGCCCACTGAAGGAAGTTGAAATGGATCATCTGCTCAGCTCTTTTGGCTGAAGATTATTACAAATTCGGCAGCTTTATTTTGTCCCAATGTGCTGTGCTCTCCCACAACTCGGGATTGCATTGTTGGAGATTAACGTTCTCCTCCATTGGTCCCTTTCGTTGTCCACTTACCTTTATGAATACACGTGGCAGTACTGCAAACATAGATCTGAACCATTGATTGTGTGATCACAAAGTTGTTCAATCTCTCCACCCTTCAGGCACTCTGCCTGTATTCCTGATGAAGGGCTTTTGCCCGAAACGTCGATTTTTCAGCTCCTCGGAAGTTGTCTGAACTACTGTGCTTTTCCAGCACCATTCTACTCCGGAATCTGGTTTCCAGCATCTGCAGTCATTGTTTTTACCTGTATGATCACAGAGGCCTTTTGATCTCTTGCTGCCTATGCTGTTTAACATGTAATTCATCCTATTTTGTAGCTGAAGACAATATGTAATTCTCCACAATGACCCCATATATAAGTTTGCCTACTACTGCTCCAAGCATGAGTTTCTGCACTCGTCATTGAAACAGGTTGGATCCCTGGATTGATGGTTACTGTGGAGTGGGTGAAATGCCGGACTATGAGGTCACAGACTGTATGATTTGTACAGAGTATGGTTCTGCTGTTTCCAATGGTCCCCTGCACCTCATGGACGCATCGTCATTAGTTGTTCGATCAGTTTGAAGTCTGTGTTATTCAGCACACAGCTTCCTAATGTCTACAAAATGTGAAGATGGTCCTTCGTCCCCATACGGCCTGTGCAGTGGCCATTCTTACCAATATACTAAATTGAGAGGTGTATCTGCAGCAGATGGACTGGTGATGATGTAATAAATTCTATGTTTCCCTTTTGTTGATTTGACTCATAACCACCTGGAGTAGTGCAGCAGCCAAAGGGTCCAGACTACATACGAACGAGCTTGCCATATCTGCCTCGCTCTGGCCTGTCAGTGGGACAGAACTTACCAGAGAGGGTGGTGACATTGTCTGGGACACAGTGTTGTTCACAGAATCCTGCTTTACAGATAATGTCTTATAGTTGCTTGATTGGTCTCTGGGAAATATATGGCAGTCACGTTTAAACTTCGTATATTTTGTACAGTGAAAAATGAATATCAGTTTATTTCTTGCATATTTTAAAAGAAAACAAACATCATTGTTTTTCAGTGGAAAACGATTGAAGGGAACAATAATTAAATTATCAGAGTGCACACTTAAGTATTACACAATTCAGTGACTGTCGTAAACAGTTGTTTCATGTTCTGATCAGTGAACCCACAATCTTTCAGGCAGCAAAGCTGTTGAAAATGACTTTGAAAGATGTGTTAATTCAGACATCGTACAAGTGGACCTCACAACTGACTATAAAGCATTTAGCATCTGGAAAATCTGTCCAGAGAGCTTCCAATATGGTTCTGCACATTATTCACACATTCCGTCACAACAGAACAGTTAGAAACATACCTGATAAACAGAAAAATGCGTGGAGCAGACTGGCCAAAGGAGTACCACTTTGAACACTTCAAACAATCACCTGCAAACAAGTACATATGGTAAGTTTATTTATTCTTATGTGCTACATAAACTCTGTAGTTCTGCCACTTGAACCAAAGGCTGAATGGAGATGTAATAAAGGTGATGAACTCCTGCAGCATATATCTCCTTGCACTGAATCCCTCATAAATGCTATAGAGTGTATGTCAGTTCGACAACGTCAGCATCCCAACAGAATTGTGCAGTTACGTTGATGGCCAGCATGATCCCTGTCCAACGTCCTTTTGTGTGGCGATTTCTATGTCAATGTTTTCGGCGTTGCTCCAAATATAACAGCAAAGTCTCTTCACTGAAAGGCCGACATTCTTGGATAATACCTACTTTTCGATTGTTCATTGAGCACAATATCCACCCATTTATTCAGTTGAATTTTATTTCAACAATACAGTAAAAACAGTGCACAAAAGACAGTCAGGGACTTTTGAATAACGAGCCTCATTACTGTACCCAAGAGCAAATTATTACTAAGTGCAAGGACTTTTGAAACATGCAGTAATTTGCCCTTATATTAATATTGTGTGCTAATATAAACACACATTCATATTCATAGCAATAGTAATACCGTGTGTCTCAGCGTTCTCAAACAGATACGAATACATTTTCAATTGCTTCTGTCTATTTCACAGCTCAGTAATACGATGTGTGAATGTCAGTATCTGTGTGATGCTAGGTATATGACCATGCCTCTGAAAAACTGACAGATTGTTTCAAACAGCATATCCCTTCAGCTGTTCACAACAAACAAGGTAATGACTGAACCCAACCAGCCTACGCTCTCAAAACTCAACCATCAGTTTCCAACATTGGGTGGGTTTCGACCATATATTTCATTCAAATTTATTCATTTAATGAGATTAGGCCAGTATTTATTGCTGACCCCTTGCTGTCCTTGAGAAGATGGAGCAGAGATGCCACATTGAATCCGTGTGCTGTAGGTAGACTTACACTATCATTCGAGCTGGAACGTGAAACAATGAACTGTAGGAACAGCAATATATTTTCAAACCAAGATGGTGGGTGGCTTGGAACGTAATGTGAAATTGGCGGTGCTTATATATATCTGCTTCCCTTGTGTTTGTTAATGTCCGTGGTTTCAGAGATACTTCTTCAGGACCTTTCTAATATTTCTGCAGATCACCGTGTGGATGGCAGGCATTGCGGGTACTGAGCATCAGTGGATGAGCAGTGAAGCTGCACAGTTGCAATGTGTATTTGAACACGCATACATTCAAAGTGTGTCTTATAGATGGTGTCGAGGCTTTAGGAAATCCTGAAGGAAGTCGTTGCTGCAGGATACCTAGCCTGAGATATATTCTTGTAGCCAAATAATTCATATGGCTCGAAAAGTGAGACGCTGGGAATGCACAGGATGACAGGCAGCATCCGAGATGCAGCTGAGTCGACGTTTCAGGCATAAGCCCTTCACATGAAAGGAAATTGAACTTGTATGATCAGTCCAGTTCTGGTTAACGGCAATCCCCAGGATATTAATAATTGAGATTTCAGAGAAGGCGATGGCATTTAATGTTCAAGGATATGGTCCAATTCTGCATTATTCGAGGTGATCGTTTTCTGGCACGTGTGTAATGCAAACGTTACTTGTCACTTTTAAGCACAGGCCTGCATATTTTGCAGAACTTGTTGCATTTGGATAAGGTCTCATTCAGCGTCTGAACAGTCACGAATGCTGTTTAACATTATCCAGTCATTGTCAGACACTCCCACTTGTGAGTTTACGGTGGAGGGATTTTCTTTAATAAAACTGCTGAATACTGCTGTGTCCATGAGAGAGACCACTCTTATAACTCACTAAAAGTGTCCCTCCCACTGTGCGAGGAAACTTCAGCGATGTTCAGCAACAGTTGTGAATAGATTAATATTAAAATATCAAACCTAAGAAGCCGAATGAGGACTTGGTTAGCTTAATCAGTTCGACAGCTAGTTTGCAATGGAAATTAATGCCAAAAATGTGGATTCCGTTCCTGCCCTGACTAAGGTGTTCGATTCAACCTCTCCCTTACAGGAGAAAAGCTTACTGTACAGTTAATCGACTACCGGTCGTCTCTGTCTAACGAGGGAGCAACCCAATTGTCCCATATTTGTATTGTGCCTTACTTTTCCATTCCTGATGTACAGACTTACACACACACACCTCTCCTGGGGAACTGGAGCTGGGGAACCATCTTCCTTTGAACCAGATATAACTTCAACCAGTGCAGAGGTTTCCTTAATGGTGATTTTCTCCAGTGTTGCTATTATTGTTTGGTACCACAGTTGGTCAAGTGCAGTAATGATGATCTTAAGTGCAGTCACTCTCGCCTCATCTCTAGAATTCAACTGTGTGTTTTCTTGTTATCCATCTTGAAAACAAGGCTTCAATGAGCACAGGAGATGAATGGCCCTGACAGAGTCCAAACTGAGCATCACTGAGCAGGTTGGTGCTGCGGAAGTGCTGCATTATACCACTGTAGGTGACATCCTTCGTCACATTATTTATAATAGGGATTAGACCAATGGGGCAGTCATTGATTGCCTGATGTTTGGTCTGTGTTTGTACAGGAAACACCCGGAGTGTTTCCAAATTTGTCAGGTCGATGGCAATGTTGCAAACCAGCAGAAACAGCTTGAATGGAATGTTATCAGGGTCCACAGCCTTTGCATTATCCAACGGTTCTACCTGTTTGTACATACGATAAGAAAGTTATCGAATTAGCTGAAAACTGTCGTCTGGAGGAGATTAAAATAGATCATCACTTTGGCACTTCCATCTGAACACTGTCGTGAATGTTTCAACCTTAACGTTTCTATTGTTGTGCAGGACTCTTCCATCATTGAGGAAGGTGATGTTTGTGGATCCGCCCCTTCCACTGTGTTGTTTGATTGTCTGCCACCATCTACATATACAGCATGTGGCAATATTGCAGAGTTTGGGTCAGATTCGCTCGTGATGCTTTCACTTAGTTCTGTGCATCACTTGCTGCTTATGGTATTTGGTGAGCAAGTGATCCTATTTGGTAACTTCACCTCATTTTTAGGTGCACCTGGTGTTGCAAAGAGAAGGGGAATGAGCATGATGCTGAGGGGATGTGCGGGTGAGTGAGCATGATGGTCGGCGAGAGTGTGGCGGAGTGAGGGTGACGGTTGGGCAGAGTGCCGCAGATTGTGCAGCGAGACAACATGATAGTCGGGGACTGTGCATGGTGGCGAGCGTGACGGTGGATGAGTGTGTATCGTAGTAAGACTTACGGTGGGGTTGTGTGCGGGGCGTTGAGCGTATCGGTGGCAGCATGTTTTTGGCAGTGAGTTAATGGTAGGAGAGTGCGCGATGGAGTGAATGTAAAGATGTTGGTGTGTGCAGAGGAGTGAGTGTGACAGTAAGGGAGTATGCAGGGGAGAGAGTGTGCCGGAATTAGAACTTGTGGGTGCGTGAGGGTGACGATGGAAGAGTATGTGCGGGAGTGAATGTCATGGTGGGGAAGTATGCTGATGTGTTAGCGTGACGGGAGCACCATATGCGGTAAGTGCACTTGACAGTGGTTGAGTGTGTGGGGGAGTGAGTATGGCGATGGGGCAGTGAGGTTCAAGGTGGAAAGGTGTGTGCAGGGGAGTGAGTATGACAGTGGGTGAGTGCGTGGAAGAGTGAGTGTGACAGTGCCACAGTGTGCAAGTGAGTGAGCGGTGGACGAATCTGAGGTGGATTGGGAATGGTGTTGGGGATGTGTTTGTGTAAATGAGTGAGATGGTTGAGGAGTATGTGTGTGAGTGAGCATTGCGGTGAGCAAGTATTCAGACGTGTTAGCGTGACGTTGGGGCAGGGTAGGGTAGATTGAGCGTCACGATAGGAAACGTGTGGGGACGTGTGAGGGCCGTGAGGGAGTGTGCTGGGTATTGAGCATATTGTTGGGGCAAAGTACGGACATTGAGCATGACGGTTGGGTCGTGTGCGTGGGAGTCACCCTGACAGTGGGGGAGTGTTTGGAAAAGGGAGAGTGTTCGTGTGAGAGTGTGTGGGGGAGTGAGTGTAAAGAATGGGGAGTGTGCGTGTCTGTGAGCTTGGAAAAGGAGGAGGAATGTGCAGGAGGAATCATGATGGTGGGTAAGAGAACAGGGGAGTGCGCGTCATGGGGGATTGTGTAGGGGAGTGAGGCTGACGGGTAAGGAGTATACAGGGGAATTGCCTCACGGTGTGTCATTATGCGGTGTAGTAAGCATGACAGTGGTGTGGTCTGCATGGAGTGAGTGTGATGGTGTGCGAGGGTGCGATGGATTGTGCATGATGATTGTGTAATGGAGGATGAGTGAAATTGATTTAGCGACAGTGGGTAGGGGATTGAGTGACATGGTAGGGTGTGTCCTGGGATTTGAGCATAGCCTTCGGGGAGTATGTGGGGGAATGAGTGCGACGGTGGAGCAGTGTGAGCGAGGGAGTGAGCGTGATGGTGTGTGAATGTGTGGGAGATGAGCTGGTTGCTGCAAGGTAGAGAATGATGTTGGGTCAGTCTGCGGGGTGGGACTGTAAGTGGAGAGAGTTGGTGTGAAAGGGAAGTGAGCATATACATTGGGGCAATGTGCCGGGCAGTTAGCGTGGCGGTGCGGTAGTATGCACGAAGGAGGTGGTGTTATAGTGGAGCAGTGTGTGATGGCGTGTGGGGCGGTGGAGAGTGGGGGAATAACCATGACAGTGGGGTAGTTTTCAGGAGAGTGATCATGACGGTGGTGTAGTGTGCAGGGATGTAAGTGTGACAGTGGGGCTGTGTGCAGGATATTGAATGCGTCAGTGGGGGAGTTTGAGGGAGTGAATGTGATGATGGGAAAGGGTCACTGGGAATGACCATGACGGTGGGTTACGTTCGTGAAAGTTAGCGTGATGGTGGTGGAGCGTGCAAGGATTTAGTGTGATACTTTGGGAGAGGGCGGGAGAGTGTGTATGACGGTGATGGGGTGTGCAGGTGAGGGCGTGTAATGGTCGGGGAGCATGTGAGGGATTGAGCAGGATGTGAGGAAGTGTGCATAATAGTGGGTGCGTGTGCGGGCAACTGACCATGACAGTGGAGGAGTGGGTACAGCGTGGCGGGTTGAGCGAGATTGTGGTTTAGCTGCAGAATAGTTACGGGAATGGTGGTGGAGTGTTTTGTGGAGTGAGTGAGAACTGCAAAGTGTGAAGGTGAGTGGGCCTAATGGTGATGGCGTTGGTGTGGTGTAATTACAGCGCTGGAGCCGTGTGTGGCAGTAAGTATGGCGTGATTTCGTGTGTGGAGTGATGATTGTGATGGTGGGGCAGAGTCCTGGGGTAGGAGAGTGAGAGTGGGGGAGTGTGAGGAGGAGAAAGCATGACAGTGAGTGTGAGGGGTGTGAGCTTGAGATGGGTTAGATTGCAGGGAATTGACCGTGATGGTGGGTACGTGTGCGGGAGATTGGGTGTGACAAAGGGGAAGTCTGCAGGGAGTGAACGTTATGTAGGGGCAGGTTGTGGGAGATTGAGCGTGATGGTGAGTTAGAGTGAGGCCGAATGAACATGACGGTGTGTGAGTGTGCGGGGGACTGACCATGACAGAACATAAGTTTCTGGGGGTTCTGCGTGATGTGCGGGACTGTGTAGGATGGTGGGGCGTGTGCAGGTGAGTGAACATGACAGTGGGGTAGTGTGCAGGAAGGGACCATAAGGTGAGGGTAGTTTGCGGGTGTTTGAGAATGTTTGAGTGAGAGTGTTTGCGGTTAAACGATTGTGCTGGTGAGGTAGTGTGGAATGTGAGATGCATGACAGTTGTGGGTAGTGTGGGGAGTGAACATGAGAGTGGGGCTGTGGACAGAGGCGTGAATGTGACTGTAGGGGAGTTTCGTCGGAGTGAAAATGACGGTTGGGAATTGTTCCATGAATAGAATGTAATGGTAGTGAAGTGTGCAGGGCATGAGTTTGCCCATGCGGTTGTGTGCACGGGCATGAGTGTAACGGTGGCTGAATGTGCAAAGGAGTGTTCGTGACAATGGTGGAATGTGGAGTGAGAGTGTGACGGATGGAGAGTATGCAATTTGTTGACTGTGTTAGTAGGTTATAAGCAGGCAGTGTGACAGTAGTAGAGAGAACTTTGGGTATTAGCGTGATAGTGGGGGAGTGAGACAATGTGAGGTTTGTGGGAGCTGGAACGTGTTGGATGGGGAGTGAGAAACAGTGGTGATCGTGAGAGTTGGGGAGGGTTCAGGAGAATGAGTGTGACAGTGCGTGAGTGTGCGGGGTTGAACAGACTATGGTGGGTGATTGTGTGGGGATGTTGGATTGAAGGAGAATGAGCCGGCGGAGGAGTCTGCATTACAGTTCGGCAGTGTGATGGGGAGTGAACATGCACGGTGGGGGAGTGCCTGGGGCAGTGAGATTGATGGTGGGACCACATTTGGTGGAGTGTGAATGATGATGGGGTGTTTCCAGGTGAGAACGTATGACAGATGGGGGTGTGTGGGGAAGTGAGCAGCATGGTCGGTCTGTGAGTGGGAGAGTGTGTGTGACGAGGGAGATTGCGTGTTGTAGTGAGTTTGAATAAGTGGTTATGTGCAGGGAGTGAGCGTGATGGTGGGGGAGAGTGTGTGAGAATAATCATGATAGTGGGAAATTGTATGGAGAATACAAAGTGTAATTGCAGGCAGTGCGTGGGTGATGGAGTGTGACAGAGAGAGGGGGGTTGGGAATTGATCGTGATGGTGTGGACGTGTGCGAGTGGCTGAGCGGGCCTGTAAGTGTGTTAGTGGTGGAGAGTGCATGGGATATGAGCGTGGCTGTGTGATAGTGTGCAGGTTATGTGTGCAACAACATGAGCTGTACGGGATATGTAACATGATGGTGG
Source organism: Chiloscyllium plagiosum (assembly GCF_037043375.1). Classification (NCBI taxonomy): domain Eukaryota; kingdom Metazoa; phylum Chordata; class Chondrichthyes; order Orectolobiformes; family Hemiscylliidae; genus Chiloscyllium; species Chiloscyllium plagiosum. The sequence goes on along the minus strand of NW_028270188.1, from coordinate 33,896,779 downwards.
ATGAGTGTGTGGGTTGTTACATTGACTGTAGCTGAATGTGCAGGGGTGTGAGCGTGATGGTGTGGGAGGGAGAACGGTTTTCAACGTGACTTCGTGGGAGGTTGTGGAGGTTACTATGTGATGGTGGATGAGTGTGTGGGGTAGTGAGTATGACAGTAGTGGAATGTACGGATGAGTGAGCATGACGGTGGGGTACTGAGCAGCAGTGTGAGCACAAATTGAGGCAAAGTGCTGGAAGTAAACATGATGGTGGGGAAGAGTGGGCGGAAGTGTATTGGGTGCTGGGGGTGTGTGCATTAAGTGAGCATGATGGCGAGTGAGGTGAGTAAGAGTGGAGTTGAGCTTGGCTTGGGGGGAGAGCGCGGGTGCCAGAGCGTGCTCCTGGTGGATTCAGTGGGGGAGTGAGTGCGATGTTGGATGAGTGTACAGTGTGAGATTGATGGTCGTGGAGGGTTCAGGGGAGTAAACGTGAAGGAGGATCCGTGTGCAGGAGAGTGAATGTCACGTTGGGTTAGTATTTTGAGCAACTGGCATGACATTGGTCGAGTGAGTAGAGCGGTAAGTATGACGATGAGGGAGTATCTGTGGGAGAGTGTATGACAACAAAGAGGGTGCCGGGAGTGAGCATGATGGTGGGTGTGTGTATGGGGAGTGAGCATCACAGTGTGTGAGTGTGCGGAGCAGGCAGTGTGATGGTGGGACGGTGGGTGAAGGAGTGAGTGTGACATTGGGGAGAGTGTGATGGTGAGTGAGGGTGCAGCGAGTGAGTGAGATGTTGGATGAGTGTGCAATGACTGAGTGTGGTGGTGCATGAGAGTTTGGGATGTTCGGGCTAATGTTTGAAATGTCGACTGTCCTGCTCATTGAATGCTGCCTGACCTGCTGTGACTTTTTAGCACCACAATCATGACGCTGATCTACAACATTTGCAGTCCTCAATTTCTCCGAGTTTGGTGAGTTTGGGGAGTGAGTGTCACATTGGGCTAATGTGACGGAGCATGACGGTGGTGAGTGGGTGGGGAGTGAGCGTGGCGTTACGGGATTGTGTGAGTGTGTGAGTGTGACCGTGGGGGAGAGACCTGGGATTGAGCGTGACGGTGCTGATGTGTACGTGAGTTTGAGCTTGACAGTGAGAGAGTGGGAGGGAAGGAAGCGTGACGGTGGCGGGGTGATCAAGGAAGTGAGCATGACGGTGAGTGATAGTGTGGGGACTGAGCCTGACGTTGGTGAGCGTGCGGGGACTTAATCTTATGATGGGTGAGAGTGCAGCTTTTGAGCGTGATTTTGGCATTATGGGGAACAGGTAGCATGACAGTGGAAGAGTGTGCAGGGAGTTAACGTGTCAGTTGGTGTTTGTGTGGGGTTGTGAGCATGACGTTGGCAATGTGTACATGGGACTGTGCATGACGGTGCGGCTGTGGGCGGGGTAGTGAGTGGGGCAGTGAGTTTGCTCGTGAGTAAAACTAACGGTGAGGGAATTTGTGGAGAGGGTAAACTGTGCAAGAAGGAGCCTTTGGGGAACTGTGCGTTGAGCTTGGGCAGAGTACAGGGGAGTGAGTGTACATGGTGGGAAGCGTGTGGGAGAGTAAGCGCAACGTTGGGCGAATGTGCAGGGGAGTGAGTGTGATGGTGAGGGAGTGTGCGGGGGTGTGAGCGTGACCTTGGAGCGTGGGTTGGAATAAACGTGAGGATCGGGCTTTTGCAGGATATTGGGCGTGACGTTGAGGGAGGGTTGGGGGAGAAACTGTCATAGTTTGGCACTGTTCGGGCGAGTGAGCGTGATGGTGGGTACGTCTGCTGGGGAGTGAGTGTGTTGATGAGGGAGTTTGTGGAGGAGTGTGATTAAGATGGAGGGGGAGTGTGTGGAGAGTGAGTGTCATGACGGGGCATTGTATGCGGGAGTGCCATGATGTAGGGGATGTGTGCAAGACACTGAATTTCTCATTGGGAGACTGTGTGTGGGAGTGAGAGAGTGCAGGGGAAGGTTCGTAATGTTGGAGGTGTATCCGCGGGAGTTAGGGCGGCGGTGGGCGACTGTGTACGAGAGAGCATGAAGATGGGAGGTGTGTGCACAGCAGTGAGAATGATGGTGGATGAAAATGCCGGGACTGAGCGTGATGATGGTCAATTGTGCGGGGTGTGAATGTAACGTTGGGTCAAAGTGCGGGGAGTGCACATGATAGTGAGCAAATGTGACAGGCAGGTTGTGTGATATTGGAGCAGTGTGTGGGGGAATGACCGTGATGGTGCGGGAGTGCGTGAGGGCGTGAGCATGACAATGGGGCCGTGTAGGTGAGAGTGAGGATGTCTTTGCGGCATTGAGCCTGGCATTGATTTTGATGATGGGGAAAGTGCAGGTGAATTAGCGTGAAGATGAAGGAGTCTGCAAGCGTGTGAGCACGATGGTGGGGAGTATACGGTGGAATTAGAGTCACGGTGGGTCATGTATATGAGAGTGAGCTTGACGCTGGCAGAGTGGGAGTGAAGTGAGCATTTTGGTGGGTAAGTGTGCAAGGGAGTGAGTGTCACGGTGGGGGAGGGTGCAGTGAAGTGAAGTGGGGCCGTTGTAGGCAAGTAAGGGTGACGGTGGGTGAGTGTGCGTGGTAGTGAGCGTGACTTAGGGGTCGTGTGCAGGAGAGGAAGCGTGATGGGGCGGCAGTGTATCGGGAGTGAGTGTAATAGTCGGGGAACGTGTGTGGGATGGAGAATGTGATGGGTTGAGCGGAGGCGGTGTGCTAGGGAATGATTTTGATGAATGGGAGTGTGCGGAAGGACTAAGCGTGTCAGAGTGAAAGTGAGCACATGATTTAGTGTGACAGTAGGCGAGCGTGTGGGAGAGTGAGTTTGACATTGCTACGTCTGGGGGGAATGAGGATAATGGTGATGGAGTGTGATACAGAGTGATCAAGAAGATGAGAGCATGTGCTGGGTGTCAATATGACGATGGGACAGTGTGCATGAAGTGAGTGTGATGTTGGGGAAGTGAGCATGATGGTTAGAGATTGTGTCGGGGTGTGAGTGTCATAGTTGGGAAGCATGCGGGACAATGCGTGTAACAGTAGTTGAGAGTGCAAAGAGTGACTGTAACATGGGCGAGTGTACGGCACAAGTAGCGTGATGGTGTGGGAGTATGCAGAGGAGTGAGCGTCACAATAATTGTGTGTGCAGGAGAATTTCCGTGATGCTGGGGATTGTGTGGGGGAGGTAGTGTGTAGGTGAAAGATTGTGTGTGACCGTTTGAGGGGTGCAGTGAAGTGAGCGAGACAATTATCTTGTGTGTGCTGTGTGCGTGCGTCTGTGTGTGTGATGCTGGCCAAGTGTTTGTGGCAATGACCTTGATAATGGGTGAGAGTATGAGGATGCAGCGTGTTGGTTAGAGAGTGTTTGGAGCAGTGAACATGACAGTGGGAGAGAGTATGGGGGAGTGAAAGTGACGATGGGAGAGGATGCACGAAGTGAGCATGATGATGGGGCAATGTGATGACGAGTGAATATGATGATGATGGAGTGGGCGGGGGAGTGAACTTCATCATGCGGTGAGTGCATGGGAGCGGGTGAGACAACGTGGATGTGTGCAGGGGCAGTCAACGTGACTGTGGCTGTGTGCAGGGGCGTGGCTGTAATGGTGAGAAGGCGTGCAGGCGAATGAACATGAAGGTGGGGCAGTGTGTGAGCGTGATAGTGAGCGTCATGGGAGGTGAGGTTTGCAGTGGAATGAATGAAAAGTAGGGGAGCATGCAAGGCAGTGAACCGGACAGTGGGGATGTGTGCCATGGAGTGAGAGTGACGGTGGGGAGTGCGTAGAGAAGTGAGCATGATGTAGCGGAAGCATGTTGGGAAGTGAGTGTGATGCTGAAACAGTAAGGGACAAGTGAGCATTATGGAGGGATTCAGCGGGTGGCTAAGCCTGACTTCGGGGAGTGGGCAGGGGAGTGAGCATGATGGTGGGAGAGGAAGTGAGGGAGTGAGCATTATGGTGATGACGCGTGTGGGGAGTGAGAGTGGCATGGGGCGTTTGCAGAGGGAGCATGATGGTTGAGGAGTGTGCATTGGTGAGTGACTGTGATGATGGTGAGTGCGTGTTGGAGGTGGTGTGAATTTGAAAGTGTGTGCAGCTGAGAAAGTGTGCAGAATTTGAGCGTGATGGTGGAGGAGCATGTGGAAGAGAGAATGTGATGGTGGGGGAGTGGGTGGGGCAGTGAGCGAGACCATGATCGTATATGCATTGGAGGAAATAAGACAGTGGAGGGTGTGCTTTGGAGTGAACGTGACTCAGGATAGTTGTGACGGCGAGTGACTGTGATAGTGGTGGAATGTACTGGGGAGTAAACATGAGAGTCGAGGAGTGTAATGGGCAGTGACCATTACGGCGGGCAGTGAGCAGGAAAGTGACTGAGATAGTGGGGAGCATTTCTGGGAGTGAGCATGATGGTAAGACAGTTTGTGGGTGAGTGAGCATGACCGGGGTTGAGAGAGAGTCATGGTGCGAGGGGATTCAGTGGAGTGAGTCAATTGTGGGGAAGAGTGCGAGGCAGTGAACATGTCTTTGGGAGAGTGTGATGGAGAGTAAGTGTGACGCTGCAGAGTGTGCAATCGAGTGAGCGTGATGGTGGGGAGCATGTCGGGCAGTGAGCATGATGGTGAAGCAGTGAGCAGGGGAGTGAGCGTGATTTCCGAGGATCGTGCTAGAGAGTGAGTGGGTTGGAGGGGGAGCGTGCATGGGAGTTAACGTGAAGACGAGGGTGTGCGTAAAGGAGTAAGCATGACGGTAGGTGTTTGTGCAGAGTCGTGACTGCGGTAGTGATGGAGTGTGCGGGGAGTAAGTGTGACGTTAAGAGAGTGCCCGGGGGACTGAGCACATTGGTGGGGGAGTGTGCAGGAGAGTGAGCATGTTGGTGGGGTGTGAGCAGTTCAGTGCATGTGGTGTTGATGGTCTGTATGGGGTGTAGTGAGCGTGGCAACATGGGACTGTGCGGAAGAGTCCTTTTGTCAGGGTGAAGTGAGTAAGGGAGACGATGCGTGTGCGTGTCGGGGAGTGTGTGTGATGGTGGGTTTGTGTGTGGTCGAGTGAGCGTGAAGGTAGGCGGACAAGTGGTGGAATGAGCATGATGGCAATGGAGTGTGTCTTTAGCGAGTGTGACGGTGGGCGAGTGTGTTGGAGTGTGCATGACAGTGTGGGCGTGTCCGGTGGAGCAAGTATAACGGCAAGAGAGTGCTTGGTTGAGACAGTGTGGAAGTGGAAGAGTGTGCTGTGCAGTTAGCCTGACGGTTGGGGGAGAGTGCAGATGAGGGAATGTGACAGTGGGGTGTGTGCAGCAGAGTGAGCACGATGGTGGCAGGCTGGGAGGTAAGTGAGCGTGACGGAGGATGAGTTTGCGAACAACTGAGCATGACAATGGGGGAGTGCAAAGTGGAGTAAGTGTGATGTGCTGGAGTATGTTGCAGACTGAGCAGATGGTGCGGGAGTGTGCAGGGGAGTGAGCGTGAAGCTGGCGGACTGTGCTGGGTAGTTAGCATTATGGTGGGTGTGTGTTGGGGGAGTCAGCCTTACTGAGGTGTGCTGTACAGGGGAGTGAGCGTGAGGGTGGAGAACTATGTGAAGTTATGTAAGTGACTATGCAGCTGTATGTGTCGAGTGAGAATGACGGTGGGGGATTGTGCTGGGAAGTGATTGTGGCAGTTGTGGATTTTTTTGGTGACTGAGCGTGATGCTGGGGAGTGGTTTGGTGCTTGTGCATGATGGTTGGGGAGTGGGTTGCGAACGGAGCATGATGTTACGGGTGTGTGAGGTTAATGAACATGACAGTGGGAGAGTGTTTTGTGAAGAGAGCACCCCAAACATGGCCAAGCAGAAGTTTCGTACAGTTACAACATGACATGCAACCCTCAATACTCAATTCTGTGAGTGATCAGAACAAGCATGCTATTTGCTTTCCTTCCCACCATTCCACTTGTATTGCCACTTTCAGGCAGCTATGAGCATGCACGAACTTCCCTCTGTAATCAATGACCCTCAGTATCCCAACCTCCTCACATTTGACCACACAACATGCATACTCTCAAACCTGTCCAGTTAAAATCAATTTGCTATTTCACCACGCATCTTTCCAGCTGGTCTATATTCTGCTGCAATCTTTGTATCATTGTTCATTATCCCCAGCTCCATCAATGTTCTTGCCGTCTGCAGTAATTAGCTTTGCCACATCCTTTGGTATCTCTTGTGCAAGAATCTGTAACCAGGGGCAAAAAATTCCAGTAAGTGCTCACTTATTAAAGATGGAGATGAGAAGGAATGTCTTCAATTAGAGTGCAGTGAATATATGGAAGTCTTATTGCAGAGTGCCGTTGAGGCTGGGTCATTACACTTATTGAAAGCAGAGATGGTTAGGTTTTAATTCATCAAGGAAACAAGGTTTACATGGGAAAGGCAGCAAAGTAGAATTGGACATCATCGGACTATCCACGAACTCAATGAATTTCGGAAATACTCGAGAGGGCAAATGGCCAAATTCCACTCCTACAGCTCATGGTCTTCACGTAGTCAGTTTGAAACACAATGAAAGATTTTATAATGGTATGGTTGACTGCTCACAAAGCTTCTTTCGAATGAGATTATTACACATTTCTTGACACTCATTTGATCTCGACAGGACCATTCTCTTGATGGCTCATTGACATGCTATTGCAAAAAACATACTCGTATATAAGCCATTAGTTATCCAGTCGGGATATAGAATACTGTCACACATAGTTAGTGTACTTCGTTTGCTGCAAGTACATTCAATTTCCTGACTCAAACCATAGTTACATTATCAACGCTGGCTGCTGCCTGTAAAAGATCTACTGGTAATGATTACTGTCCCTTGATGTTTCGCAACTCCATCAAAATAGAACCTTAATTTTGATATTCATATCCACGTAGCCATCTCACCAGTTCACGGATTGCATCCTTTCTTCGCAACGTTGTTGGACCTTTTTTTGGCTGTTTTGCCTGTCCTGCCTAAATCCCGACAACTCTTCAATATTCACTTCCCTGCCACAGTCATTCTGCAGCCACATTTCGATAATGACAGTTCGACCATATCTGTTCAATTCAGTTAATGCGGTCATTACATCTGCCTTGCTGCAAATCCCGGGACTATCTTCGTGAAAGTGGAGATTTAAAGGGATGGAAAGAGGTCACAGAGTTGGGGCAGGGGACGTTCAGGGCCTCGAGGATGTTACAGAGTTACATATAGTTACAAGCAGGCGACAATGCAGGTCGGTTAGAAAAGGGCTTTGGATTGCGGGAATTTTCACGCATCGATCTGGCTGGATGAGATTCCAGAGATAGGCATGGGTGCAGAAAGAGGCAGTCAGATAGCGCCAGGCACAGAGAGGAGTGTCTCAGAGAGACGATGGGACGAGCGAACAGAGGTATGGAGGGTTGTAGTGTCTGAAGAGGTTTGCAAATATAACAACGCTTTGTACTTTCCGGAGGTTACATCGAAAGGAAGACTGTGGAGTCTGGCATGTTTTCTAAGCCAGAGACAATTACATATATAGGGAGGATCACACAAACTGGAGGAGGTACCCTGAATACAGAAGGATGAAGGGGATAATGAACATTCCTCAGATTAGGATGTAAGTGCTGCAGAAGAATATCGAGATAAGTAATTTTATAGAAAGATTGGATGAGTTGATATTACAAGTGAGTCTTGTACAAAACGGATATTCGCAAGGATGAGTGTATGATACAGGTCAGGAATTCTGCAGTGACCTGTAGGGATTCCCCAACTAGGAAAGGTTGTAGGGGTTCCAATGATTGGGAATGTTGACAGGACTGGAAATGGTCACACAGAAAGGGAGGACATTAGAGTCTGCAGGAGTTTATGGAGACCGTGGAGGAGCTCGAGCAGCTCACAGAGAGAGGAAAGGTTTTCGGCACAATCGTAACAGACAACATAAAACATTGTATTGGTGTGAATTATGAAATAATTGAAAGTTTAATAGATCTGGAAGAGCGAGGAGAGGTACGGATGGTTAGGGAACAGAAGAGTTTTATGGGTTATAGAGAGCTGTGGAATGTGAATGGAGAGCAGCTGTTTGAAGGCAAATCCACGTTTGCTTTTAAAGAGAGGTCGAAAAGAGTACAGGAGATACATACTCATGTTCAAATGAGGGGTAGAAATGGCAAGATTAGGGAGTCATGTATTACCGGTGAGATAATGAGATTAGCGAAGATGAGAAGGAAGAATTCCTAAGATGAAGGTGGCTGAAGACAGAGGAAGCTTTGGAAGAACATCGGGAATGTAGGACAGATCTAAAGTGAGGAGTTCGGAGGGCGAAAACGGGTCATTTCCCAAAGCGTTTTCTTCATGTATGAGGAGCAAGTGGGCGATTCGAGAAACGGTTCGCCCACTGAAGAACGAAGGAGGACAGTTATGCGTGGAGTCAGAGAAAATGGGTGTGATTTTTATCGCTTACTTTGCATCGGTATTCACTGAGGAGACTGACACGAGAGATGTTGAGGTGAGCAATAGATGTTACATTACTCTAGGTCAAGTCGGCATAATGATGGAGCAAGTGTTGGGTATTTTAAAAGACATTGTGGTGTACAAGTCCCGAGGTCGGGATGGAATTGAAGGAAGCGTGAGAGGAATTAGCTCCGGCATGTAAATGCATTTGTTCTTTGTAGATCCTGGAGATTCGAGAGAGGGAGAGCTTCAGACACTGATACACACTGGCTTAGGCTTGGAAACTGGGAAGTGATAGAGGGGCTGGAGGAGATTTCAGTAAAACAGGATTCTGAACGGACTGGAAGAGGTTACAGATGTCGGGAGGACTATCAGGTTGGTCACGTTCGAGATATGAAGCGCTGCAGAGATCACAGGGAACCATACAGATAGGGAGGCTTTTAAGAGCAGGGGAAGGTAACAGAATGAGATAAAGTGTAGTGCCGGAATATGTTTCAGCAATCAGGCGGTTTTAAATGCAGAACACTGTCACAACGCCAAGAATGTTTGTAGTCTTCTGAGGAGCATACAAGAATAGGGAGGGCTATAGACATGGTAGTATATTACTTGATGGAAGGGTTTTGAACTGTAAGAAGTTTAAATAATTGGCATGGTTGAATTTGAGCAACCTTGACAAAATGGACTATGCTTTGGTTTGAAGTTGGAGGTTACAGCGAAAGGCAGCAGTGTCGGAGCTTGAGTCGGTTACACAGATAAGTAAGGTGGTTGAAGGTAGTTATGGACACAGGGAGGATTGTGGGGATCGACATAGGTTATTGAGACAATGCGAGCTGTGGGGAATGAAGGACGTTACACAGATGGGAGTGTCGTCGGACTGAAGGCGTTTATGAAGACAGGGAGGGCTGTTTGATCTGAAGGAGGTGATGGGCATTACGGAGAAACACAGGTAAGAGGTGCAGTTCACCGGCATTTGACAAGACAAGCTACCCCACCATTCAATATGATTACAGTTGATCATCAAGCTCAGTACACTGCTCCTGTTTCACCCCGTACTCGGGTATTATCGTGATTGGTGAAATTTAGTAATACAGAAGGGCGTAGAAACTGGAGGAAGTTGTAAAGCGATATGGTGGTCTTTGGAGGCGGGATCAGGTGACAGATATTAGGAGGTTTTCAGACATGGGATGAGACAGGCAACGAGGATTATAGGAACTCATGTAGATAATTGAAGTCGTGTCATTATGTCTAGAGTAGGATGAACGTGTAAATGTTTAGAGTGACGAAGGAGATGACCTGCTTAGGGAGGGTAGATGGACTGTCAGAGTTTGAGTGGGCTTTAAAGAGGAGGAGATTACAGTTATCACTCGGATTGTAGACACTAAACTACGGGTAGGCAGGATAGCTCTGCACGGTATCCAGACATTAGTCAGATTGTAACAGCTGGAGAAGATAACCAAGGACGGTTTTGTTTGCCGTGGTGGGGAAGGTGACATAGATCATGAAGGTAGTAGCAGCTTGACATAGTAATAAAGATAGGGAACTTTTCCAGTTTTGGAAGGGGTTCCACTGATAGGGTTGGGTGACGAAACTGAGGAGTGTTTTCACTGATAAGGAGGGATTGTAAAGGCTGGAGAAGATTTCACCAATAGGGACAGATATAGGAATTAAAGGCAAATAAACAGACTTGGAGGTTTCTTTTGGGAGAAGAAGCTGCCAGGGTTAGGCAGGACTGTGGGGATTTACAGGATAGGGAATATAGTATCTAAGTGGAGAATGCTACACAGATAGAGGTGGGTTTCGGGATTGGAGAAGCTGACACATCGATGGAGTCTTCACTTTTTTTCCGGCGGCACTTGGAATGGGAGGAGTAAAAGCGAGGGCCAGAGACCCAAGTGAAGGTACATTTAGAACGATATAAAAGTTTATTTCATGAGTTCAGCGTTCTTCACTTCTTTTGTGGCGACAGTTGCAGTGAAAGGAGCGACAGCGAGACCTGAGACCTGACGGGAAGGTGAATTTTAAAAGGTATAATGGTTTACCTCATCTATCGGCGGAGTCCACAAGGAGCAGGAACAGTCACGGGAATGCTGGGTAAGGGACCCTTTATATTTAGGTGGTTACTTTACCTGAAATACTACTTTTGCATTGTCTTCCATCCGTTTTCACCCTTTAAACAAAAGAAAAGATACTGTTCGCCAATTGATAAGATGACTAGTTTCTTTAGTGTTTTCTAGATTTTCAGTAGTCTCGTTACGAATTCAGAATATTGGGAGTAGAGGTTATGGTGCAGTTGAATGTACCTGCTTCAGAATTGGGAGGCAAAGGTCACCACTAGTGTCCCTGCTGACTGCATCTGTGGGAAGTGCATCCAACTCCAAAACCTCGAAAACTGTGATGCGGAACTGGAACTGGAACAGGGAGGTAGCCAAAGCTCAGTTAAAAGAAGAACATGGATGAATTATCGTCACTCGAAGGAACAGTAATGGGCATGCAGTGCAGGGATCCCCTATGGCCGTTCCCCTCAACAACAAGTATACCCGTTTGGATGTTGTTGGGGGGGGGGGGAGTCGACTTACCAAGGGTAATCAATGGGCCACAGCGTTAATCTCGGTTGCTCAGAAGGGAAGAGGGAAGAGGAGCAGAGCATTCATCATTGGGGACTGTATATTGGGGGGGCTTCAGATAGAAGGTCTGCAGGAGCGAGAGAAATCGAGAGTCGGTGTATTGCCTACCAGGTTCCCGGATTCAGAATGTCCCTAATTGTGGTCCACTTAGGCACCAACGACTTAGTTAGGAAGAAAGCTAGGATCTAAGGCAAAAGTTCAGCGAGATAGGCTGGAATTTTGAAGGTAGAAGAGAGTTGTCTCTGTTTTGTTGCTCGGGCCAAGTGCTGGGGGGGCGAGAAATAAGGAGAGGAAGAGTTGAATACCTAGATGGCTACCTAGATGGTGCCGAAGGGAGGGTTTTGGATTCCTAGGTAAATGGGGCTCTTTCTGTGGTAGTTAGCAGCTGTATAAATAAGATCGTCATCACCTGAACCAGAGGAGTCGGGGGGGGGGGGGGGGGGAGGGGGCAAGGTGTGAGCGAGATTTGATGATGCTCTTCTTGTGGATTTAAAATACTTCAGCGGGGTGGGTGGGAACTGGAAATTTGGCTCGAGTATATAGGAGGTTGACAGCAGTGAAGACAGAACTAAAGTTTCAAGATAGCAAGAAGTCACTGGAAAGCAAAACGTTGTTTTGAATTTTGTCTGCTTCCACCAGGGCCATCTGCAATAGGGTTTATGAACCTGCATCATGGGTTGGTACCTGGGCTTTCGATGTTGTAACCAATTTCGAAACATGGGTTGAGCATGGAAAGGAATCGTTGTTGCATGTGCCGGGGTTAACTGTTTCAGTAAGAACTCAGGAAATGTTAAAAGAGCGGGTGTGGCACTGTCCGTCAAAACCAGCATTACGGCAACAGAGAGGACGTTTGAGGACTCGTCTACTGAGGTAGTATGGGCAGAAATTATAAAAAGGAAAGGACAGATGACCTTGTTGGGCGTGCTCTGTTGGCCACTGAAAAGTTCCAGAGATACAGCAGATGGGATAGCAACGATGATCCTCAATGGGAGAGGGAGTGACAGGGTAGTTGTTACGGGGTCTTTAACATTCCAAATATTGTCCGGGAATACTGTAGTTCAAGTTCTTTACATGGCTCAGTTTATTGCACTTTGTGCAGGAGTGTTTCCTGACACAGTATGTAGACAGATCAACTAGGGGTGAGGCCATATTAGATTTGGTACTGTGGAATGAACCCGGGCAGTTTTTAGATTTGGAGGTAGTTGAACTCTGTGGTGATAATGACCACAATTCTGTTATGTTTATTTAGTTGTGGAATGGGTTAGGTATATACAGGAGGGCAAACGTTATAGATGGAGATAAAGGCAATTACCATGCCATAAGGCAAGGTTTAGGATGCTTAGGATGGGGGAGAAAACTGCAGGGGATTGCCACAGTTGAAGTGTGGAGCTTATTCAATGCCCAGGTACTTTGGTTCCTTGATAGGTATGTTCCAGTCAGGCAGGGAAGAAATTGTCGAGCGCGATAGCCGTGGTTTACTAAGGAAGTTGAATCACTTGTTATGTGGAAGAAGAAGGTTAGTGTTAGGATGATATGTGATTGCTCATTTCGGGCGCTTCAGAGTTACAGGTCAGCCAGGAAAGACTTAAATATAGAGCTAAGACGAGCCATGACAGGAAATCAGAATAGCTATATCACCATGAAAACAATGATTCTGGATTAGTGGTGCTGGAAGAGCACAGCAGTTCAGGAAGCATCCGCGGAGCAGTAAAATCGACGTTTCGGGCAAAAGCCCTTCATCAGGAATGTCGAGTAGGATGAAGGCCAATCAATTACGGTAATGGGAATTTGGAGTGGATTGGGAGGAGATAGGGAAATGTGTTAAATGAATAGTTTTGGTCAGTATTCACACAACAAAAAGGAAATGTGGTCGTAAAGAATACTGAGACACAGGCTAAAGACTAAGTGCGATTCAGGTGCATAAGCAGGAAGTGTTAGTAATTCTGGTAAGTGCAAAAAAAAGATAATTCCCTCGGCCAGATTCAATTTAACCTAGGATGCTCTGGGAAGCCAGCAAGGAGATTGCCAAGCCTTTGGCTTTGATCTTTATGTCGCCATTGTCCACAGGAACAGTGCCAGAAGACTGGAGGATAACAAATGTTGTTTCCTTGTTCAAGAAGGGGAGTAGTGAGAAAACTGTAACGTATAGCCCTTTGAGCCTTACTTCGGTTGTGGATAAGGTGCTGGAAAGGATTCTAAGACACATGATTTATAAACACCGAGAAAGGAATACGTAGATTAGGGATAGTCGACAGTGTAGTTTTTGCCTTTTTGTAGAATGTGGATGCTTTCAAAAGGGTTCAGAGGAGTTTTACTAGCATGTTGCCTGACATGAAGGGGAGATCTTACGAGGAAAGGATGAAGGACATGAGGGTCTTTTGGTTAGTGCGGAGAAGTTTGAGAGTCGAATTTATTGAGACATAGGAGAAAGTGAGGACAGAGTGAGGACAGAGACCAGAGTTGAAAAGTGTGGTGCTGGAAAAACACAGCAGGCCAGGCATCATCCGATGAGCAGGAGAATCGACGTTTCGGGCATAAGCCCTTCGTCAGGAATGAAGCTGATGTGCCAAGCAGGCCGAGATAAAAGCTGGTGGGGACGGAATTTGGAGGAGGGGCGCTGGGAATACGATAGGTGGAAGGAGGTGAGGGTGAGGGTTATAGGCTGGAGAGGGGGTGGGTACGGAGATGTCTGGAAGAAGATTGCATGTCAAGAGGGCGGTGTTGAATCCGCGAGTTGGGATTGAGATATGATGGGGGGAGGGGAAATCAGGAAGCTGGAGAAATCTACATTCATCTCGTGTGTTTGGAGGGTTCCGAGGCGGAGACATACAAAATAATCAGAGGGTTAGATAATGTTGGTGGGAGAAAGGGTTTTTCCTCAGATGGCGGTGGTAGCACGAGGGAACGTAGCTTTAAATTGAGGTCTGATAGATATAGGACACGTGCCACACACTCTCTCTTCTCCCCAGCGACACACAATCTCTCTTGCTCCCTACTCCACTGTCACTCTTCCTCTCTCCCCTCCTCTGTCAGATACTGTCTTCCCTCTCTCCCACAATCTCTCACTCACTCTCCTTCCATGGCACGCTCTCTTACTCATTCTGCCTTACCGTATTCTCTCTCTTTGTCCGCCCTCTCTGCGATTCTGTGTCTCCTACCCGCCACTTCCTCATGTTGTCTCCTCTCCACCACATTCTCTCAATCTCTCTCTTCTCCGTTACTACTCACTCTCTCTCCTTTCCAGCTGTAATTTCTATGTCTCGTCCCCGCCTCTCCTTCTCTCCACTTCCACTGCCACGCTCTCTCACCACCTCTCTCTTTCCAGCTCTGTCACTTTCTCTCTCTCCCCTCCCCTGCCACAGTCGGTCACTCTATTGTTCTCGTCTATGACCACTCTCGCTCTCCTCCAGCTGACCCAGACTCTAAGTCTCTCTTCGCTCCCGTGCCAATCTCTCTCCCCTTACCTGCCACACTCTCACTCATCACTCCTTATTAGATTAGATTAGATTACTTACAGTGTGGAAACAGGCCCATCGGCCCAACAAGTCCACACCGACCCGCCGAAGCGCAACCCACCCATACCCCTACATCCACCCCTTTAACCTAACACTACGGGCAATTTAGCATGGCCAATTCACCTGACCCGCACATCTTTGGACTGTGGGAGGAAACCGGAGCACCCGGAGGAAACCCACGCAGACACGGGGAGAATGTGCAAACTCCACACAGTGGAAGTGAACCCGGGTCTACAGGCGCTGTGAGGCAGCAGTGCTAACCACTGGGCCACCGTGCCGCCCACTCCTCTGCCGCACTCACTCATTCTCTACCACTCCTCGAATGTCGCACTCTCTCTCTAAAACTCTCTTCTCCCCGCCACACCCTCCCTCTACTCCATGCAGCACACTGTCTACCTCTCCCTCCTCACCGCCACTCTCTCTGTCCTCCCATGTCACACTTGCTCGCACTCTCTCTCTCTCTCCTTCCCTATCACGGTGTCTTTCTCCTCCTTGCTACTCTTCTTCTGTCTCTTTCTCTCCTCGCTTGCCTCTCTCTCTCTCTCTCTACTGAGGCCGCAATCTCTAACTCCCTTCTCCACGCCACAGTATCTCTCTCTGACACTTCCCTGTTCCACGCCCCCCACCCCCGCAACACAAACACACACACACACACACTCATAACCGCTCGATTAAGTGCCAGTTCAGGAAGGGATGTGAGGTTGGATGAGGTGACAGTGACAAGGAATTGTGAGACAGTTTAATATGTCAGTGACAGGCATGGTTGCGAGGCGATGCGCTGGTAGTGAGAAGAAGGAGTTTGAGGCTGACTGAGGTGTCAGTGACCAGTATTGTAGTCAGGTTGAATGAGAAGACGGTGACTGGGACGGTTGTGAAGTTGTAAGACTTGACAGTGACAGGTAGGGCTTTCAGTCTAGCTGAGAACACAGTGACAAGGAGCGTTTTGAAGTCTGAATGAGATGACAGTGACAGAGAGTTTTGTGAGGTTGGAAGGCCTGACAGGGACGGGAACAGGTGTGAGGCTGGTTGTGGTAACAGTGTCAGGGAGGGTTGCGAGGATGGATGAGATGACATTAAACGGGATGGTTGTGAACCTGGATAAGATTACACTGACAGGGTGGGTTGTGAACGGATGACATGATAGTGACAAGGAGGGTTGCGAGGCTGGATTAGGTGACAGTGATAGGGAGGGTTGCGAGACTGGATGTGATAAGAGTGACAAAGAGGAATGTGAGGCGGATGAGGAGAGAGTGATAGGTAGGGCTGTGTAGCTGGGTGAGGTGACAGTGACAGGGAGCGTTGAGAGGCTGGATGCGGTCACAGTTGCAGGAAATGTTGTGAGGCTCAATGTGATTGCAGTGAGACGTCGGATTTTGAGGTTGGATGAGATGACAGTGGCAGATCAGGCTGAGAGGCTGAGTGAGAAGAAAGTGATAGGGAGCCTTGTGAGTCTGGATGAGCTGACAGCGATAGAATGTGTTGTGAGGCTGGAATGGATGGCAGTGGCAAGGACGGATGTGAGGCTGGATGAATGACAGTGACATGTAGGGTTGTGAGGCTGGATGTGGTGACAGTGGTAGGGAGGTCTGAGTTTCAGGATGAGGTGAAAGTGACAGGGATTCTTATGAGGCTGAATGAGATGACAGTGATAGGGTTGGTTGCGAGATTGAATGAGGTGGC
Organism: Chiloscyllium plagiosum; assembly: GCF_037043375.1. Taxonomy (NCBI): domain Eukaryota; kingdom Metazoa; phylum Chordata; class Chondrichthyes; order Orectolobiformes; family Hemiscylliidae; genus Chiloscyllium; species Chiloscyllium plagiosum. Next base: position 33,880,504 of record NW_028270188.1, on the reverse strand, counting down.
AGCGACAGAGAGGTTTGTGAGGCTGATGAGAAGACAGTGATAGAGAGGATTGCGAGGCTGGTTAAGGTGATAGTGGCAGGGACCGTTGTGAGGCTAGATAACATGACAGTGACATGGAGCATTGTGAGTCCAGATGAGATGACAGTGACTGGGACGGTTGAGAGGCTGGTCGCAGTGACATTATAGCAGGTATGTGAGGCTGGACGAGCGAGGGTTATGGATGTCGTGACAATGACATGGACTGTTGAGAGGCTGGATGAGATGGCAGTGACAGGGACAGTTGTGGGGTTGGAAGAGATGAAACTGACGGGGAGGGTTTCGAGGCTGGATGAGATGACAGTGACAGGGAGAGTTGTGAGGATGACTCGAAAGTGACAAAGAGGGTTGTGAGTCTGAATGAGATGACAATGAGAGGAGGTGTCGTGACGTTGAATGAGATGATTTTCACAGCAAGGTAGTGTGGATAAGGTGAAAGTCACATATGCGGTTGTGAGGCTGGATGAGATGACGGATGACGATGATAGGGTGGGTTTTTAGACAGAATAAGGTGAGTGTCAAGGAGAGTTGTGAGGCTGGATTTGGTGACAGTGACAGGGAGGGTTGTGAGGCTGGTTGTGTTCTAGTGATCGGAAGGATCTTGAGAATGGATGAGTTTATACTGATAGTGATAGGGAGGTTCGTGAGGTTGGATGAGTTTATAGTGACAGGGAGAGTCGTGATGCTGGATGTGGTGACAGTGAGAGAGAACGTTATCAGGATGGATGAGATAACCGTGACAGGGAGGTTTGTGAGGCTAGATGAGCAGACATCGATAGAAAGGGTTGTAACTGTGATCAGGAGTTTTGTCAGGCTGGATGAGGTAACAGTGAGAAAGAGGGATTTGAGTGTGGATGAGGTGACAATGACAGGGAAGTTTGAGAGGCTGGATGAGCGGACAGTGACAAGGAGAACTATGAGGCTGGATCAGGTAACAGTATTGGGCAGCCTGTGATGCAGAATGAGGTGACTGTGCTATGGAGAGATGTGAGGCTGAATGAGACGACAGTGGCTGGGAAGGGTGTTATGTTGAATGAGATTAGAGTAATAGGGTGGGTTGTGTGACTGGCTGAGATGGCAGTGATATGGAGGGATATGATGCTGGATGAGATGACAGTGATAGGGAGGGATATGATACTGGATGAAATGACAGTGATAGGGAGGGATAAGAGTCTGGCTGAGATGAAAATGACAGGCAGGTTGTGTGGATGAGGTGACAGTGACAGATACGGATGTGAGGCTGTATCAGATCACAGTGATAAGGAGGGTTGTGAGGATGGATGAGATGACAGTACAGGGAGGGTTGTGCAGATGAGGTGACAGTGACCGGGAGTGTTGTGTGGTTGGATGAGATGACAATGGCAGATACAGTTGTGAGGCTGGATGAGATAACAGACAACGAGCTTTATGAGGCTGAATCAGATGACAGTGACAGGGACAGTCGTGAGTCTGCATCATGTGACAGTCACTGGGAGGGTTGGATGGATGGTGTGACATTGAGTGCCAGGGTTACGCGTTGGCTGCGACGACAGTAACAGGGTGATTTGTGAGGGGTGATGAGATGACAGTGATAGTGAGGGGAATGAGGCAGGATGGGATGAGAGCGATTGGGAGGGTAGTCAGTCTGGATGAGATGACAGTGATAATGTGGGTTGTGAGGCTGAATGAGATGACTTTGACAGAACGTTAGTGTGGATGAAGTGACAGTGCCACATACGTTTGTAAGGCTGGATGAAACGAGAATGACAGGGAGGGTGTGTGGATGACATGAGAGTGACAGATACGGTTGTGAGGTTGGATGAGATGAGAGTGACGGTTAGAGTCCTGAGTCTGGATGAACTTACAGTGAAAGTAAGATTTGTGTTGATGACGTGACAGTGGCAGGAAGGGTTTTGAGGTTGGACGAATTGACATTGATAGGGATGGATGTGACACTGAATGAGGTGTCTGAGAGAGTTGTGAGACTGGACGTGATGACAGTGATGGAGAGGTTGGAGAGGCTGGATGAGATAACTGTGACAGGGAGGTTTGTGTGGCTAGATGTGCTGACATCGATAGAAAAGTTTATAACTATGATTGGGAGATTTGTGAGACTGGATGGTTTAACCACTCCACAATGACCACAAATTCAACTAAACCCGTTCCAACCGCCTGCGCTTGGCCAAAGTCCTTAAAGTTTTCTGATTCATGCATCTGTCCAAATATATTTAAACATTGTAACTCCCACATCTACCACTTGCACTGGAGATTCATTCCATAGACGATCCGCTATCTGTGTAAAAAAATCAATGATCCTCATATATTTTTCAAAACTTTCTCCTCTTACCTTAAAATAAGTCTTAAGATTCTACACGCTCGCAAAAAAGAATCTACATTCAACAGCTTTGTCTTATGACAGGAGCACACTGTCTCTGGACTCTCCTGATCTCAATTTTGCAGACTTATGGAGACAATGGCAGATGGGTGCACCGAAACAATCATTATCAGTAAAGAAGCAGCGTTGGGAAAGCTACCAGCCGAAAGGTAGACAGGTCTTCTGGCCCGGATGTAATGCATCCTAGGATCATAAAAGTTGTAGCGTTGTAAATAGCACATCACTTTTGACAATTCATTCAATTTTGCTGGACTCTGGGACAGTTCTAACAGATTGTGCCTCTGCAAATAAGATGCCACTATATTAGTCTCGGGAGATCACTAAGGCAAAGTCAAGATTTCAGGTAATCTTGGCAAATAAGGTCAAGGATAATACAAATGTAGTCTAAGAAAACACAAAGGTAGATAAATCTCCAGAACATGCTGTAGTGTATTTGAATGCATCGTGGGACATCAGGGAGGAAATCGCAGGGCTCCTTGGAGAGATATTTGTGTAATTTATAACTATGGGTGAAGTGCCTGATGAGTGAAGAGTGGCATGCGTTTTTTCATTGTTTAAGAAGCAATCCAAATTAGAAGAATGGGAATTATATTAGAAGTCTGTGATTCGATGGTTAGCAGGTATTTTGAGATGGATCTGAAGCATAGGATTTGCATGCATTTGGAGATGCACGGAATGATTTTGGATATTCAGCATGGTTTTGTGAGAGGTTCCCTCATAAATTTGTTTGAGTTTTTTTGATGTGTAAGCAGGAAGCCTGAGAAAGGCACAGTAGACTGAATTGTTTATTTGGACCATACTAAAACGTTTGACCCAATTCCGCATCGTAGACAAATGAATAAACTTGAGGCACATGAGACTCAGGGTGAGCGTGTCAATTGCATACAGACAGCAATGGTTGAGGGTTGTTTTTCAGACGGAAGGCCTATAAACAGAAACTCAGATAATTGCCTTTGGAGCTGAGAATGTTAAACAGTGATATAGATTTTATGTAAATTTGTTTCCAGGATATATAATTTTCAGAGAGAGAGACATTATTCGCCTTTATAAACTTTGTATTAACACCTTTCAGGTAATTAATGAATAATGCAGTGTGAAAACGTGAAGAGTATTTTACTCTGTAAGTTTTGAGCATTTTGTCCAGTTTGAACAGCAACCAGGTGCAGATTCAGCAGTTATTCACAAAAAAGATTTGGATGTTACATTTTTAAGGAATGATTTGAGGGCTTTGGAAAATGGCAGGGGAGTTGGGACAGATTTGCAGCATCTCCTGAGGGAGAGAGTACAGCCCAAATGGACTGAATAGCCCCATCCCCTTTGCTCTGTGATAGTGCCCCATTCACTGTGAATGATGAAGACCATCCCAGGGCAGAGAGAGGGAGGGTCCCATCACTCAACTTACAATGGCATGTAACTGATTGACGGCTGTAGTCAAGATTAGAGTGGTGCTGGAAAAGCGCACTAATTCTGGCAGCATCCGAGGAGCAGGAAAATTCCGCTTGGGCCCCTATATCAGGAATGTGATTGGGAGCCTCCGGGATGGAGAAATAAATAGAAGTGGGGTGGGGCTGGGGAGAAGGTAGCTAAGCGTGCAATAGGTGGATGGAGGTGGGGATGAAGATGATAGCTCGGAGAGAAGGGTCGATCAGATAGGTGGGAATGAAGATTGGGAGGATAGGACATGAGAATAGTACTGAACTGGTAGTTTGGAACAAGTTGAAGGTGTGGGTGGTGGGGAAATGAGAAAATTAATGAAGTCCACATTGATTATCTGGGGTTAAAGTTATCCGAGATCATAAATGAGGCGTTCTTCCTCTTGGCGTCGGGCGGTAACTGAGTGGTAGTGGAGGAGACACAGGACCTGCATGTTCTTGGGAGTGTTGGCGAGGGAGTTGAAAGGTTCGGCCACTCCATGGTGGGTTGATTGATGCGGGTATCCCAAAGATGTTCCCTAAAGCGCTCTGCGAGTACACGACCAGTCTCCCCAATGTAAAGGAGACCACATCGGAAGCAATGGATACAAGAAATGACATTTCTGAAAGTGGAGGTGAAACTTTCATAGATAAGGAAGACTCCTTTGTGGCTTCGGACGGATGTGAGGAGGGAGAAGTGAGCGAATGTATTGCAAAGATTGTGGAAGCAGGGGAAGGTGCCAGGAGGGGAAGGTGGAATTGTTGGGGGGCGTGGCCCTCATCACGTAGTCATGGACTGAATAGTCTTTGCAGAAAGCGGATCGGAGTGTGGAGCGAAATATAACCCTGGTGGTGTGGTCCGTTTGTAGTTGTGGGAAATGTCAGCAGATGATACGGTTTATGTGGAATTTGGTGGGGGATAGGATTAGGACTGGGGGATTCCGTCTTTTTGCAGTTGGAGGGCTGGGGTTTGAGGGCAGAGATCAGGGACGTGGATGAAATGCGTTGGAGGGCATCTTCAACCATGTAGAATAGAAATTAGTCAAGCTATGCCTCAACTGAGAGCTACATTCTCTCAGAAGTGCAAAGGACCCGTTCTGTACTGGAACCTAAGACGAATTCATACTCTCATCAAACAATATTTCTCCACCAACTAAAACGTTAAAACCTGTCAGTACAACAAACTTTTATATAGCCAGCTCCATAACCAGCGGTTCATAAACATTCCAGAAGCGTCCCTCGGGCTGGGGAACACCATTAACAATGAGGCCGATACAGCCACCATGCTCACGGCGATCAATCACATCTCTTCCATTCCTGTCGTGGTTTCGTCCACAGCCATTAAAGATTTCACATGCTTCACGCGTGAAATCAAATCCTCCCCTCACGTCATCGATGGCGTCACGCGCCCTGCGTCATGACGCCTATCATCGTCACCAGCACTTCCGCCCCTACTCACGCCACTCTCTTGCATACTGCCGAAACGCCCTCCCACAGATCCCACTGTCACCATTTCCACCCCTGAAGAACATTGAGGGGCAGATCACCTCTGCTAATGACTCCACCCTTATTGCCCTCACACCACGCATAATTCAGTTACAGGCTCCGCGCCCACTTCCAGGTAGACACCCACACCAGGTCCTAGCTCCCACCCCTGCCGAGTTTTCCCCATCCCCCAGACCTCCTCCTCACTGAGGACGAATGGACAGTCTTCAGCCAAAGCCTTACCTTCATCCCCTTCCATCCACATATCAACGAATTCATTACGTGTCGTGACATCGACGATTTCAGCCATCACTGCCTCTGAGCTTATTTTTTATTTGAGGACTCCCGACCACCTTTGAAGGACCCGTTCTTCCTCCTCTAACAGACTCCATCCACCTGGCTACCACGCACTGGAGAATTACACCCCTCGATCTCTTTATTTCGAACCTGTCTACCTCCTTCCTCCACTTCAAACTCTCACTCTTACAACACACAGCCCTCCACTCCCTTGACTCCAATCACAACCTCACCAGAAAAGGCGGTGAGTGGTAGTGTGGCGCACTGACGTCTAAACCGCTAAAGCCACGCGCCAACTTTAAGACAGCCCCTCCTTCCGCTTCCACGACCATGACCTCGTCCCCATGACCTCACAATTATTTCCGAGACCATGTGTAACCTCATAATTTGGGAACTCTGCACCGCCTGATTCTACCTCCGGACAAGACTCCCAAGCCCAACACAACCCGACCGACTGATTATCTTAGCTTTCTCCTGCACCACGAAATTCATCTCCACTAACTCTATACTGTCGGATCACCCTCGTCCACGAATTTCCCACATATGTTCGAGACACGACCCACGTCCTCCACCTCCGCCAAGACTTACGTTTACCCAGCCATCAATGCCTCATCTTTACCATGGACATCCAATCTCTCTACACCTCCATCCGCCATGACCAGGGCTTCCATGTTCGCCGTTTCATCCTCTCCTGACGTCCCCACCAGTACCCTTCCATTGACACTCTTATTCGTTTTCTTGATATGGTCCTCACCCTTAACAATTCCTTCTTTGAATACTGCGACTTCCCCCAGATGAAAGGGGTAGCCATGGGCACCCACATGGGCTCCAGCTATGCCTTCCTTTTTGTTAGCTATGTAAACAGTCCACTTTCCGCAGTTACACCGGCACCAATACACAACTCTCCCGCCGCTATATTGATGACTGCACTGGCACCACTCCAAGCAGATCATCAACTCCACCCGATCTTAAATTCAGCTGAACCATCTCTGACACCTCCCTCCCCTTCCTGGACCTTTCCACATCCATCAACGACGATCAACTCAACACTGACAATTTTTATAAACACACCCACTCCCACAGCTACCTGGATTACACCTGCTCCCACCCTAACTCCTGCAAAAATGCTATCCCGTATTCCCAATTCCTCTGACTCTGACGTATCTGCTCACAGAAGAACCAGTTCCTACTATACAACATACCAGATAGCTTCTTTCTTTCAATACCATTATTTACCCTCTCATGTCGTTGACGATGCCCTCCAAAGCATCACATCCACATCACGCTCCTCCACCCTAAAACCTCACCCCTCCAATAGCAACAAGGACAAAATCCCACGGTCCTCACTTTCCACCACCCCAACCTCTGCGGAGAGGATGATAGGATATAGGAGAATTCTGGAGCTCAAATTATTAAAATCGGCATTGAAACCAAAGGGATGCATTTTCCCAAAGTGGAAAATGAGGTGATGTTCTTTCAACTTGTGTCAAAGTTTCGCGCTGGAAAGTCAGAACAGATCAGGCAGCATCCGAGGAACAGGAGAATTGCTATTTTAGGCATAGGCTGTAACTCAGGAATTTAGGATACGGGGAAGAGGGCGAAGAGTTAAATAGGAGGAGTGTGCGTATCTGGGGGCAGTTAGCTGGGGAGGTGATTGGTAAATGCAGGTGCTGGGACGATGGTGATAAGTCGGACAGCTTGGTGTACCGGATAAGTGGGAAGGTAATTGGACAGGGACGGCAGTTCAAAAAGGCGGTGCCGAGTATCTGATTGGATTTGGGAAAAGCGGGGGAGGGGTGATAAGGAAAGGTAAGAAATTGACATTGATGTCGTGTGGTCGTAAAGTCCCAATGTGGAACATGTGGTGATCTTCCTCCAGGCGCAGGGTGTCTTGGATGTGGTGGTGGAGGAGGCCCAGGACTTTGCACGTCATTGGCGAAGTGCGAGGGACAGTTGAACTGATCAGCCGCAGGGAGCTGAGGTTGTTTGGTGCATGTGTCCTCGAGATGATCTCTGAAATATTCCACGAGCTGGTGTCCTATCTCCCGAAAGTAGAGAAGGTCACATATTGGTTGGATGTGCATGAAAACGTTTAGCAGATGTGGAAGGATTCTTTGGGTCCTTGGATGGATATGTGGGCGGAAGTGTGGGTACAGGTCTTACATCATTTGCGACAGCAAGTGAAGGTCTGTGTGTGGATGTTGGTTTGTTGGGGTTTGTGGGCCGAACGACGAGTCATGGAGGGAATGTTCTCTGCAGAATGCTGAAACGGGTGGGTTGGGAAATATATTTTTAGTCTTGGGATCTGTTTGTAAGTCTTTGAAATTGCGCTGGGCGATCCGTTGCATTTAGAGGTTGACTTGGTGGAAGGTGATGAACAGGGGGATTAATTAGATTACCTACAGTATGGAACAGGCCCTTCGGCCCAACAAGTCCACACTGACACTATGAAGAGTAACCCACTCAGATCCATTCTCCTACATTTACTGCTGACGAACGCACCTAACACAATGGGCAATTTATCATGGCCAATTCATCTTACCAGCACATCATTAGACAGTGGGAAGAAACCAAAGCATCCGGAGGAAACCCACACAGACACTGGGAGACTGCAAACTCCATGCAGTCACCCGAGGTGGGAATTGAAGCTGCGTCTCGGGCGCTGTGAGGCAGCAGCGCGAAACACTCAGCTACTGTTCCGCCCATTGCGTTTAAACCTTTTGCAGTTGGACGGGTGGGGATCAAGGGCGGAAGTGCGGACAATGGTGGAGATGCACTCGAGGGCATTTTTGACCAACTGGGAAGGGAATTGACGTTCTTGAAATAGGAGGCCATTTGGCATGTTCAGGAGCGTTCTGGAAGCTTGCAACGAGTTTCACTGTAACACTGCCGTACGCATAAGACAGATGCTGGCCAGGGAACAGGCTCGTGGCCGGCAATTTGACGCTCACGTTGTTTTGCAGGCCGAAAGTAGATATTTAGCCGCCATTTTCGCCACCTTCACGAAGATGTTGGCAGATACAGGTTTCTTTCGCCTCCATTAACAGCTATTCACCCTCGCGGCCAGATCGTTATTGACTCCTATATCCTTCCAAATGTTCCATTTATCTCTGTGTGCTCTGTCCCAATCTATTAGTTACTCTTTTCCCCCACCTCCTGCCGTTCTAAGATGTGCAGGTCAGGTGTATTGGCCATGGTAATTTGCGCATAGTGTTGATGGACATGTACCTGAGGTGAATTCGTCAGGGGAAATGCAGAGTAATGGGGTAGTGGGATATTATTCGGAGAGTCAGTGTGGAGTTGCTGAACCAAAGGGTGTATTTCCACGCTGTAGGGATTTTGTAGTGATTCTAATTTCTGCAGCTACCATCAGTTCTGTGGAATGGTCACTGGACTTGAAACGTTAACACTGATTTCTGTTCCCAGATGCTGCCAGACTAGCTGAGCGTTCCCAAAAATTTCAGCTTGTTGTTCTTGATCGTCACCATCTGCACACCTTCCGCATTTAGGTCAGAGAGAGGGAGGATCCCGCCACTGACCTCACAATAGGGCCCAGCTAATTGATGGCAGCTTTGGGTCATGAGGAGGAGGGGCGGGGCTGTCAACCAAGCTGGAGCGGCTCGTCCTATAACGAATGGGAGTGAAAGGCAGGCGTGGATAGTGACACAACACCTGCGCAGTGTCATGTGACTGGAGACCACAGTGAGTGCGGGAGCAGCAGATGCGTACGGGGGGAGTGACAGTGGATACCGGGAGATAATAGAGTCAGTTTGGACTGGTAGATTTTATATGCAACTGGTGTAGTTCGCTTGTCTGGTATTAGAAACTCTCGGTCCCATGGTTTCAGGAAATGGGAAAATGGCCGTAGCCTCCGGTCGTGCTCGGTCCGAGTAATGCCCACCATCTTTGTTGGGGGAAGTTACCACGAGGCACATGCGCATATGCACTACCTGGGTGGTGACGATCATTTTGAAGAGCAACATTTACGCAACAAACTGAAATCAAGAGAACTATTTACCTTTTGTATTCATCCTGCAGTGACTGCGTTTTTTTGTGAACTCATTCTCCATGATTTTTTTCCATGAACAGTTGAGACCGGGGTCTCAAACATATGCGTTTACAATAAGCAGAGTCAGCAGAATCCGAATATCATTGGCATTTAACTGTGGAAGAAAAATGTTGGTATGTTCGGTGTGTGGAAAATATCTTCAATATTTTTGGAATGTGAAAAGCAGAAAGATGTTCAAATTCCTTTTTAGATCGCCCTTGGACTATATGCGCAGTTGTGGGTCCTCCAGCTGAGGACGGAGACACCGGTCTGAGAGGGAGTGCACATTCGTCCAAATTACACCTCGTCTATTTGTTCAAACTATTATATTTACTCGCAATTGCCCTGTTAATGACTTTAACCAATAAACGCATCATTCTCAATTACCTGCAAACATCCTTTTCAAGTTGGTTATGGCCTGGATTCCAACACATTTCCAGGAATTCTGAAGTCCATGTTGAGTTTCGGGTTACAAACCGCTGCATTGAAAGACGAGATGCTGTTCCCTGAGGTCCCATTGAGATGCATTTGAACGTTTCAGGAGGCTGAGGTCAGTATCGGTGCTGGAATACAAAGGAGACAGGCAGGAGGCTGGAAGAACACAGCAAGCCAGGCAGCATCTGGAAGTTGGAGAAAGCAGTCCTGAATAAGGCTTCCAATAGAAACATCGACTTCTCCATCTCCTGATGCTGCCAGGCTTTCTGTGTTGTTGCAACCTCCTGCCTGTTTACATCAGTGCAGGTGTGAGCAGACAACAAAGTGATCTCTGTGTGTTGCTTGGTTCACTGAGAGTGCTTTGGATATTGGCTGAAAACAGAATGTGAATGGAGACAGGAGAAGGTTAAACTGAAACTCAGTTTTAGTTCGGGATTTTCAAAAAGTCAGACAGTCCCAATCGGAACCGCCAATTTATAAATGATACCTGTGGAGTATTTTTAACAGTTTTTACAGTATAACGTATTAGCTGAAGTAAAGATTGGGGTGTTTGATTATAATAGAAATGTTTGAAATGTGCGAAGATTGCCAGCACATTTAAATTCTCTTACTGGGATTAACTAGTTCGATTTAGAGAGAAGACGTGACAGGAGACGTCTGACTTGTGGGTGTTCCTTTTCAACAATGTGTCCCTGAAGGCTATGTGTGCAAGACATGTGTCCATCTGCAGCTACTGGTTAACTGTTTTTCACATCTAGAGGTATCGGTGGATACACAGTAGAGTGTACGGAATACCAAGAATGTCATGAACAGTATTTTTACGAGTTGGTCACATTGGAGGTGAGGGTTACACGTGCAGAAAGGGAATGGATGGCCATCAGACCAAGTAAATGCCTCAGGAAGGATCATCCCCTGCTCAAACAGACATCTCACTTAGGATTCTGGTTGAGGGGGAAATGGGTGGGGTGGTCTCTCAGGGGAAATCAGCAACAGCCAGGTTCATGACATTACATGTGGCTCTGCTGCTCAGAACAGCTGGAATTGGAGTGGCAAGACAATAGTGACAGGGGGTTCAGTAGTTAGAGGGCAGAGAGGCCCTTCTGTTGCGGCAGACCTGAATCCTGGATGTTATGTTACCTCTTTAGTACCAGGGTCCGAGATATCATGGAGCAGCTGACCGATATTCAGGAACTGGTGAGTAAACAGCCAGTAGTCGTGGAAAACGTAGGTACCAACGACAGCGCGAAACAAAGGGACAAGGGCCTAAAAGCTAAATATATGGAGATCAGAGATACAATAAAACATAGCTCTGTAATGTAATAATTTCAGGAGAGATCAGCTGGATGTGTGGCTGGAGAAATGGTATGCCGGAGATGGGTTTATATTCCTCAAACATTGGAACCGTTTGTGGGTTAGGTGGGACCTGTGCAACACTGACCGGTTGCCCCTGGGCAGAGCTGGGACAGATAATCTTTTAGCGGCTTTTGCCAGTTCCGCTTGTGAGGTGTGAAACTAGTCTGACCGGGGATGGGAACCAGTGTACAGGCTTAAATGAGATAAGATAAGGAATGAGATCAGAGTCAGATAAGGAAATGGGACGTATAATATTAGTTAGTGATATAGTCAGCGGCTCAGAAAGCCAAAAGGAAGGAGGATTAAACAAGGATTGAGTCTTTTTTCATACATCAATCCCGACATCTCAGGAATCAGAGTCAATAAAATATGGAGTTGGAAAACAACAGCAGGTCAGATAGTATCGGAAGTGCAGAGAAGTTAAGGTTTCAGGTCTGGACACATTGTCAGACCTGATGAAAATTCCTGACCTGAAATGCCTGACATGCCGCCCTTGTCGAGCTCCACATTTTGCCGATTCTGAATTTCATCATCTGTCTTCCTTAACTATCTACAGATCTCAGGACTCAGTGATCCTCTTTTACACACTCTCAACAACCCGGGTAGCCTTCCTTCCGAAAGGAGAACAAAAGTCCACACAGTACTCACCAAAGCCTTTCCAGAAAGATAGCACTGCTCCTGCATTTGAATCTTCTCGCTATGGAGACTACATATCATTTGTATTCTCCAGTGCTTGCTGCTCCTGCCTGCTTCCTAACAGAGGGAATCGCAGAGAAACACAGAACAATTTGTCGTCTGAGTCTCGGATAAAAAAAATTGGTAGGCACTACATCCCCATCTTATCCATGCTGGATATCAAACACCTGTAGTCCCACTTTCCGACATTTCGTGTGTAAGCTATATTATAGTGTGAACCTGGTAAAGCACAGCTGATCAGGAAGCACCGAGGAGGAGGAGATTCATTGTTTTTGGGCATAAGCAAGTCATCAAGAATTTGTGGTTTGGTTGGGGAGTGGAAGACAAATTGGAGCGAGGATGGGGGAAAGGTTGTTGCGAGCGTGATATAGAGATTCAGGCGGGGGTGATGGAAAGCGGTTGGAACAGAGAGTGGTGCCAACAGGTGGGAAGGAAGATGGAGAGGTGGGACCAGTGTTGAATGGTTTAATCAGGCAACAGGAGGGGTGTTGATTTCACCAATTTCATCATCTCTCTGCCCCCAACTTCCCTTTTGAACTGTCTCACCTTTCAATCGCCCATCCCACCTTATAGATCCTGTCAAAAACGTTGATGCTACTGCTCCTCGGATGCTGCCTGATCTGCTTTGATTTTCGAGCACCACACTTTTCGATTCTGACCTCCAGCACGTGGCGTCCTGACTATCTCGTATATGATAGTGCCGTGTGTGATCATCTGAACAATTGTTCAAATCTACAATGTTTCCTGCATCTGTCACCATTTCATAACCTGCCAGACCTGCAGATTTCCACCATTTTGCTGAAGCAATTGGAGTTATCGAGTTGTACAGCAAAGAAACAGACCCTTCAGTCCAACTCATCTTTGTCAAGGAGATATCCTTAGCTGATCCAGTCCAATTTATGAGCAGTTAGCATATATGACTCTGAACGCTTTCTATTGAAGTACTCAGTCAGACGCCTTTTAAATGTTGTAATTTTACTTGCATTCATCAGTCATCTGTCAGCTCATTCTCTACACACATCAGCCTCTGAGTGAAAAGGTTGCCCCTCAGGTCACATTTAAATCTTTCCGCTCTCACCTTTAAACTGATGCTCTCTAGTTTTGAACTCCCCACACGATAGGTGTACGGGGAATAAAAGGCCCTAATCATCCAAATGTTCCGTTCTCCTCTATAAGAGAACCCCATCCGTCTCTGACACTCCAGGGAAAAATCCCCAGCCTGTTCATCCTATCCCATTAACCCAAGATCTACAAACTTAGCATTAAGTTGTTGGATATTTTCTGAAGTCTTTCACGTATGGCAACACAATCACAGAAATGTACAGAATGGAAATAGACTCTTCGGTCGAATTTGATCATGTGACCAGATTATGCTGGACACACACCACCATCTGCATAAGGGATGTTTCCCTTCTGAACCCTTTCAGACTTCCCCCTCTCATGTTAAAATTATGTCCTTTAGTTTTGGATTGCCAAACCTGGGGAATAGAAAACATTATCTATTCACCCTATCCATTACTCCTCATGATTATACAAACTCCTACAAGATCACCCCATTGCCTGCAGTGCTCCAGGAAAAATTGCATCGGCCTATTAATTCACAACCTCTGATTCAAATGCGCCAACACTGGCAACACCCTTGTAAATGTTTTCTGAACACTTGCAAATTGTCCAATACCTTTCCTATAGCAGGGAGACCAGAACTGAAGGCAGTATGGGCGTTTCAAATCTGATCAAACCAATGTTCTGTACAACTGAAACATGGTCTCCGAACTCCTACACTCAATGTACTGACCAGTAACAGCTACTGTGCTAAACGCTACATTCACTGAACTGCCCATCTGCAAACGCACTTTCGAGGGACTATGATCCCACATTTAATAATGTATTTGCTCAGCAACCCTTCTAAGATATTTACCTTTATGAGGATGGGTCCTACCTTGGTAACGTCTTTCGTAAATTAATGAGACGAGAATTGACCTCACCAAGGTCCTGTACAGCCACAACGTGACCTCCCAACCCGTAAAAAGAACACAGCACAGTCCAGCCTTCAACCCACTACGTTGCACCGACCATTTATCTTCACCTAAGGACAACCTAACAGACACACCCTTCAATTTACTGCCATCCATGTGCTTGTCCATCAGTCACTTAAATGTCCCTAATATCTCTGACTCTACTACTACCGCAGTCCACGCACCCACCGCACTCTGGATTTATCCAGTGATAGAATCCCTACGGTGTCCAAGCTGGCCGTTCGCCCCACACCAACAATATGAACAGAATCCCATCCAATCTCTGAAACCTTACATTTCCCACAGCTAATCCAACGGACCTGCACTTCTTTTGAGTATGGGAGGAATTCAGAGCACCCAAACGAAGCCGACGCAGACAAAGGGGGGATGTGCAAACTCGACAAAAACTGAGGTATAACCCAGATCCCTTTCTTGTTTAGTGCACTGACCAATAAATGCAAACATGCCAAATGCCTCCTTCAACACCTGATCTCCCTGAAACTCTACTTTCCAGGAACTATGCAGTTGTTGTTAGCTCTTCCGAGGAATTGAAAATGATTGGATTCACTACAGTGTGGAAACAGACAATTTGCAAAGCCCATCAAGTCCATACCGACCCTCTGAAGAGTAACTCATCCCACTCTGACTAATGCGCCAAACACAATGGACAATTTAGCAACGCCAACACACCACATGAACTTTTAGCAACCCAATTAACCTGGGTGTCAACGTTCAGAGGTTTATGCACCAGGCAACCGAGATCAATATGTTCATCTGTATTGACAAGAATTTTACCATTACCAGAGTACTTTGCATCCCTATTACTTCTTTTGAAGTGAATCCCGTCACACTTTTCTGGGTTAAACTTTATTTGCTATCTCTCAGCCCATCTTACCTCTGACCCTCTATAACCCAGAATATCCTTCGGGACTGTATAACACTGCCTACGTTAGTGTCAGCCGGAAATTTACTAAACTCTCATTCTAAGCCCATATTCAGCTCATTTCTAAAAAAAAACAAACAGCAGTGGCCCCAAAACAGATCCGTACTGCACACCACTGCAAGTGTTCTTCAGGACGAACATTTCCCATCAACCACCAACGTTGTGCCTGCTTTCAGCTTGCCAATTTTTGATCTGAACCGATAAATAACTTCAATCCCGGAACTCCGTAATTTGTACAATAGCCTACCATGTGGAAGCTTGTCAAACACCTTACTGAAGTTCACATATGTCACATCAACCACTTTACCTTCATCAATCTGATTGTCGCCTTCTCGAAGAACCCAATAAGCTTAATGAGGAACGACCTACACTTGGCAAGGCCGTGTTGACTATACCTGATCAAATTATATTCCTTTCCAGATAATTATAAATAAGATCTTTCATAACCATTTCCAACACAGTACCCACAGGTGAAGTAAGGTTCACTGGCTGATAAACGCCCTACTCCGCTTCTTCAACAAGGCAACAACATTTGCTATCCTCACGACGTCTGATACTAGTCCTGTCGGCAATGATGACATAAACTTAAAAGCCAAAGTCTCTGCAACCTCATCCCTGCTTCCGAGAGAAACCGTTGATAAATCCCGTTTGGTTCAGGGTCTTATTTGTTTTCAGATGTGCCGAAATTGCTAAAAAAAAACTCTTCTTTGTCAACCTCAATCTCAACTAATCTTGTAACATTTGTCTCCGTTTTGACACTAACATGGCCCTTTTCCATTGTGAATACTGACGAAAAATATTCATTTTGCAATTCCTCTATGTACTCAGATGTCAAGCACAAAATCCACGATGATCTTTAATTAGCCCTTATCTTCTACGAGCCATTCGTTTATTCCTAATGTCCCTATTGAAGGCCCTCAGACTTTCCTTGATCCTATCCACCAACAAATTCTCATGTCCACTCCTGGCTCTTCTTCGCACTCCCATTGTCCTGGAATTCACCACGTTTTGAATAGTGAATTGCACAGATGCTCAACACATTAAGACAAGTACATTCTTCTTCATGAGAATAAAATAGAATCCCTTGCGCGCAAAAAACATGTTATTCATCCAACAACCCTCTGAAGATTATTCCATTCAGAACCACCCATTCCCTGTTTCCTTGCATTTTCCATAGGTAATGGCCTGACCTGCACATGCATGGACACTGTGCGCAATTTTATCAGGATAATAAGAAAATTAAAAGTTTACAGAGTTGGACAAGCACTTCTGTTCATCAGGAAAACACGCAAGTGCGGTGGAGTTAAAAAAATAAGCGAAATTGCAAATGAGACAACTGGAGTTGGAAGATAAAGGAAGTGAGATACGAATTTAATGCTGTGTAAAAGGCAAAAGGGAGGAAAGAGAGGATAAAGATAGAGAGCTTGAACATCCTTATTTGCAGATTGAATACAAAACTGAACTTAAACGAGTAGAGATGATGGCAACAGAAAGGTTCAGTGAGGAGGAAAGTGATATTAAGCAAATCTATGATAGCCAAAAGTCGGATAGGGAGAGTTACAAATATTTCAAACCATTCCCAAAATCCATTGAAAAAGATGTTAAAGGCTTATTTTCCCCATATTGTTTGAGAAATTCGCGAGGCAGATGGACAGACCAGAGACTGTGTGGGCCATGTTAATTCAGACCAAGTTGGTCGGCAGTGCCACTGAGTGGCTTGCTGCACTCTCAGATGATGTGTCAAGAAGTTAAGAAGATGTCAAGCAGATTATGATGAGGCGCTACGAGTCGGTACCAGAAGTATATAGACAAGGGTACAGAAATGGGAAGGAAGAACTAAGTTTGATTCATGTTGAGTTTGAAATTATTAAATGTAACAACCTCGATAAATAGTTGAAGGCATTAAAGATAGAAAAGACATACGAGTCTAGTGGAGAGGTTATTTTGGTGGTGGGGTTAAAGATTCACTTCCAGAAATGCCAAGAGCTCGTATAAAAGAATGGAAAATTAAAACAGTGAGAACAGCTGCAGAGATGCCTGGTCAATATGCATGAGTTAGTAAATCACTTGGAGGTCGCCACGGATGATATTACCTAACCAGGTAATGAAACGTCTGGATATCAAATCTACAGCTCAGCGAGCAAACCTACACCCTTAGTAAATAATAATTCGCTTCTAACAGGAATTTTAGTCCGTGGGTATAGAAAGTTTGAAAGACGGAGATCCTTCTGAGAAAAATAAAGATTGGATCACACTGGGAATAGTTTACTCAAGGTGAAAAAAATAAACCTAAGCGGGTAAAAAGGAGGTGGAAGACCTCGGGTGTTTTATTCCTGTAATAATGTGGGACAAACAAAGTCACAGTGTTCGTCGTTGACGAAAGGCACTGTGAAAAATGATGTGGAAGAAGAAGATAATCCAAAGAGATTAGTAAAGGCAATGAAGGAAATATCAAAGGAAGTCAAATAGATGGCGGAGAGTCTACAGCCGATGCATGGGTTAGGTATTGAGTTCTTGCCTAATATCTAAAGTTTCCTCATGAAGAACAGGGGCAGAAGTGAAAGAAAACAAAATAGTGAGAGACACAGGATCTAATGAATCTATAATAGTAAGTGATGGATGAATTAAAACTATTTTTAAAATGTTACCAGAGAAAGTGGTTATCTATGGGATAGATTGAAAGACAGTTAACATTCCCACTTTGCAAGATCAGATTGGAATTTCTACTCAGGGTGAGGAAGAGACAGTGACAAATATTGAAAGAGTGTCTATTCCAGGAATACAGTTTGTTCTTGGGGAAAAGAAAACTATCAGAAACTCCTTATAGTGGAGAAGCCAAAGAAAAATCAGGGAAATGGCGAATTAGAAAAAAAGTAGCATAGAATGTTTTCGGACAGTGTGGTCAGAAGACCCCAGAGCCATAAGTTCAGCCAATAAGGAAAACTCACGTGAGACCCAGAACTTAAACATAGAACATTACAGCACAGAAGAGGCCTTACAGTCTTCGATTTTGCGCTGACCTGACAAACTAATCTGAGGCCAATCTAACCTCCACCAGTCGAGGAGGAGGAGTTGAGGTTCAGTTAGCTGATATGTTGTTTAATGAAATGATAAGGTAAGAGCCTGAACAAGGAGAGGGCAGTGCAGTGGTGTTTAGCTCTGAACGATTACAGGAGTTACAAGGAAATGATGAGCCATTGCAAGATTTGTATAATAAACCAAATTTTGAAAAAGAATCTGAATGTGTTCCAAAGTGTTATAATGTCACAGATAGAATCCGAACTTGAAAGTGGAGATAACGGCAGTTTAGGGCAGAAGAGAAAGGGGTGAAAGAATATTAGATAGCCATGCCGGTAACATACAGATAGAAAGTATTATGGGAGCACAGGAATTAATATTAGGAAGTCAGCTAGGAGTGAGGTAAACATAGCCAACGATACAAAAACACTTCTATTGGTCTGGGCTGTACAAAGATACAGTTCAATTTGTACAGACATGTCATATATGTCAGGTCGAAACACCACAGACATTAAAAGAGCCATGGCCTTCAGACATGAAACCGGACTGGTAGTCCTGACTGACGCCTGCTATCCGGCGGTCCACAGACTGATGCTGTTGCCAGAGGCCTAAAATTTGGAAACTCAATGGACTGGTGCTGCTGCCTTAGACCTCATAACGGGAACATCACACACTGGTATTACTTCCTGAGGCCTACAAATTGGAACTACATAGACTGAACTACTGACTGAGGCCTGCGATCCTGAACCCGGCAAACTGATGCTGCAGCCTGACACTTACTATCTGGAACCCCACGGACAGGTCGTACCATAACGTTTCTGCGAATATCTAAGGCTTGGGTTGTGTTTCGAATTGTTGGTCGGTTCACTGATCTGACTGGTTATTTTGCAAATGTTTCATCTCCCAATTGCACCTGCATTGCAGTGTCCCTGCTGGATGAAGCATTGTTGGAGTGATCTGCCCTGAATTGATACAGTTCTGTCTGCCATGGCCAGTGGTTGTATTTCCAGTTTTGTACTGTTGTGGTCTGCAGATGAGGCTAATGTTTTTGTTCATGGAAGGTAACAAAGTGTTTAAAAATCTTTGTCCGGAGTCTGCGGCCTGCACTTTAACTTCAGCGAGGGAAGACAGAACCAAGACCGGGGGTTGCTGGGAAGGTAATCAAAACGTTTTAAAGGCAAAACGGTCAGCGGCTGAACCCGAGAAACTACCTGTGTAGTGCTCCCACCCGTCCTCCTCCTCGTACCAAAAAAAGAGACTCTGGGATAAGGCAGGGATTTTGGCAATTTATGGTAAATTGTATTTTTAAAATCCCTTTTCGTTAACTTGCTCTCAATTTCAACAAATTTTAAGATGAGAAATGGCAGGAGATGTCAGAGCCGTATTGTGCTCCTCTAGCTCAATGTGGGAGTTCAGGGACACAGCTATGTTCAGTTGTAGCTCTTGATAAACTGCATGATGGCTGTGGAGCGAAAGGAATACACAATGGTGTAGTGGTCAGGAATAGTAGACTAGGATTACTGAGGGAGAAAGGGAACGGATGACCAAAAGGCAGAGAGCGAACAGGACGTCAGTATAGATGTCTTCTGCGGTCATCTCCCTTTCAAATAGGGAAACCGTTTGTATACTGTTGGGGGAATTGCTTTACGAGGGGAAGGTAGCATTAGCCAAATTCATGGCATCTTGGCTGTCTGCTATACAGAAGATTGGGAAAAAAAAAAGAATGGAAGGGCTATAGTCAGAGGGGATTCAATGGTCAGGGGGCTAGTTAGATTTTTCGGACGTCAACATCTAGGCTTCTGAATGGCATGTTGCCTCCCAGGTGCGAGCCTCAGGGTTGTTTTGAATAGACCGCAGAAATGTTTCAACGGGAAGTGTGAAAATTCAGATGTCGTGGCGCATGTAGACACCGACGATATAGGTAATAAGGGGGATGAGGTCCTACACGAAGAATTTATGGAATTTGGAGCCAAGATAAGAAGTCTGACCTCAGAGGTAGTATTCTCAGGTTTGCAAACCAGTACTCCGTGTGAATCAGTGTAGGAATGATCGCATATTCAGGATGAATGTGTGATTTGAGAGATGGTACAGGAGGGAGGCGTTCAGATTTGTTGGACAATGCGAACGGTTCTGTGGGATGTGGGGCCATTGCAAATTGGATGGTCGACAGCTGGGCCGGAATGGAACTAATGCCCTTGGGGTACTTTTGCTAATGATGTTGGGAAGGGTTTAAATTAATGTGGCAGCGGGCTGGGGACTAAATGCAAAGGTTACTGGACAGTAAGAAGGTAGTAATTAAAGGCTGTAACGCACAGGGAAATGACGTCAGAGCGTCTAAGGGGAAGAGTATGCAGAAAGCGATCAATGAACGTAGAGTGACTGGTGTTCTGAGGTGCATTTGTTTTGATGCAAAAAGTACAGAAGGTAAGGCAGATGAACTCAGGGTTAAGATTAATGCTTGGGAGTAAGATATTATTGATATTACTGTTGAGGAAAGGGCATGATTGGCAACTAAATGACCCAGGATATCGATGCTTCAGGCAGGTTCGAGAGGGAGACAAAAGGGATGAAGAAGTCGCATTCCTGGTCAAAGAAGATATCAAGGCTGTGCTGAAGGAGGGCAATATGGAGGACTCGAGCATGAGACAATATTGGCAGAACTGAGAAATAGGAAGGGTGCGGCTACAATCTTGGTGCTGTAGTACAGGCTCCCCCACAGCGAGCATGAGATGACGGTACAAAGATGTAATCGGATTATGGAAAGATGTAGGAGCATCAGAGTGGTGATGAAAGAGATTTTAATTTTCCAAACATTAAGTGGGATTCACTTTGTGTTAGAGGATTAGATGGTGCAGAATTTGTAAGGAGCAATCAGCAGTGTCTATTACGGCAGTATGGAACTGGTCCAATTTGTGAAGGGGCCATGCTGGACCTGGTGTTAGGAAATGGAAACAGCCAGGTGGGTGACGTTTCAATGGGGGATTACTTTGGGAGAGTGATCTAAATTCCATATGTTTTAGGATACGCATGGACAAAGAAGAGAGTGGTCCTAAATGAAGAGTGCTAAATTGGGGTAAGGCCAACTAAGAAAAATTCGGCAGGAGCAGCTGTTTGAAGAGAAGTGCACATTCAATATGTGGGAGGCTTTTGAAGCGGGATTGATTAGAGCTCAGGTGAGGAATGTTCTTGCGAAAATGAGAGATAGCAATGGCAAGGTTAGGGAACCACTGATGACAGGCGAAATTGCGAGACTCGCACAGAGGAAAAAGAATGAATGCACAAGGTCTAAGCGACTGAAGTCGGAAGAAGCTTTGGATGTATATTGGGAACGTAGAACCAATCTGAAATGAGGAGTTAAGAGGGCTAAAAGAAGTCATGAGATTTCAATTGCGAACATGCTTAAGAAAAACCCCCAAACAGTTTATTCACATATAAGGACCGAATGGGTGACGAGAGAAAATGTTGGTCCTTTCAAGTACAAAGGAAGAAAGACATGCATACAGTCGGAGAAAATGGGTGGGGTTCTCAATTAGTACTTTTCATTGGTATTTACCGAGGAGAGGAACATGCTGGATGTTGAAGTTAGGGATAGATTTTTGATTTCTCTCCAATAAGACGGCAAAAGGAAGGAGGACATATTGTGTTTTCTAAAAGGCATTAAGGTGAACTAGTCAACAGGACCGAATGGGATCTATCCCGGGTTAATGAGGGAATTGCGAGAGTAAATAACGAAGGCTATGACAGATATCTTTTCCGCATCATTGAAAACGGGGGAGGTCTCAAAGGACAGCAAAATTACTAATGTTGTCCCTTTGTTAAACAGAGGTAGCAGGGATAATCCAGATAAGTACAGAACTGCGAGCAT
This sequence comes from Chiloscyllium plagiosum, assembly GCF_037043375.1. NCBI lineage: Eukaryota > Metazoa > Chordata > Chondrichthyes > Orectolobiformes > Hemiscylliidae > Chiloscyllium > Chiloscyllium plagiosum. The sequence continues at coordinate 33,858,527 of NW_028270188.1, read as the reverse complement.
GACGTCAGGTTTAGGGAAGCGTCTGGAGTCAATACCGATGGTGATATATACATATATAATCTCTCCCTCTCCCTCTCTCTCTCTCTCTCTCTCTCTCTCTATATATATATATATATATATAGAGAGAGAGAGAGAGAGAGAGAGAGAGAGTAGAGGAGCAGAGCATTAGAAATTGGGGACTCCATAGTTAGCCGGATAGGTAGAAGATTCTGTGGGAACGAGAGTGACTCACAGTTGCAATGTTGCCTTACACATGCCAGGGTTTGTGATGTCTGGAAATGTCTTTTCGGCATCCTTAAGGAAGGAGGTAGAAGCCCCAAATCGTTGACCACATAGATTGCAACGACTTAGGTAGGTAAAGGGATGGGATGTAAGTCAGAAATTCAAGGAGCTCGGCGGAACCTTAGAGACACAATATAAACAGAGCTTTATATCCTTGTTTATTATCCATGCTGCATGCTCCCGAGGAGAGGAACAGGGAAAGAGAAGAGTTGAAAACTTGGCCACAGGGATGGTGCAGGCTGGATAGATTTGGATATCTGTATAATAGCGGCTCATCTGTGGGAGGTGGGACCTGAACAAATACGGTGGTATACACCTGAAAAAAGAAGACTGCCAATATATTTTGGGAAAGTTTGCTTTGCTCTTCGGGAGGGTTTAAACTATTTCACTAGGGCTATGGGAACCTAGATTGTAGCTCCAGTGTCCACAATATTGAGAGTCGTGTTGTCATAAGTACGTCTTCAAGGTGCAAGAGTGCATTTGCACGCAGGAATTTGGTTTTAAGTGTGTCCTCTTCAACACCAGGTGTTTCCAGAATCAGGTGTGTAAACGTGCAGCATGGGTTTGTACCTGGGACATCGAAGTAGTTCGTATTTTGGAGAGGCGCATAGAGCACAGGCAGGAAAGATTGTTGAAGCTTCCAGCGTTTAGGTGTTTCAGTAAGAACAGGGAAGTTGGGAAAAGAGGGAAATTTGTGGCATTGTTCGTCAAGGACAATTTTGCTGCTGCAGAAAGGACGTTTGAGGACTCGTCCACTGAGTTCGTATGGGCTGAGGTTAGAACCAGGAAAGGAAGCATTTCCATCAATTTAGAAAGAAGGATAGCAAAGATGATTCTGGAAAAGAGTGAAGGTAGCAGCGTGGTTGTGGCGGTGAACTGTAACGTTCCAAATACTGACTAGAATCACGATAGTTCGAGTACTTCAGATGGGTCATTTGCTTCGTCCAATATGTTCATACATGTTTCTGACACAGTATGTGGACAGCCAACAAAGTGCGAGGTTACATTGAGTTAGGTGCTGGACCATGAACCTGGCCAAGTGTTATACTTGGAGTCAGGTGAGCACTTAGGTGACAGTGACCACAATACAGTTATGTTTACTTTCGCGAAAGAAAGGGACAGGTATATACCACAGGATAACAGTTGGAGCTGAAGGAAAGTCAACTATGCTGCGATTAGGCAAGATTAAGGATGAATAGAATGGGGAAAGAAATTGCAGGGATTAGGCACAATTGAAATGTGGATCTTGTTCAAGCAACACATACTGCGTGTCCTTGATATGTCTGTATCTGTCAAGTAGGGAGGAGATGGTCAAGTGAGGGAGCTGTGGTTTACTAAAGTTCTTGAATCTCGTGTGAAGAAGGAGAAGGAAGCATATGTAAGGATGAGACGTGAAGGCTCAGTTAGGACGATTGAGAGTTAAAATTAGCCAGAAAGGACGTAAAGAGAGTTCCAAGCAGAGCTAGGCAGCGAAACGAGTAGTCTTTAGTAGATTGGATGAAGTAAACCCTAAAAGCTTTCGATAGGTATGTCCACAATAAAAGAATGACTTTTTAAAGATTAGGGCCAGAGTTGAAAAATGTCGTGCTGAAAACACACAGCAGGCCAGGTAGTATCCGAGAAGCAGGAGAATCGACGTTTCGGGCATAAGCTCTTCTTCAGGATTGATCCTAGGCTGAAGAGCTTCAGGGCAGAGGAGATGACCTGGGGGGTGGCGGGGGGGGGGGGGGGGTGCACCGAGAGAGGGATTCACTGAGATCCTCGTAGACGGAGGAGGAGACCTTCTTCAAGGTAGGCATCCTTGCAAGAGGATTTGCAGTAGTTTAAGATCAATTAGGAGAAATTGAGGACTGCAGATGCTGGATTGCCAGAGTGGAACTTGGCGTGCAGGAAAAACACAGCAGGCCAGGCAGCATCCGAGGAGCAGGAAAATCGAGGTTTATGCCCGAAACGTCGATTCTCCAGCTCCTCGGATGCTGCCTGGCCTGCTGTGTTTTTCCAGCACGACAATTTCCACTCTGGCACTCCAGCATCTGCAGTCCTCACTTCCTCCTAAGATTAGGGCCAGTTAAGAACAGTATTGGCAAGCTTTGTGTGCGGTCCCAGGAGTTAGAAGAGGCGCATTTTTTTGTAAGAATTCACACTGTGAAATGATCATGTTTTCGAAGAGAATACCGAGATAGACGCTATTAGGGAAACGGGATTGAGGTTCATAAGTAGGAGGTGTTACCAATTCTGGAAAGTGTAAAAATAGATGAGATCCCCTGGGCCAGACGAGATTTATCCCAGTATTCTCTGGGAAGCGAGGGAGGAGACTGCAGAACATTTGGCTGGATCTTTATGTTTTAATTGTCTGCCGGAATAGTGCCAGAAGACTTGAGAAATCAAATGTTATTCCCCTGTTCAATAAGTGATTAGTGATAACCTTGGTAATTATAGAGCAGTGAGCGTTTCTTTGGTTATGGGTAAACTGTTGGAAAGGGTTATTAGAGAAACGATACATAAACATCTGGAAATGGTTTATTAATACGGTTTTGTGATGTGAAGGTCGTGCCTCACAAAACTTATTGATTTCTGTAAGAAGATGATCAAACAGTGCATGAGGGTAAAACGGTGGATGTGGTTTTTCTGGACTTTCGTAATGCGTTTTATAAGGTTCCCTATCGTAGATTATTTCAGAAAATATGGAGTCTTGACACTGAGGGTGATTTAGCTGCTTGGATCAGAAAGTGGTCACTGAAAGTACACACAGGTTGGTGGTTGATGGAAAATGTTCATCCTTCAATTCAATTACAAGTGATGTTCGGCCAGGGGTGTTTAGGGGCTACTGCTGCATGCCATTTAGTTTATGACCTGAATGAGGGCATACATGATGCGTTAGTAAATTTGCGGATGACACTAAGGTCGGTTTAGTTGTGGACATTACTTGGGAGGTTGGAGGTTACCGAGGGAAATAGTTAAGCCGTAGAGCTTGGCTGAGCAGTGGCAAATGGCGTTTAAAGAAGAAAACTGTGAGGTGGTTCACTTTGGAAGTAGATTCTTAGTAGTGTCGATGTCCATGTATATAGATTCGTGAAAGTTGCCACCAGGTTGAAGTGATCTGAAGAACGCAATGTGTGTTAGCTTTTATTGTTAGAGGGATTCAGTGTCGAAGTCATGAGGTCATGTTGCAACTGTACAAAACTCTGGTGCTGCCGTACTTGGAATATAGTGTACATTTCTGGTCACGGCATTATAGGAAGGAAGTGGAAGCATTGGAAATTGTGCAGAGGAGATTGAATAGGATTTTGTCTGTTATGGATGGAAAGCTTATGAGGAAAGCCTGAGGGATCGAGGCTGTTTCATTAAAGAGAAGAAGGTTAAAGGATTACGTAATGGAGACATAAAAGATGATCAGATCGCATGGGCGTAGAGAGCCTTCTCCCTCAGGTAGTGGTAGCTAGCAGGAGGGGACACAGCTTTATATTGAGGGGTGTCAGATATAGGACAGATGTCAGATTTGCTTTCTTTACTCAGAGAGTCTTAAGGGTGAGGAACACTCTGCGTGCAGCAGTCGGAGACCAGCCAAAATTAAGGGCATTAAAATGGTCATTGGTTACACAAAGGAGGATAATGGAACAGTGTATGTTAGATGGGTTTAAGATTGGTATCATAGATCAGTGCAACGTCGGGGGCCGAAGGTCCTGTACAACGCTATAATGTTCTACGTGCTATGTTATATACTCTACGTAGTGGTTCCTCTTCTGTTTTGTGGAGCTCTGGGGTGTCGCAGTGTCTTAAAGCTCGTTTACACGTTGGTTTATCTCAGTTTTGTTTGTCGTCTTTGGGATGCTTACTGTTGTAATTGAGTGTCCTGTCTGTTTGTGTGCCCTTTCACGATACTCTAGTTAGGAATTAGTTAGAGTACTTTGCCTCCACAGCCCTCTGCGTCAATTAGTTCCACAGGTTTTCCATCCACTGGTTGAAGAAATTCACTCACCTTTCCTGTCTAATAGATTGTCCCTACCCTCTGAGAGTTTGCTTGCATCTTGCCTCTCCTAATAGTGAAAGCATCCTCCCTACAGCGGCTTTATCAAAGCCTCTCTGTATTATGTATATTTCAAACAGATCTTCCCCTTATTCTTCCAAAATCCATGAAGTACAAACCCAGATTTTTCAATCGTTCCTTAATTCCAAGACTTCCATTATTCTTATAAATACCCTCTGGCGGTCCTGCAAGACCAGCACATCGTTTCTCAGGCATGGGGACCAAATTGTTTCACGATATTCCATCTGCAGTCTCACTATGGACTTATGCAGCCTGAGCAGTATGTCCCTGCTCTTGTATTTTTGCCATCTTGAAGCGAAAGTTGGCTTTATCTTCCGAACTTCTAGTTGGTAACGATAAGAGAATCTCAGTTCGAATTGCCAAGTCCAATCGCACTTCACATTACCAAAGCCTTTCCCATTTTGAAAACCATCTGCATCTACATTCTTCACACTAAAGTTGCTCCCTCACACTTTCCCACATTGCATTCAATCTGCATCTTCTGTCGGCAACACCTCCTCAAAAGTCCAGTTTTCTGCAGCCTCCCTGCTTCCTCATCACGAACTGTCTGCCCACCTATCTTTCTGTCAATTGCCAACTCAGCAAAAATGTCATCAGTTCAATTATCCATATTGTTATTATTTTACGTGAATAGTCGTGGTCCCAACACTGACTCCTGTGGAAAGCCACTATTCACCATCTGTCTTCCTTTGGAAAATCCTCTTTGTCCCTGCTGTCTGCATTCTGCCAGTCAGCCAATGTTCCATCCATGCTGGTATCTCGCCCCAATGTCCAAGAGTTCTTATCTTATTTCACAGTCTCCTGTGTGGTAGCTTGTCAAAGGATACGTTAGTACTGGTAACGAGATAATTTTGAAAAATAACTGAATGCTTGAAAATTTGGCGAAATGATACATGGTAGGACCTGATACACGGGAGAACAATTAGGTTGATAACACCAGGCTGATGAAACAAGAAATGCACCGATTCAGCAAGGTAGCAAAAATTGTAAAATAATGTGAGTGTTTTCATATCAAAAACCAAAAGACTGGCGATATTTAAAATGAGATTCAGAAAGCATTGGACAGGTCGTTCTCTTTGTTGCTGTTCAAAGCAAAACAGATATGCATGTGGGAACAGCATGTGACTACGTTGATTTACAGGACTGTCTATTAATATGAAGGGTTGGCTTGTCAGAAACTTCTGAACTTATTAGGCCTACATTCTTGATAGTTCAGGTGAATGGATACCTGAAAATGCATGGTAAATTCTTGCCTTCATTGAACAATCCATCTGTGGAGCCGTTCCTGCAGATTGGACTGTCATAAATGTCATTTCACTATATGGCATGAAAGGCAGAGGAAAATAAAGACTGAAGGACAGACCAATTAACATAAACACAGAGAAAACTGTGAGGGTTTACTATCAAAGGTGTGTTTTGCAAAACAGTTGGAAAACGCTGTGGGAAATGGATAACATTTTGCAGAATTGGAGAGACGATATGCAAAGGGAATGCTTTCTATGTTTGTGGGGTCCAGAAACAGGTTTAATATTGGGGAAGATGGGAAAGGATTTGATCACTTAGAAAAAAACAGCCAAGATATTAAATGTATTAAATAACGAAATGGCTTTATGGATGTACTTGCATTGATCAAAGGTAATCGAAAGACAGCAGGAATATGATGTTGTCAGAAAGCATCATATTGAATAGTGGAGCAAGTTCAAAATGATTAGTTTCTGGATGTTTCCACCTTGTCTCGATGATTCTGTATTCAATTCGAAGGGGGGTCACTGATTCATTTCTTGTGCCACTACACCATCAGTCACCCCAATTTTAAACATACCCAGGTTGGTGACTTTGGAAAAATTACAGGTCTCAGACTTATTTGGTTCAGCGCTAATAAGTCTGCTATGCTTACTTATTTATTCATATCAGCAAGACTATTGCCAAGCCAAGACTCCATAACTAAAGATATAGGAAATGCTCTACAGATGGAATGTTGAATGAAGGCAACAATTTACCAATTTAATTGATAGTCCAGGTATCCATTAAGCAGAACTGTCAAGAACGTAGGCTTCATGTGTTTAGCAGTTTATGACAAGCCAACCCCTTCATATTTATAGACAATCCAGCAATTCAACTTAGTCACATGCTGTTCCCATGTGCCTATCGTTTTTGCTTTTGAACAGCAAAAGCTCTTTCTTGTTAACTTGGAAACAGTTCGACGAGGAAAGTTACAGTCATGACAAAGACGAGGCAACAGATTGTACCAGATGATGGTACGATGCATATCTTCTCACACAAGATGGAGGTGCTGCATGCTTATCAATGAGCAGTTGTACTTGGCTGAAATACTTCTGCTGTAGCTGGTGGCTTGATTTTAAAGCGTACTCCGCAGAAATGCGTCAAGAGTGTTAAAGATGACTTTGGGTTTCTCTGCTTATCAATGTGGCAGGAATGAAAGAGAGAGGGAAATGAGCTGTTGCATCTCAGGCAGGGAAATAATTCTCCGTCTCTAAGTTCCAACGTGTAAGATTTGTTCCACAACCCCAAACTAAATCAGATGAACGGCCTCGGAAAGTTCCCAGTTCAATATATATCCCCATTATGGAAGTGCTACTTAATTGTATGTGCATCAAGAAGTTTTTATATGATTCAGGTTTGTAATAGCTGCATGAAAATGCTATTTTCTCTGTGTTTGGGCCCCTTTACAAGAAAACCTAACCATTCTGACTATCTAGTCTCCTCAAGGTCAGTATGGTTCAATAAGATCACCTCTCATTTTCAGGCCAAATGAACTAAACTGTGATAATATAAGCGCTTCATCACAGGAATGAGTGCAGATAATTTACTCGGTGCAGCTTCTAAAGCCATTATTTCTTTATGTTTTACTTAAGGAGATGGAACTGCACGCAGTCCATCTGATGTAGTCTAACAAGTGCCCTCTAAAATGCAGTAGAACATGGCTGTGTTTATCGGACTTCGAAAAATGCAACACATTCGACCCTCTATTTTGTGCCGATAATTTATCCGACTCAAAGATCAAGCTAACTGACTTAACTTTCATTGTACTATCGTCCCTGTGCCAATCCAAAATTCGCTTACGTTTCCCAAAAGTTTCTGATTCAAGTTCCACAACTGGCAGTGCATTCCACGCAATCACCATTCTCTGTGTAAACAACCCACCTCTGACACCTTCCCTAAATCTTCCACCAAACAACTTAAAATTATATCCCCTCATGACAGCCATTTCCACCATGGGAAAAACTTTTCGGTCTATCCACTCTATCTGTGCCGCTCATCTTCTTGTACATCTCCAACAAGTCACCTCTCACCCTTCTTCACTTTAATAAAAAAACACCCTAGCTCCCTCAACTTTTCGTCATAAGACATGCCCTCCAGTCTAGACAGCTTCCCAGTAATCTCCTTTCAACCATCTCTAAAGCTTCCACATCCTTCCAATAATGAGGCAAACAGAACTCAACACAATATTCCAAACTTGATGTAACCACGGCTTTGTGCAGCTGCAGCATCAAAGCGCAGCTCTAAGACTCAATTCCCCTGTTAATTCAAGCCAATGCACCATATACCTTCTTAACAACTATGTCAACTCAGGTGGAAATATTGAGAGAACTATGAACATGCATTCCAAGATCTCTCTTTTCCTCCACACTGCCAAGAATACTGCCTTTACCTCTGTAATAATAGATCAAATTCGCCCTTGCAAAATTAAGTACTTCACACCTTTCCACATTGAAATCCATCTGCCGCTTCTTAGCCCAGCTCTACATCCTGCCAATGTTCCGATTGGAGAATGTTATTGGAACAGCCATGTTCCTTTACTCCACCCTTTTCTGTTTTTATTTCTATCAATACCTTGTTCAGATTCTCACTCCCATCTAGTCAATGGCATTCTGCTTCCTAAACAAATACAATTAAATGACAATCGATCAATTTTTGAAAATCGATGCACCTATAGTTACAAAGATATCCAACTCAAAAACCGTCACTTCAGCTCCCTGCGTCAAAGGATTGACTGGAATTCAAAAGATACACTTTTCTGTTTCTCTGTCGAGTTTGCTTTACATTCCGCAAAAATACTTATGTTTTCTGAGCAACAACATATTTTTTCTAGATGTTGTTCTCTGAAACTACATAAATCAATTTGATGATGGTCCATAATGACCAGGGATAGCATAATTATGGACGTTCGCTCTGCTACTTCCAGAAATGCTTCCTTCAGTGACCTCAGTGCATTCTATTCAAACTGGGTAAAAATTGTGTTTTCGTGTAATCGAATAGGTGTTGGACTGAGAGGGGTTAACTGGAGCTGCTTACTCAATGACTTTAATTAATCTCATTTTCTAACCGTGTTATTGGAGAGTTTCTTTCTTGTATTAATAAGGGACTCATTTCAATGTGTTATTCCATACTGATAGCGGGACCATCACCTTCGATACTCGCAGGGACCAACATCTCCAGAGAGGAGAGCAGAAATCGGAATCCGAGAAAAAATGGACTTGAACGAAATAAAAATGGGCCGGAGTTTATCCTTGGGTCTTGACTGGCTTTCACAAGACTGGCCCCAGTTAGAATTGCGGATACGAGCTGCACTTTGGGTGATTCAAGCTGGATACTATCCCGCCCTCGCTATTGTTGGTGTTCCTGGTAAGTCTATCTGAACATTAACACTACAAACTATATTGCATTTGAATAGCATTCTGGTTAGTTAAATTATGAAAGGATTGAAACAACTGCTGCAATTTCCATCAGTAAACTCTATGTTTTCGTCAACTATCTTTAAAACCAATATCTAAGGATGAAACAAACTGATAAACAAACCCAGGCGTGACCTTTATTTTTGTCTCAAACTACGAGCACTACACACTATCAATTCCACAAAACCCCTTGTCTTCACGTCAGTCTGACTGTCGATACTGAATCTATACGCTTCTTAAATTCAAATTTCCGTATTCCAATTCTTTTCCACGTACGATTCTAAATTGTAACTAATTCAATCAGAAATGTTTCCTGCTCTGCGGTCGATACATGTTGATATCCTGGGATGACACGAGATTGCCGTAGCGTTGCTGTACTTGAAACCCAGATCCCCAGGCTCATGCAGTGGGGGCATGAGTGGAATTCCACCCCATTCCTTTGCAGCTGCTGTAATTTGCAACAAATACATGTTCACCAATACCGCGGGTATATTTCAGTGATTTTGTTTTCCTCATCCCATTACGTTTATGTCTGTTTGATGCAGGATATTTCTTTCCTTGCTAAGTCTGTTCTGCACGCGACTCCACAACAATAGGAATGTTAGTGGTTCTGAACTGTGCTCGAGAATGGCCGAGCAACACACGCAATTCATGGAAAATCAGGATAGATCACGATATCTGTTTTTACCTGCAATACACATGTCACAAAAGTTTGCTTCAACAAAGATGAGTCCCTTTCCTCTGTTATCACAATTTTGTGCTGAAAATCCTTTTCCATTTACATATATACCTAATTCTCTTCTTAAAGTGCATTCCAATCTCTCTGTTCCTCCAACTCAGTGTGGCGTTTACCATTGGTAGTGATTCTGATCTTCAGACAATGGTAAGAATTACACTATCAACTATTGCTCCGGAGAGACGATGTGTCCAATCTTGCAGTTTGCTGAGATTATTCGGACATCTGACAGTGTTATGTTAGAATAGTGAATAACCAGAATACATAAAAGACTGGAAAGGAGAGTGTTCTGATAAACACCGAGTAGGAAACCTGTGTATTTGTGGAACCTGACGGGGTCTCGATTTGGAAAGTTGATGCAGGTGTTGTGAAATTTTGCTCACAGTTGTGCTTGAGAATCAGTGAGGATCTGCAGTGTCACTGACAAACTGAGGAAAGACCACAGGTAGGAGAAGGTCTGTGAAGAGGAAAGAAGATGAATTTGGCGGAGGTCAGGGAGCTGAGGCGGTTTGCACTTGTCTGACAATTTTTGAGTTTTCGAGGAAGACTTTCCCAACAAATTAGTAAACCAAGAATACAGGGAGAGGCGAGCGTGCTTCAAATATGAAGCCGTGTCAAAATGTTGTGCCTCACATTTAACAAACATTGCGTGTCAAATCAGGATGAGAACAATGCTCACATTGGCCATGAAGGTCATAGTTTTGCTCAACGTATATGACCAAGAACTTTCCAGGCAGGCGTTGTTTACATTTCCATTAAATGTCATGATGCTGTCAATCTCTATATTCATTAGGTGATAGAGGTCACCACTTCCGGGCAAGGGAGCCACATTGCTTTTATTTTCATGTGCGGTTGACAGAAAGTATTGCAAAATGCAATTGAACGAAATACCTTGCATTGAGTTGCATACGTCCATGGGATATTGGTGTTATTGTCTGGGCCAGATTTTATTGTCAATTCCAAGTCGACTGGATGAGATGGTAGTCGGTTGCTGAATGATCTGCTGCGGCCCCGTTGGTTTTGTGGAACCTGAATATCGTTCAGAGGGACACCAAGGATTTTGATCCTGCAAACCTGAAGGACGGGGATATATTTTCAAGTCAGTATGGCAAGTGGCTTGGAGGGGACCTTGCACGTGACTGTGTTCCCAAGTATTTGATGCACTTGTACTTCTGGGTAGACGTGTTTGTAGATTGAGAAAGTGCTGTGGAAAGAACCTCATTGAACCTTACAGATTCCATAACAAGTAATTATGCGGAATTGCATGAAGGCAACATTGATGAAAACGATGTCGACCAGATAGCAATTCGTCAGGAACATGCACAGAGACTGGGAGCTGAAGTGGTCCATTTGGCCCTTCCAGTTCTAACATTCCACAAGATCATGACTGATCCAATTCTGATTTGTAATCAGCATCTCCTATACCCTCAAATATGGGTGACCTTCTTGTTAACTGGAATATATACACCTTGCCCTTATTTGGTCACGAATACTTCACCTCGATCATCTGTGCTGTTTTTAACATGGTAACTATGGGTCAGGTGAGTGAACCACAGTATGGGCAAATGGATAAAGGCGGGTTAACTTAAAATTGTCCATTAGCACAATTTTTTTAAAAAGTTGTAATTATCAAAATGACGTAAAATGACAGAGTATGAGTTGCAGAGGGATCTAGGAGTCCTCATATGTGGAATGCAGAATAATTGAGTCAAGAGTAGTGGGGAACGGTCACATAACTGAACGGTTGTGCCTGCAACACTGTTCGTTTAAACTCTTGTTAAGTTAACAAACTGTGAGTTGACTCGTAATAGTAATGACTGATAATACTCATTTGTTTAACACAAATAATATCATTATAATAAAATACACTCCAAACTAACAAGTTATGCTATAAATCTGATCAACTACCTTGTGCTTTATCTTAACTCTGGATGCTCCAATACCGTCACCCTAGATCGTGGCCTTGACCCACGTGGAGATGATTATCGAGTTTTCTTCCCGTGGTCCCAGGCTTGCCTTTTCTTCACGGTTGTTGATCGAGAGTTGCCGCTCCTGTGGGTGAAGTTGAAGTGATTCTTGTCCAAAGAAGTCTTTGCGCCCTTTTGGTTGTTAGTATCAACCAATCCATCGATCAGAGCTTGATTATCTTGATTAACAGGAGTTGACAGGAGATGGCAGGATGGTCCTTGTGCATCCATTCCTGGAGGTTTTAGGTGCACACAGGTTAGGGAGCACTCTCCAAAACGCGTGTGAGGTGCCCCTGTTTCTGGTAAGCAACTCCATATTGTGAGTGATCTGGGCATGTCTTTCAGTTCAATTACATCGATTGAAATTTAAGTGAAATTGTATGATCTGCAGCTGTTTCGTGAACGACATGCTGTCTGTCTGTTGCTGCAGGTTGTGAGGTTTCTGCAGCTTGTTTATTAGCACGGTCACTTTGGTCAACGCTAGGCTCAGTTTCCCAGCATGCCTCACTTGTTGTCTATTCTTCATAAATCCATCAATTTAAATGCCGTCCCCCCACAGAATTTAGAAGCAGGGGTAATGTTTCAGTGGTGCCAAGCACTTGGTGCAGGTTACTTCAGTTGGTTAGAGGCGGTTTTAAAAGCATAATATTGGTAATAGCATGGACAATCCTTGCAATGGCTGTGTGAGTTAACGGTTTAATAGATTAAAGTTTGTCTGCACATAAGATTTGATAATAGGCAGCGAGGCATTTCGGGAGCATTTTTGTTCCTATGACGACCTGCAACTAGTTAGGTGTCACAGGGATCACTTCTGGTGACATAACTAATTCCAACACAATGACTTGAATGATAAAAGTGAAAGCAAGAACTCCATATTTGTAAGTGACACACACGGAATTGGGAAGGGAAATGGTGAGGATGATGCAAGGAATTTATCATGGGATGCAATAGATGATGTGATTGTGCACAAACTTGGCACCTGACACAGAAAAATGGAAAGTTTGTAATGATGAACTGACTTCAATAAAAGCGGAGCAACTGATTACGATTTACTTAAGAAAGATTCGAGAACGCCACAGCAGAGAAGAACTTCAGTTTCTATATTGACCAACAGAAAACCTATCCCGAAAATTGAAGTGTTTTATTATGAAGTGAGGTTGAGTTGTTTTCGTATGCACTCACTGCAGTCTGGAAAAATGAGAAGAAATAGTTATGAATAAATGTTTAACTTTCTTAGTGGGCTTGACAGGTTAATTGCCAAAAAAAACGTTATTTCTGTTTGCAGGAGAGTCAAGACCAGAGGGCATAGCTCAGTCTAAGGGATCCTTTTTTTTGATAGGGATGTGGAGGAATTCTTCTCTCAGAGGATAATGTGTTCCTGAACTGTATAAATTCTATCAGTTAGTCGATTGAGGGCCATTGCAGGGCAAGTTTTCATCTGTATGTAATCAACAGCTATGGGTATAAAGCAAGAATATGGATTTGAAGATTACCAAATCAGCTATTAAGGCACTGAATGGCAGATCAGACCTGATCGGCTGAATATACTGCTTTGGTTTAAAAGTTGAGAATAATTCTGTGTTATCCTAACAAAGTAATATTGCATAGAATACTTTATTTTATTTGTGAATCCAGACCTACGGTTCAAGTGTTTATATCGGGCTCACTCTAAACAGCGATTTGCTTCCCTTTTTGCGGTTGGTGAGACTTTGCCATTCTCTGCCTGAAAATGTGGTGGATGCAAAGTCCTACATTTTTTTAAAATCAATGGCAAATAGGTTACAGGCCAGCAAGAATGGAAAGATTATCAAGAACAGGCAGGAATTCAACGTTACAATCAGATCAGCTGTGATCCTATTGAAACAGGGTAATCTACGAGAGGCTGAATAGCATACTGTTGGACAGTACGCTGATTTTTTTATGTTCTGTAATGAAGTGTTCATAAATTATATAAAATACATCTCTGTCCTTAAACGATAAGCGATAGTTTTAAAACAATGTGAGTGGACCCACCAACAAGCTTCAGCATAATTTTCAGACATGCATTATGAGTAGGAAATCACACATTCACTCCTCAATCCTCAGGAGATCGCTGGAAACAAGGCCAGCTTGCCAACTTTCCTCATGCCTGTTCATCCGAGGCATCAACTGGGTAAACGTCCTCTGGCCTGCCCCAGAGTTATTTAAGTATTTACAAAAAAAAAGTACTGAACAAATCTGCACAGAGGATTCATGATGTAATCTCATGAATATCTTGTAAAACTGTAGTGTAGCATCTTTACCCTAATGTTCAATTCCCCACACACAGAGACAACGAGGTTTTAGCTGTGGTCTGTACATTGCTCAGGATGAGCCATGTCTGATGGAATTTATAATCTTGTCCAAATTGTGAATGATAGAATAAATGGTATGTCCTCGTAATATAAATTCATTTCCACTGCTCCCTCAGGCTCCATAGAAGGTTTCTACACTAGTGAGTACAGAGTATGCTATTAAAACATCGGCGTCGTAAGTGTGATGCTGGAAAAGCACAGCAGGTCAGGCAGCATGAGCAGAGCAGGAGAATCAATGTGTCGGCAGAATTATTCCACTCTGAATTACACAAGCTTTCGTCATGAGTGAGCTAGTTTATGTAAAACCTCAGCAATCTATCTTACGTTGAAATACGTTTCTTAACAATTTTCAATTTCATCACCAAGGTTTCCATTTATTTATACTTCCCTTAACTCCTCCATCTTTGCATGTGCCTCAGCTCTTCTCTTGCTGGAATCTTCATCCAAGTCTTTGATAGCTCTAGAGTTAGGTTTTCCAAACACTGTATTATTACTTCCATAAACTTCAACTCATACACAATGCTGCTGCACGTCCGTCAACTCAGTCCGAGTTCCATTCACCCGTGGTTGCGGTTCTCACTGACCTACAATGTCTCATTCACACATCACCTGTTTACTCTGTAACCTACACTGGCCGTTCAACAATCAACCCTAAAATAACTGACTTACACTGTCCCATTCACCTATCACTACTCACTAGTTCACACACTGTCTGGTTCACCCATAATCCTGTAATCGTTACCTATGCAGACTCCTGGTGTGCTGAAACCCCATTTTCTTGATTTAAATCATATGGGTCCCTCTATGGCATTACATCTCCAATTAGTCTGCCACCCAAATTATTTTTCGTATGTTCCTCAGACCTTCTCCCTGCCAGCCCTGTCCAAATCTCCGTTTAAAGCAATTTTCTTAGCCACTGATTCTCTCTTTGACTATGATTTTAACTGACTGTAGTGTTGGTGGTTCCATAATGTTTTTATTTGTATTGTCTTTCAATCCCGAGTGTCTCATACTTGGTGCCCCATGTTGGACAGGGCATTTAAACAACTTTGACCCGCGTGTATATAAGTTGTTTCGTGCCTATCCATTGAAAGACTGTATTCGGCACTGTCAGCTGATCGAGTGTTTACCGACATGAGGAAGCCCAACCTCCAGGCGTCTAATCAGCAATTTTGTATTAATTATTGATTAACGTAACCTTGCAAAGTGGACTAAGGAGTATTCAGTTGACGAACAGCGGCAAATGTGGGTCACATATTTCATAACAATAATAAAATACAAAAAGAAATTGATGAAACGATAACACATTCATGATGAACAAATGGCATTAACGTTAGTACCCAATGGAAAAACAGAGACACATGTCATCATGAAAACTGCTGGTAGGCCAGAAGATTGTTTTATTTTATGATCTAATACTTGACTGATGTAAAGCGAATAAAGTGTGAGGAAATTGATTGGAAATAAAGTTGCAAAGTTTCAGGCGAAATAGCATGTGGTTGCATGTGCCCAAATAAAAATGCATTAGAGTAGCTCAAATCTATTTGTGAAAGTAGTAATTTGATAATGGGGAATTTTACACAGGAGCAAAGGGGATAGCAGATAATTTAAGTAATTATTTTGCATTGATGGTCTTATTGGTGAGATAGAGAAACAACCCAATGTATTTACAGCTCTTAAAAACAGGAAAGATCTTGCAACAGGACTTATTTTCGTGGCAATCCGTTTGAGAAAAGCATCAGAAGAGAAACAAACTGTCCATAAGCAACTTATGGTCTGCTCCCACAAAACACCTGGAGGTTTCCAGTAGATTCAAACATTTTGAATGTGACTACCATCTTCAAGCAGGCAGGAAAGACAAATGCTGAAACCTCTAGACCTGATTGTCTTATATCGATGATGAGGAAACTGAGTTTATTATAAGAGAAAATGCACAGCAGGACACTTAAAAAAAGGAATGGATTCAAAAGTCAACCTCCTTGTCTGAAAATTAAATTGTGTCTGACAAACGTTGTTTGAGGATACATCAAGCGATGACAAAAATTAAACTATTAGACTGTGTATTTAGTTTTGTTAAGCGACTGGTAGTGAAGTATTAGATTACTTACGGTGTGGAAACAGGCACTTTGGCCCAACAAGTCCACACCGACCCGCCGAAGCGCACCCACCCCCATACCCCTTCCCCTACATTTACCCCTGCATCGAACACTATGGGCAACTTAGCATGGCCAATTCACCTAACCTGCACATTTCTGGACTGTGGGAGGAAACCGGAGCACCCGGAGGAAACCCACGCAGACACGGATAGAATGTGCGAACACCACACAGACAGTCGCCTGAGGCGGGAACTGAATCCGGGTCTCATGGCGCTGTGAGGCAGCAGTGCTAACCACTGTGCCACCCACTACATAAAATGTGTATTGCAGAAACTGGATGCTTGTGTGTTTTTGACAGAGATTGAACACGTGTTAAGATACAAAAGAGTGAGTCAAACGGTGTCTACCTGTTTGTAAAGATATCATTAGTGTATTACCAGAACCATCCACCTTTTGACGTTCGTTGATTACTCTCTATAATAATTAATTGGAGGAGGAGGCAAAACACAATCTATCGATAGTCGATGATAACATAAAAAATATTTTGGAGTACATGGAGGGAGAATGATAACAAAAATCTTCAAAAGCAGAAATAGTTATATGGTGTTCATTGTAAGAATGCGTGATGTCATATAAAACACTAAAAAACACAAACTATATTTTTCACTTGCAGAGATACTCTAAATAAAATTGCAGAACAGAAAATCTGCTTTTAGCTGTGCATGGAATTCAAAGGTTTAACATACAAGTGCATCAAGAATCTTGGTCAAATTACTCGACTGATCATTGCGTTAAAGAAGTTGACTTATAGTTAGAGTCATAGACTGTGTTCTCTGTGACCACAACGGATGGTCCCGAAGATTGTGTTAACTCCGCGTGTTCGGGATATCTTTTCTAGTTACGAGAGGAACTTTCTATGGGAGGGTAAAGACGCAGTGCTGGGGGCGCACATCAGTACAAATGACACAGATAAAACGGGGGCAGAGGCATTGTAAAAGGGGGACTAAAAGCTTGGAGCTAAATTTAAAACAAGCAAAACCAAAATGGTATTGTTCCCTGGATTACTACACAACCCACGAGCGAATTGGCACAGGCTCACCAAAATTAAGTAAATGCTTGGATCAAAGAATGGTGTGGGCTAAAAGGCTATGAAGTCTTGGGACATTGGCACCAGTACTGGGGAAGAAGGGAATGTTCCGATGGGATGGTCTTAACTTGAACCATACAGTGACCAATGTTCTAGAAGTTCACATAACTCTGGCTTTGTACATTGTTTCAAAAGAAAAACGGGTGGGTAGTTCAGTTATGGGGGAAATTAGAAATCCTGTATTAAAGGGGATGTAAGAGTGCCGAACTCCGAAGAGGTTATTTAAATCTCCAGCACAGATATATATTGCATGGAAAGGGTGAGAAAACAAACTACAAAAACAGTAGAAAAACAAATGACAATGAAAAATGAAGTCCGGTTCCTGCATGACTGATGTTGTCGTATCTGAATGCATGCAGTTTTTAGAAAAGGGTAAATGAGGTCGTGGCACAGAAAGAAACTGGCAGGTAACACGTGGTCAGTATCAGGGACACGTGGCAGCAAGGGGATCACAAATGGGGCTGAAAATCCAAGGATGAACATCTTTTCAAAAAAGTGGGTAGAGGGGTGGGTTGCCTTATCAGTAAGAAATTAAATTAAATTAATGTTAAGAAAGGAATTCGTGTCAGGTGTCGTCGAATCTCTGTGTGCAGAATTGAGGGACCAAAAAGGTTTAAAAGAACACAGTTGGAATCATGTACATTCCGTGTACCGTCGTCAGAGGATGGGTGCACGGTACATCTGGAGACTGAAAATATATGTAAGAAAGGCAAACGTATAGTGATCATGGGGTATTTCAATTTGCATGTCGATTTGAAAAATCAGTTTGATATTCGATTGAAAAAGAAGTAATTTGTAAAATGCCTATGAGACGGCTTTTTCGAGCAGCTTGTATTGCAATTTTAAACTGCAACTTGAGAGGGAGAAGATGGAATCAGAGGGAATGGTATGACAGCTGAATAAAGACGACGACAGCGGCACGAGGGACGAGTTATTTAGAATTAACGGAGAGAAGAGCCTAGAAGAAACGATAGTGGGCAAGCAATGGCAGGTTCACTCACATGGGATCCAAGGGAAACTAGAAATTGGATTCACAATTGGCATAATGGTAGGAAGCAGAGGGTAATAGCTGTCACATTGGAGGCTTGCGAATAGTGGAGTGCCTCAGGGGTCAGAGCAAAGCCCATTTTTAAAATCTATGCCAATGTCTTGGATGGGAATGTGCAAACATGATCTTTAAGATCGCAGTTGAGAAGCTTGTCATAAATTTCCACAGGAGCTTGATGAACCGGGAAAGTAGACCGAGAAAGAGCAAATGAAATTTAATATAGTGTGACATCTTTCATTTCGTTTAGACAAACCAAAGTAAGAGTTTTATGTTAATGGGCAGGCATAAAGAGGTGTCGTGCAATAGAGAGATCTTGGAATTCGGGTTCAACGTTCTCCCAAAGTGGAGTCACAGGAAGACAGGTCAGTGAAGAATGTTTTTGCCATACTGTCCTTCATTAGTCAGGGCATTGAGTGTTGAAGTTGGGACGTTATCAGACATATATACAGAACGTTGATATTGCCACACGTAGAATATTGTGTGCAGTTTTAGTCACGTTTTGAGAGGAAGGACGATAGTAACCTCGTAAGAGTGCAGAATATGTTGCCAAGGATGCTGCGAGGATTCAACAGCCTGTGTTATAGGGAGAGATTGGACAAGCTGGGACTTTTTTCTTATGACTATAGGAGACTGAGGGGGCATCATATAGACTGCTTACAATTATGAGAGGTATGGATGGAGTGATTGTATTCAGTCGTTTTCCGAGGGTCGGAAAACAAGGATTAGAGGGCATCACTTTAAGGTTAGAAGGGAAACAATAAAACGGAACCCGAGGGGTATTTTTTTTTGTTCAAGAGGGTATTAGACATATGAATGATCTTTCAGCATAAGTGATGAAAGGGTTCATTAACAACATTTAAAGGACATTTGGACAAATACATGTCGAGGATAAGATTAGAATGCTATGGACCAAATTCAGGGAAATGCAAAAAAGTCGTAGAGGTTCACTTTGGTCGCTATGGGCGAGTTTGGCCGAAAGGGCTCCATGCTGGAGGACACTACGTATCTATGGCAGGGGTTTCTCAGAGTAATTCAGGAGACACAGCAGACATTCATCCCCAGGAAAATGAAGCATGGAAAAGAAGGATGAGACGACCATGGCTGTCGAGGGAAGTCACGGAGAGCACAAAAGCAAAGGAGAAAGCAGATCATGCGATGAAGGGCAGTGGGAAACCAGACGATTGGGAAGTTTGCAAAGACTAACAAAGGGCAACAAAGGAGTAAATAAGAAGGGAGAAGATTAAATATGAGGGTAAGTTAGCCAGGCGACAAGGGGCAGCATGGTGGTTCAGCGGTATGCAATGTTGCCTCGATTTCCGCTTTGGGCAACTGGATTTGTGGAGTTTGCACATTCCCCCGTGCCTGCGTTGGTTTTGTCCAGGCACTCTGGTTTCCTCCCACATTCCAAAGTTGTGCAGGTTGGGGGAATTGGCCATGTTAAATTGCCCGTAGTGTTTGGTGCATTAGTCATGGGTAAATGTAGGTGAATGGGTCCGTGTGAATTTCTCTTTGGAGGGTCAGTGTGGACTTATTGAGCCAAATGTTCTGTTTCGACACTGTAGATAAGCTAATGTAAGATTGCGTTTTGATACACAAACGGCAGCAGTGGGCATTTCTAGTTCCGCTGGAAACTTACACTGGAGGGACAGTAATGGGAGACATGGACACGGCTGAGGGAGTGTACAATTATTTTTTCTTTAATGCTTCTGCTGGAAGACACGAATAATATCCTGAAAATTCAAGAGAGTGAGGGTCAGAACTGACTATGATGGCCATCAACAAGGAGAATCTGCGAGAAACACGGAATGGTCCGAAAATGGATAAATCTCCTGGGATATTGGATTACACGACAGAATTTTAAGGGAGAGAACTGAAGAGGTAATGAATGCGTTAACGTTGATCTTTCAAGAATAATTAGATTCAGGAAGTCAGGTAAAGCGCTAATGTGGGGAAATTATAGACCAATTATCCAAACCTCGGTTGTGAGTCAGATCCTGGAATCCAATGTGAGAGATGAGATTTCCAAACACTTGAAAGTGTATGGTAAAGTGTGGCATAGTCAACATGATTTCATCAAGGGGAGATCTTGACAGATAAATCTGCTGAAAGTATTTGAGAAAGCAACGAGCGGGTTAGACCAAGGAAAAACAATGATTATCTGCCTGGACTTCAAGAGGACCTTTAACAATGTGCCGACAGGAATCCACTGATTAAGGTAAGTTCCATGGTGTCAGAAGCAAGGTGCTAACATGGATAGAAGCTTTGTTGTCTGGCAGAAATCAGACAATGGGGAAAAAACGTACTTTTCAGGATGGCAGCTAGTGACAAGTTGTGTTCCACAAGGCTGTGTTAGGAGAACAACTATTCACTTTAAAGATTAACGACCTGAAAATGGAACTGAGAATATTCTGGCGAATTTTTAAAACGATGCAGAGATAGATAGAAAGACACAGTATTGTGGAGGCAGGGAAAGATGATGAAGGATTTGGACAGGTTAGGAGAGTGGACAAAGAAATGACAGGTGTAGTACAACATGGGCGAGTAAGAGGTCATTTACATTGGAAAGAAGAAAAGAGGCATAGATTACTTTTCAAATGAGGAGAAAGTTCAGAATTCTGAAGTGCAAAGAGAGTTGAGAATTCTCGTCCAGAATTCCCTCAAGGTAAATTTGAAGGTTAATTGAGAAGTTAGGAAGGCAAAGGCAAAAATGGTGTTTATTTCGAAAAGACTTGAATATAAAGTCAAGGCCATACTTTCGAACTTCCGAAGCTCTATAGGTCTCAGGCCAGACAACACTTGGAACATTTTGCGCCGTTTTTTGCGCCATATCACAGAAATCATATATTGGCCTTGGAGCATGTTCAGAGGCGGTTCACAAGAATGATGTCAGCAATGAAAAACTGAACGTATGAAGAACATTTGCGGACTGTTCATCTGTATTCGATGGAGTTATGAACGATGGGGGTATCTAATTGCAACATACAGAATACTGAATGGCCTGCACAGAATAGATGTTAGCAAGATGTTTCCATTGACCGGCGAGACTCGCACCAAGGGCACCACATTAGAGCAGAGGGAAAACTTTTTATATTGGGGATAAGGAGAAATCTCTTCAACCAGCTAGTGATGAATCTATGGAACTCACAGCAACAGAAGGCTGTGGTGACCAGGTCATTGATTGTTTCTAAGATTGAGATCAGTAGGTTCTTCAGTACCAAGGGGATCAAGTGTAACTGGCAGAAAGATCGAGAATTGGGTTGAAAAACTTATCGGCTTTGATTGAATTGAGGAGCAGATGCAATAGGCTGAATGGCCTAATTTTTGTTCCGTGGTCTTATGGTCTTACGGTCTTACCAACAAGGTATGCCCTTAATTATTGTTGAGGAGTTACCGGTATTGGACTGGGGTGGACAAAGTTAAAAAATCATACAACACCAGGTTGTCCAACATGCTTATTTGAACGTACACATTTTCGGGTTCTCCTTTGTCAGGTAGTTACAGGTGCAGCAATATCGGAAACATAATTTAAAATTAAATACGTTTACTGTAAATGCCGTACCCTATAATCCTGCTCCACTAGCTACCTGATGAAGGAGCAGCGCTCCGAAAGCTGAGGCTTCCAAACAAACCTGCTGGACTATAACTTGGTGTTGTGAGATTGTTAATTTTATAGCTTATGGTTGAAAGGAATGAAGAATCATATTGTTAAAACTTGTGCGATTCAAAGGGTGTCTGATAGAGGGGATGTTGTGTAGATGTTTCCAAACCGAGGGAAATCTGGAACGAGAGCCGACTTATTTATTGATCTGGGGATACTCATTTAAAAATGGGATGTAAAAGAATATCTTCTCTCAGATGTCAGCGAGCCTGTGATCTCTCGAACTAAGAGACTTCCGGAGTCTCAATCATTGAAAATATTTTCAAAAGCAAGTGGATTGATGTTTTGGTCCGACTTGAGTTGAACAATAGAAGGAGTGGCATGAAATTCGATTTGAAGATGTGAGTATATCAGGTGTGATCGTAATGAATGAAGGGTTGAAGTTCTGAATGATATAATCTTGTTCCTATCCCTCATGTTCCTTTGTAAAGATATTGAATAATAAGTGTTTTGCTCCTGAAAGTTGTGTTGTGAAATGCTTTATTCAGGAAGACCAAATTATCTGGTGATTCAAGTCTGGGTGAGGTTTGCGGCTGCATTCACATTGAGTCTCGTTAGAACATGAAACGTAGAATAGTACAGTACAGGATTCGGCCATTTGTCCCACAATGTTGTGCAGATCATGACGCCAAATTAAACTAATCCCTTCTGTCTGCCGTTGTTCAATAACTCTCCATTCTTTTCGTATTCATATGCTTGTCAAAAACTTTGTTAAACGCCCCTTTCCACTCTGTCATCACCACCACCACCACCAGAGCGTTCCAGCCTCCTGCAAATCTCGTTTGAACTTCCCTACAACCATAATTGCAAACCCAAGCGTTTTAGATATTTCATCACTGTGAGAAAATTTCTGACCATCAACTTTATTTAGATATCTCATAATTTTCAATAATTATATCAAGTCTCTCCTCAGCCACTGTACTCCAAAGAAAACAGCTTGAGTTTTTGTAGCCTCTCCTCAAATTTCATAAAATTGAATCCAAACAGTGTCTTCGTTAACCTCTTCTGCACTCGCTCCAAAACCTCTACATCCTTTCTGTCATGTGGCGACCACATTTGAAAGCAATGCTCTTAGTGCAGCCGACGCAACGCTCTTATAAAGCTGCAAGATAACATTCCGATCTTTGTACTCAATTCTCCGATAAGGAAAAGCAAGCATGTCATATGCCTTCTGTACTACCCTCTATAATTGTTTGATCATTTAAAGCGAGTTGTGTCCTTGAACCCCAAGATCCTTTTGTAAATTAATGCTGTTCAAGGTTCTATCATTAATCGTGGAAGTTTTCTCAACAGTTGCTATCCCAAAGTGCAGCACCTCACATTTACCCAGATACCGATCAATATGCCCTTTCCCCACCCATACCTCCAACTGATCTATATCCCACTATATCATTCAAAATTATTCTTAAGTATTTTTCTGTGAGCAAGCCAATTCTGAATCCACACAGCCAAGTCCCTGTAAATCCCATGCATTTTAACCTTCTGGAACAGCCTTAAATAGAGAGTTGCAGTGGTCTGGAAGGTACTGCCAGGGGTGATGTTGGTGATGGTAGATGCATTAAGGACAGTTGAGAAACATTTCGATATTCACATGAAATGGAAGGAACGAAGGTTTATCGGCCAACGGCAGGCAGAAGGAATTAATTTTATTTGTGTCATGTTCAATATAACTTTTAGCAAAATCCGTGCCGACAACATCCACTATTCCACTCTCACCAATCATCTCCGTCACCTCTTAAAAAAAATCAAACAAGTTGATAAACACGATGGGCCCAATAGAACGCCCGGCTGACAGTCCTTAGTTAGGCACTGTTTTTCAAAATAATCGTAACTCCTATTCATTAGAATTCTCTCCAAAAACTTCCCAAGCACTGATGTGAGATTCATCAGCCGAGAGGTTCCTATATTTTTCCTGTTTCCCTTCTTGAAAAAAAAGAGGACAATATTAGCTATGCGTCAATCTTTCTGAACCTTTTTTTTCATTGGATGGAGTATTGAATACAAAAGTTATCAGGTCATTTTATATTTGGATAAGACTTTGGCCGGCCACATTTGGAACATTGCATTCAGATCTGTTTGCCTCAATACCAAAACGATGTGGATGCTGTGGAGAGGTTGCAGAGGTAGTTCACTAGGATGTTTCTGGTGTGGAAGGCACTCGCTGTGAAAAAATGTTGAGTAGATTATGATTACTTTCATTAGAAAGACAGAGGTTGGCGGGAACCTGATTGAGGTCTCCAAAACCATAAGATGTACGGACAAGGTGGATCACAAGAAGCAGTTATTTCCATAGTGGGGAATCAATTACCTGGGGTAACGAGTTCAAAGTGAGACGGAAAAAAAGGAGGATATGCGTGGAAAGTTCTGTGCGTAGAGGTTGGTGGGTGCCTGCAATCTGTTGCAAGCGGAGCTGCTAGAGACGGGTGCGGTAGCGCCATTTAATGGGTAGCAAAACAGATACGTGAATGGGTGGGGAGAAAGGGGGCACAGATGATTACAAAATATGCGACAGGTACAGATAGAGAATCTGGATCAGCACAGGATGGGAGGACCGAAGGGCCTGCTCCTGTGGTGAAACTTTCTTTGTTCTTTGTGCTGTGATGCATGTTCTGTATTGCTGGATTACTCTTTAGACCGCAAATACTGCCCTGAGCACGTGATGAGCTCCGACCAGGCTCGGTGGGTTTGGTGGTGTGGTCTCCTGTGGGAAGAGAATAGTCTGCCTCTGTGCTGACCAATACAACAGGACCTCCGTGTCTCTATCGACAAATGATTGTGTGATTGTCCCATATATGCCTTGCTCAGGTTAAACTGTGCAGGCAGCTCTCAACTGAGAAAGTTCAATCCTGTGCCCGTTGGCCTTTGAAGGTTGGCATCAGTTCCAGGGATCACAGAACAGTCAGAGGCATCTCAGAGATGGTGAGTACCTCCAGCCATGATAGTTGGGAGAATCGGGCTGGCACATAATGAGAGTGACACCATGGTGTGAGGAGGGTAGCTAATGAGCTGAGTTCGCTCAGATAGCTCCAGGAAACTAGCTCGTCCTCGTGGAGATAAATACTCTGTCGCAAACACTTAAAATGGCACTGGGGCACATTATTCTTAAATCTAGCCCAATGAACCGAGTATTCTGCTTACTCCGCTTCCAGTTAGAAAGCTGCAGAACAAATGCTCATTCAAGGCTCTCCAGCATCTGACCACACGCCAACAACTCATTCACGCGTCATTCCAAGAATCACTGGCACATGTTACAGGATAGTATCGACGTGTGTATATTTCATCATTCTAAAACCTGTGAACATGCCCCGCTACTGACATTGTCTATCAATCTCTCATTTTCTGTCTATTTCCCACAGCCCTTCCATATGTTGACAATTCAAAGAGTTTCCTGCCATCTCTCTCTGGCCGTGATTTTCACACCCACAAACACCCTTTGTCATGGCACAACGGTGATATCGAGCTCTACATGGATGTGAGCTGCACATTTGTCACTTCCACTATTGGCTGTAAGTTTCCCCACGCTGACCAGTGATGGAACACACTGTTACCCAACAACGCACTGGTGGTGGTATTCACTGCTCTACATACTTGGATGATAATGATCCTTCTTCATAGATTAAGTGACTGGCGTTCATTGCACAGCTGTATTCGTTGGATATATACCTCATCTGGGTTTTGAGATCTGTACACTGGTGAGGTCGGCACAGTTCCCAGTGCTGGACAGATTATCTGAAACAGGTTTATAGATCAATGTGGTTGAGTTCTACATAAGTCCAAATACTCGACATATACCTAGTCCACTGTTTATAGGTTAATGCACGTAAATCCTTACTTGGACTGGCCTACTTGTGATTCCCAACGCAGATTCTTAACTGCCTCTGAGAAATGAACAATGGTCCAGCCATTGATGACCCCTTCGTGTGAGTGAATTAAAAAAGACGTGTCTGGGCAGGTTCTGTGTGGTGGATTGATAATGTGATATTGACTGAATGATTGATTGATTGAGTGTCTTGTGAAACCAAACAGCAGTGAAAGATTTTGCTTATAAGCAGTGCACACAGGTCATACCAAGCAAGGATATATAGATCAGAAGTAATTAAACTGAGGCACAGTTGTTAACATGTCCAGGTAGTGGAATATGCAAGAGCAATGTTAGGGAGGTCAGCAAAATTTGAGGTGAGAGATTGCATTCATTCGTCTAATAACAGCCTGGGAGAAATTGTTCCTAAACCACTTCGTTAATGTGCTCAGGCTTCTGTGTCTTCTTCCTGATGGGATGTGTACAACCCTGACTATCACGGAAGCCAACCTGCCATCCATGAACTCCAGTTACAATGCTTATGTCTATGCAAAGTCTGCCAACACGATCAAGTACCACGCCCAAACTAGCTTCTGTACTTTCTTATGGTCCTCGGCACAGCAGTTGCCATACCAAAGGCTTTCTGTTCCGGATAGTCTGCACTCACAGTCCCTGCCTGCACGCGCAGTACAACTGTGGTTGTGTTGGAAATTTCCAAATAAATGTCATCTACAAATTGGTTGACACCAGCACCACAGTGTTCTTCCAATGGTGCATAAGTTGTTGAGAGTCCTTATGGTCACGCAGAATTTGCAGAGGCGCCTGAGGAAGAAGAGACGTTGCTGAGCCTTCTTCACCGTTGCATCTACGTGGGAGTTACAGGACACATTGTCGGTTATCAACATTCTAAGGAACTTAACGCTATTCACCCTTTCAACCTCTGTTCCTTTGATGTGGATGAGGCCATGTCCTGCTCGTTTCTTTCGGCAGTCAAAAATTAGTTCTTTAGTTTTGCTGACGTTGAGAGCGAAGTTGTTCTCATTGCATCACGTCAACAAGCCCTCGACCTTATTTCTGCATTTTGCGATGTCTTTTTCATTTATACTTCCTACTATGGTGCTGTTGTCAGCAAACCTGTCGATGGCATTCCATTGGAAATTGTCAATACAATCACGGTTGTACAGGGCGTGCAGGAAAGGGCTGAAGGTCCATCCTGCATGAGCTGCAGTGTTGCGTGTTATCTTGAAAGAGGTGCAGTTACATATTCTCACTGATTGCGATCTGTGAGTCAGGAACTGAGAATCCAGTTGCAGTGAGCAGAGAATAGACCAAGGTCATGCAGTTTTGAGACGAGTGTGGAGGGGATAATGGTCTTGATCGAACTAACCATTTCATATAGAAACATAGAAGAATACAGCGCAGTACAGGCCATTTGGCCCTCGAAGTTGCGCCGATCCAAGCCCACCTAACCTACACTAGCCCACTACCCACCATATGCCTATCCAAGGCCCGTTTAAATGCCCATAAAGAGGGAGAGTCTACCACTGCTACTGGCAGGGCATTCCATGAACCCACGACTCGCTGAGTAAAGAATCTACCCCTAACATCTGTCCTATACATACCACCCCTTAATTTAAAGCTATGCCCCCTCGTAATAGCTGATTCCATACGTGGAAAATGGTTCTCATGGTCAACCCTATCTAAACCCCTCACCATCTTGTACACCTCTATCAAGTCACCCCTAACCCTTCTTTTCTCCAATGAAAACAGCCCCAAGTGCCTCAACCTTTCCTCATACGATCTTCCTACCATACCAGGCAACATCCTGGTAAACCTCCACTGCACCCGTTCCAGTGCCTCCACATTCTTCCTTTCGTATGGCGACCAAAACTGCTCACAATACTCCAGATGCGGCCGCACCAGAGTCTTATACAACTGCAATATGACCTCAGGACTCCGGAACTCAATTCCTCTACCAATAAAAGCCAGTACGCCATATGCCTTCTTCACCGCACTATTTACCTGGGTGGCAACTTTCAGAGATCTGTGTACATGGATACCAAGATCCCTCTGCTCATCCACACTACCAAGTATCCGACCATTAGCCCAGTACCCCGTCTTTTTGTTACTCTTAAATTGCCTCTTCGGCTGATGAGGCAATGCCTTTTTTCTGTATGCACATCCCTATGATTGAGCCTCTATGTTTCACTCTATTAATGTTGTAGTATGACCATGCACAGTACATCATGTTGGTGAAATATCACTCTCCTGGCAGCAGCCGTAGCTTCTCCATTCAGAAGCAGTTAGCCCTTTGCATCCTCGTCGAGTCTCCACTTGGAAAGAAAAGGTGGCCTCTCGTAAAAAGGCCATCCACTTGATAAACCGCTCAAAGCACTCATCCCCGCAGGACTTCCCACTGCTAATCAACTACATCAAAATGTCCCGTGTGTACTGAGTGTAATGGGGCCACTGGAACATCAGGGAGCAGATCATCAGAAAGATGGAGCAACACTTCCCATGTCTGACTGGGTCAGGGTGAACCTTTCAGTACACACTGTATCTCAATATCCTGTAATCTCTCCGCATTCATGTAATATACACCCTTTTCATTCTTATGGAAAATTTACAGGTTCAGAGTTACTCGCCTTATATACCATCTGTCAAATTATTGTTCATGCTTATCCATTCACAGACTCTTTCCTTCCAATGGATTAATTAGTTCCCTGTCTATCTTCGTGTCATGAAAATTTAGTTCGAACTCATTTGCTCCACGTAACTGATTCATTGATATAGATTGCAAATAATGAAGAGCCTAACACTGGTCACTATGTCACTGCAGTGATGAAGTTCTGTTAAACTTTAAAACACTAATTTTTGCCAGTTGACAATATCTTCAATATGTGGCCGATACGTTCTCTCCACCAGGACTGTGTGCTGGGTGCTTCTACAGACACTGGTAAGGATATATCCATCTGTGTCAAGTGGTTTGTGAGAATGGTTTCCTCTTGTTGATTCGCCCATCACTTCCCACAGTCTGGCTACTGTATATCTGCGCCGTGTCCCTGCTCAGTCAGTGGTGGCCCCGTGGAGACACTCTCGGTGATGGACATTGAACTCCCACACAAATATTACGTCATGTGCCCTTGTCAAATTAGTGTTTTCTCTGATTTATTTTAACATCAAGGGAAACTGAATTATCACAGAGGACAGTAGATGTTCATCATCAGGTGATTCTTCGACCAACTGTCACCTGCTAGCATGAGATTTCCCGGCTTCTGGAATCAATGTTGGGGAATTCCACAGTAACACTTTCCCTAACTGCATCCCGCGATGTCCCCACCACTGGTGGTTCTGTCCTGCCGGTGGACCAGGATCCAACCAGGAATGGTGATGGGCTTCAACTAACATTTCCCATCGGGTCTGATTCTGTGATAAGATTGGGTCAGACTGTATTCTCACTAATCAAAATATTGAATAAACTGAAAAAATAAGCAGGGAATAACATCATAATAACGGCTTAAAATGAAAGGCACTCTATCGGAATGGGTGTTTTATTCTCAAAGAAGAATGAGAATTTCAATGCATGCATTGATTGAAATGAATATGGTTTCAAGGCTTATGAAAGGCAGAGCTGCCTGGTATCTGATATGGGGGACGGAATATCTGGAACACTGTATACTTAAAAGTGTTATCCAAAAGTGAAGATAGGAGGTTGAAGAGATCTCTGAATAAGGACTATATGATATTTAAAAAAGATCTTACAACAAAAGATCGTGGTATTGACTTAATCTTATCGGTTCTTTCTGCAAAGAGTCAGTTTACTTGAGTTTGGGGAGAGATTCGAACCTTGAGACTGGGTAGATCTCACCAATCGTAATGGGCAGAAGGGCCTTTATGAGATGGATTTTTATGACTCTCTCACAGTTTAAAACTGACATGTCCCGCAACGTTCTATCCCTGACATGATTTGTGAAAGGACGAATGTTAATGGATTGAACAAAAGAGAAGGTCCCGAAGGAAGTGATCCAGTTCCAGAGAGAAGGAGACACTGTTCTGAAGTCCCGTCAGGCAATTAGATGTGTAAATATGCTTTCCCTGAGTTTTCATTTCTTCAAGACGGAGGATCGCCCTCAACTTAAACTAAAAAACAGCAATTTCCCACCTCCGTTTGTCTCAAAGGAACAGAGAGAGGACAGCAAGTTTTTCACCCACCAAATTAGGAACTGGAAAGAAGTGACCTATGTCTGCTCTCGGGTGATCGAGTGTGCGGGAATGTCCTCGAAACGTTCTTATGGGTGTTGCTGTTTGCTTGGGGAGGCAGGGTTTCTAACGGATTACCTCACATTTCTGTGAATAATTCAGAAGTTATCATTTGTTATTTCAGTTCAAATTATTTCAAGAAATCTCTGAATACAGTGAGTCATTTGAAAATCTCTCTCTATTCTCATTCAAACTGATAATTCTGCTTCCAGGCTGATGGATAATGTGTTTGTTTTCCTTCCTCACAGTTAACGTAGTGACGATCTACGTCCTGCTTTGTAAAGATTGTGGATTGATTCCATGTATCAGACGTTATCTGGGGGCCATGGCAGTGGCAGACCTACTGGTCATTATCCTCGACCTTGTATTGAGACACATTCCCATCCTTTATTATAAACGGTTTTTTTTCGTGAAGTACATCCCCGTGTGTAATATCCACGCCGTCCTGCTTTATGCAGCCACTGACTGTTCTGTCTGGTTCACTGTCACTTTCACCATTGATCGATTTGTGGCCATTTGTTGCCAGAAGCTAAAAAGTAAATATTGCAGTGAGAAAACTGCGGCTGTGGTACTGGGAACAGTGACTGTGCTGAGCTGCTTAAAAAACATTTTTTGGTATTTTATGTTCACAGCTTGGTATTCCCTGTGGAACTCCCCTTGGTTTTGTAAAGCAAGGCGCAATGCTTCTGTCTCTCCTGTCTGGTTCACTATCGAGTTCCTCCATTACATTCTTACTCCGGCGCTTCCATTCCTCCTGATTGTGCTGCTTAATGCCTTCACCGTCAGACACATTTTA
This sequence comes from Chiloscyllium plagiosum, assembly GCF_037043375.1. Taxonomy (NCBI): domain Eukaryota; kingdom Metazoa; phylum Chordata; class Chondrichthyes; order Orectolobiformes; family Hemiscylliidae; genus Chiloscyllium; species Chiloscyllium plagiosum. The sequence goes on along the minus strand of NW_028270188.1, from coordinate 33,827,660 downwards.
GTGACCAGCAGAGCCCACAGAAGGGTCCGGGCTCGCACCAATGGGAACGGTCAACGTGACACAGGAATGCAAAATCGAAAAATGTCCATTATTTTGCTGTTTGTGATCTCGGCCAATTTCATCCTGTTATGGTCAATGTTAATGTTTTTTTCTATATGGAAACGGGTGTGGTTATCCGGGGATGCATCAATACATCTGGATACTTTTGTGCTGGAATTAGGCTTCATGCTGCAGCTCCTCAGTTGCTGCACAAATACCGCGATTTATGCCGTGACCCAGACGACATTCAGACAGCAGCTGAAGAATGTGCTGCAAAAACCCTTCACCCAAATTCATCAATCAATCAAATTAATTCATTAATCATTCCGCCCAGGATTGTCTCCTTTCCTTTCAATTGTTTCAGCAATTTATAGGCCAGTAAGCCTAACATGGGTCGTGGGAAAAATTCTCGGATCCAGTACGAAGGACTTTATAGTGGAATATTTAGAAAGGAAAGGCAGAATCCGAAAGAGCCAGCATGGATTTTGACAGGGAAATCATGGTTGACAAACATGTTGAAATTCTATGAAGATGCACCCAGTACAGTTGACAAGTGGGAGTCATTCGATATGGTATATTTGGACTTTGGAAACATTTGACAAAGTCCTGTAGAACAGGTTATTGTGCAAGATTAAAGTGCATGGGATTGGATGGACGTATAGAGTTGGATAGAAAACTGATGTATTCAGGCTGTGGTGAAAAACGAGGCACAACACGCATAGTGTCTCACTCCCACTATCCTCCTCTTTCCAAGGAAAGAAAGACCATGTGTTGAGGGTCGGCAAGGTAGCTATATTTTTTTCATTTTCTTGCATTTCATCAATGTCTGTTGGTAATTCAGAGCAGAGGGGATAGAAGCCAGTGCAGTTACATTGTCATCTTGCAGGATGTAGGATGTAATGATTATACTGCTCCACATGCTGACTACAACCGCGAGAGGTGTACCTAACTTCAGCTCCTTACAGACAACGTGGGGGAACTCGAGAGGGAATTGGATGAACTTCGGATATTTTGGGAGGCTGATGGTGTGATAGGGAGGAGTTATGGGGAGGTAGTCACAGCGAGTTCACAGGATAAATGCAGCTGGGTGAATGTCAGGAGAGGCAAAGGGAAGAGGCAAGCAATGCAGGGATCCCATGTGGTCGTTCCCCAAAATAATATGTATACCATTCTGGATACTGTTGCACAGCGTGTTAAGAATCAAACGGGGAAAGCCTCAGTGGCCAGATTTCTGGCAATGAGCCTGGCTCTGTGCTAATGAAGGGAAGAAGGCAAAGTGTTAGTGATATGAGATTCAATCGTTACAGGAACAGACATGAGTTTCTGCAGTCATCAGAAACACGTGGTTGAGAATGCCCTCCAGCTCATTTCATCTGCTTCCCACACTTCTGCACTGGAGCCCCACCCTTCCTAACGCTAAAAGTACAGAAACCCATCGCTCCTCCCGTTCCAGCACACAAAGGTCCGTATACACTGCATCATTCTCCGCTATTTCATCCACCTAAAAACGAACCATACAAACAGAGACATATTTCTGTCCCCACCACTATCAGCATTTTAGCGAGATCAATCCCTTCACAACTCACTCGGTAGATCCACGTCACTCACCAGTCAACAACCGGCTCCCTCCACCTTCCCCTGACACCGCAGAAAGTGCAACATCTGCGCCCATGCCCCCCATTTCCTTCCAAGACGTCCAGTGATTCTTCCACATTCGATAGAAACTTAAGTTCTGCTCCACTAATGTCATTTACTCTGTCAATTGCACCTCATCGGGGAGACAGAACGCCAACTTGTGGATCATTTCAGAGAACATCTCTGGGACACAAGCATCCACTGCTAACCACACGATGGCTGAACACTTCAACTCCCTTTCCTAAACAGTCAAGGACGTGCAGGTCCTGGGCATCTTCCATCACCAACCCCTTACCACACGTCGACTGAAAAAAGAACGCCTCATACTTCACCTTGAGACCCTGTCACCTCAAGAGATCAATGCGGATTTAACCAGTTTCCACATTTCTCCACCCCCCACTTTACCCCAGTATCAAACTTCAAACTCAGAACCGCCCGCTTGAGCAGTCCATCACGTTTCCTATCTATCCGCTCCAGTCTCCTCTCTGACCTATCCTCTTATCCCCAACTTCATTTACCTATCCCATTCCCAGGTCCATTCGTCCCAACCCCAGACTCCTTCCATTTATCTCTCATTCCAATTCCGCAGCCTATGAGCCTCATTCCTGTTGAATGCCCAAAATGTCGATTCTGCTATTTCTCGGATACTCCAGGACCTGCTATACTTTTCCATCACCACTCTCTCGATTCTGAGCTGCAGCAAATGAAGTTCTTGCTTTCTCCTCGACAGGAAGATATACTGGATTTGCTGTTTGAAAACCAACTAAGCCAGGTTTCAGACCTCGCTTTGGGAGAATATTTTCCTGACAGCGTTCACAATTCCCCGACTTGTATTATCGTCATGGAGAAGGGGAGGAGCAGGCAGTATAGGTCAGTATTGGAGGGAGGTTGGAATTACAATGATATCAGACAGGAACTGGGACGCCTAACATGGGAACAGATGTTCCCAGGGAAGTGTACAACTGAAGTGCGCAGGTTGTTTTAGAACACCTGCTGATAGTTCTGTATATGTTGTCCTACTGAGACAAGGATTGTAAAAGCAGTGGTTTACAAGGGATGTGGCACATCGCATCAAGAAGGAGAAATAAGCTTCCTTAACGTTGAGGACGAAAGGATCAGCTAGGACTTTAGATGTTTACATGATAGCCAACAAGGAACGGAGGAAAGAACTTAGCAGAACTAGAATGGGAAATGAAACAGCTTTAACGGGTAGGATGAAGTAAAACACTTGGGCGTTCTACACTGAAGTGAGGAACAAGAGGATGTCCACAGTGAGGGTAAGCCCGATCAGGGTTCGGGGAGGCAACGTTTACCTGGAGTTCGAAAAGGTAGGGGAGGTCCTTAATCAATACTTTGCTTCAGTATTCACGACTGAGAAGGATCTTGACGTTTTTGAGGACAGCGTGATACAGACTGAAATACTGGAATTGGTTGATTTTCGGAAGGAGGCTGTGCTGAAATATAAAAGAAAACAGAAAAATCGATAAATCAGCTGGGCCAGGTGGGATATGCCCAAGGTTACTACAGGAAGTGAGGGAAGAGACTGCTGCGCCTTTACCGATGATCTTTGCATCCTCACTGTCCATGGAAGAAGCACCAGGTGAGTGGAGGGCTGCAAATGCTCGTCCCTTGTTTCAGAAAGCGAATAGGGAAATTTACAGAGCAGTTCGTCAAACGTCAGTGGTGGACAAATTATTCGAGAGGATGTTGAGAGACAGGATTTATGATTACTTTGAAAACCACAGTTTAATTAGAGATAGTCAGCATGGCTTTGTGAGGGGCAGGATATGCGTCACAAATTTTGTTGATTTTTTTCAGAATGTGTCAAAACACGTTGATGAAGCGAGAGCAGTGGTTGTGGTGTGCATGGATTTTGGCAAGGCATTTGATACGTTTCCCAATGGTAGGCTCATTCAAAACGTAAGGCAATATAGGAATGGGAAAATCCTCACTGTCTGGATATAGAATTGGCTGGCCCATAGACCACAGAGGTTGGTAGTTGGTGGAAAGTATCCAGACAGGAGCTCGATGACAATTGTAGTTCAAAAGGCCTCAGTTCTGGGACGTCTGATTTTTTATATGCGTATTGGATTAGGAAGTGGAAGGAGAGGTTAGTAATTTTGCCAATGTCACAAGGTTTGGTTGATTTCTGGATAATGTGGAGGGCTTTGCCTGTTGCAATGAGACATTTATGGGATGCAGAACCGGGCTGATATGTGGAAGATGGAGTTCAAACTGGAAAAGTGTGAAGTATTTCACTTTTGAATGTCGAATTTCAAATCAGAACATAGGGTTAACGGCAGGATTCATGGCAGTGTGGAGGATCAGAGCGATCTTGATATCCATGTCCATAGATCCCTCAAAGTTGCCACCCAAGTTGATAGGTTTGTTAAGAAGGTGGATGGTGTGGTGCATTCATTAGTTGTGGTACTGATTTTAATAGCCGCAATTTAATGTGCTACAGCACGTGGTGAACCCTTCTGCTAATTATCCCAAACACACAGAACAACTCGATTCACCTCGTAATCTGTTGAAGTACGAGTGACAGAGAACGACCAAGATTTCACTGCTTAAAGAATAAGTAACAATATTAATCTTTAACTCCAAAAAACAATATTAAACAACAGCTATTTACAATTTTAAGCCTTCTTTCTCTGAAAGGTCTGTTAACTGGAGGAGAAAGTGAGGGCTGCAGATGCTGGAAATCAGAGCTGAAAATGTGTTGCTGTAAAAGCTCAGCAGGTCAGGCAGCATCCAAGGAACAGGAGAATCGACGTTTCGGGCATAAGCCCTTCTTCACGAAAGGTGTGTTAACTACCTTCTACTCTATAACAATACACTGATCCAACAAAGCCATTTTAAATTTACAGCAAAATCAATTTTCAAAACGAAACCACACCAGTCGTCTGCGGTGGCGAACTCCCTCTGCCGGTAGATGTCCCTGGGACGTCTTCAGTCGTCTGCTCGAAAGATGTTTCATATGAACAAGCTAACTTTAATGGAGGGGGTTTGCACGGGATTTGTCTGACAATGGCAGGCGGTGCTCTTATTCTGGCAAAGTGTCTACATTTCCGGCATATGTTTTCAAAACAGAAAAATTCAAATTCGATTGATTTTCAGTATCTTGGGGCGTAATAAAAACTGATTGGTTAAATTCGAACTGCTGCAAAAACATCACAACCAAGTTCAGGTACTGTTTCAAAACCAAACATTACACACTTGTAATTTTTCAGTACATGCTGAGATTGTTGTCTGTCATGTGACAGGTGCTTGCATTCACCCTCTTTTAAAGGTACTGTGCACGTCTTCAGCTTCGGAACACCTCCGTCTTCGGAAAATAATGGATCATCATCATGTAAAGATAGCTTATTTTTGTTCTAATTCTTAATTCTATTACTATGAAATATATAGGACGTTAATATCTGTTCATATTAACTTCTGCATACACTTGTATATAACATTTGGAATCTGTTCCATCTTATCTATATTTTATCTGTTAAATACCCGATGCCGCAACTACTATCGCATTCTTACGATCTGTAATATGTCCAATTTGTAAATAAAACGTCTATAACAGAAACCTCCAAAGAAATAGTCTCATATTTTTGTCTTTAAAGCATTCCAAAAATATAAGAAAATTGGGATCCATATACACAACTATCTCCGAAACATGATTGACGACATTACTATTAAAATGTTGGATGGCCAGTCAATAGTCAATTTTGTATTGTGCAGTATTTTCTCTGGTGCATTTTAAGCTTCATTGAAAAGTACCAACTGACAGTTCAATTTCATTAGCATCTTCCTTTTCTAGTACAATTCGAATTCCTATGTTGCCAGCATCGATTGCAATTTTGAAGTGTTTCGAAACGTTCTGTGTTGCTAAAATTGCTGCGGTGGTTAATACTGCTTTTAATTCTCAAATATCTTTTCACATCGTTCTGTCTAGAAAGAAATGGTGTTCTTCTTCACCAAATCTCTTAATGGTGTCACTATGCAAATGAAGTTTGGAACAAACTTCCAATAGAATCTGCTTCCTCCCAAAAGTCGGAGCACCTCTTTTTCCAAACTTGGTCGTGTAAATTCGTCGGTGGCCTTCGTCTTCGTTTTCCTTGAATTCAGTGTCCATGACCGGATTTATTTCTCAAGGATGCCACCTCTGCGTTCGCGAATTCTGTTTTCCATAATTTTGCTTTCCTTAATCGTTCAAAGAAACTGCCAACTCTATCTGGTGATCTTTCCAGAACTCAGTAAAGATCACTATCACGGCCAGATAGACGGCACAGTTTGTTAACTGAGACACAACTCTGTTCATGTGTCTTTGGAATGTGGGCAGGTGGGGGGAGGGACGGTGGTAAGTTCTTCATTCGAATGGGTATCACGTTCAATTGATTACCCGTTTGGTGTTACCAATGCAGACATTTCTTTTGCTTTATCTGGTTAAGGTACCTACCAATAACCACCCAGTAAATCCAACTTTGTGAGTCACTACCTTTTTCAACATTCTCTAAACCGTCTGCCAATGTCGGTATTCAATTACAGCATTGATATTGCAACACTCCACGCAAAATCATTGAGGCCCGTCAAGTTTGGGAACGAACACAATCGTCAAAATTCACTCACTCTGCCTTGGTTCGATGATATCATTGTTGAGCATTGCCTTCGTTTCTTCCAGACCAATACAGGTTTAAAAGGATTGAGTCTGTAGTGGTATTGTTTTATCGGAACAGCAATCGTACGTCAAGTTCATGCGCAATAACATTAGTCTTCCCCATCCTCGTCCTGCGTATGTCCTAATCATGCTGCAACAACCCTGTCAAATGCGTTCTTTGTTTCTGAGACAGGTACTTTATTAACTTTTACGATTGTTTAACGTATTCTGTGGTGCATCAACTGCACAACATTTGGGTTTGATTCCTCAGTCTGTGGCGCAGTTACCAGCACATTTTTTTCCAGTTCCTACTTAATTATATTAAGGTTTCAAATGTTCACATGACGTCTGATACAGTTTTTTTTTTCTCGAACCGGCATCTGTACACGTTAGTTTACATGACTCAACCTCTTCTCTGTTATCCAGTGATCTCTTCTCAATGGTTAACAGGACTGCGCCATCTCCACAGGAATAAGTCAGAATTTCAGATCCTCTATCTGGCACCTCCTTCATCACATATTGTGCTCTCTTCAGGTGCATTTTTAGTTAACTCACATGCTCTATTTAATCTCTCCCTCACCTCTGATAGATAATCCAAGTGTGAGGCCTCCCAATTTGGCGCTGTAAATTTGTCTTTAATCAATTTTAAGGGCCTTCACTTCACGTTAGAATGTTAACTCTAAGGGAGTAAACTGAGTAGGTTCATTTGGGGCATATCGATTGGCAAGCAAAACGAATGGGAGACCTTCATCCCACTCATTCGACTAACCCTACACTTTTAGCATTTCATTCAGCGTCTGATGCCGTCTTTATCACGCTCCTTCGGATTCAGGATGTTGCACTCCTGAATTAGAACTTTGTATACATAAGCCATCTATGACTTCCTTAAACAACCCAACACAAAAAATAAGACCCTTGATCTGATTGAGACTTTCTCGGTTGGCCATACCAATTGCAGAATGCTACTAATTCCTCTACCATCCATTTTCCCTTCATGCTCTGCAATGGAATTGTCTCTGGAAATCTGGTAGACACATCCAATATGGTTCGCAAGTATTGGTTCCCACTTGTTACTCTCGGGAGGGGAACTGCACAATCAGTTGTAGCCCGTGTGAAATGTTCTTCAAATGCAGGATTTCTCAACAAAGGTGTTGGTTTTATTACCGCCTGTGGCTTACCTACCATTTAGCATGTTTGACACGTACAGCAAAATTTAACCACATCTTCGTGCATTCCAGGGCAATAGAAACGGGTTTTGGACATTAGCCTTACTCTTCGATGCATCTCGGTGACTACCTATATGTACTTCATGTACAACCCGTGACATTTCATCCGTGTACACTATCAGCAACACAAACAGGTGCACTTCGGCCCATTTCAACCCTGCACAAACCTGCCGTGGTCTCCAGTTTCGTCTCTAGATTTCATTTTTTAAGATAATAACTATCAGGAATCATCTTTGCCTTAATTTTGAGTATGCATCAATATATGTCGATCTTCTTGTCTCGTCTTTTTGTTCTCAGTCCATTAGCCTTTCAGAACTAATCCCTTCTGCTTTACCCTCTGCCTATTCAGTTTTTCATGCACCATAGCACCAAACAGTTTTCCCGCTAACTGAATCTCAACTCCCTCACCTTATTCGTTAGATTTTGAACTATGGTATGAATTATGGGAGTGGTACCTTGTTACTATACAATCTGGTAAAGAACCAGGAAATCTTTCCTTTACCTCCTCAGTTTGGTGATCTTCCCTTGGCTTTTCCACGACAAGGGCATTCACTCCTTAATTGGAGCCTTTTAAATTGTTCCCAAGAAGAAACTGGGTTCTGGGAACTGACGCTCTGTCAATCACACCCACTGTTACTTCCCCAGTCTTCCGTTGGCACTCCAACCTGACCTTATATCGGGGAACACTGAACATCTGTCCATCTATCCCACAAATTACCACTCTCGGATAACAGATCAGAAAGAGTGCAAATACGTGCATCTCTTACTCTTAGAGACTGGTTAGATCCTGTATCGTTCAAAATTATAAATTATTGCCCTTCTACTCCTTTCTGAGTAAACCTTACCCACAGAAGCGAATTATTTATAGAGATCAGACACGAGTATCATACCCAGTCACTCCTTTGGTTGTGCATTCTCCTGCATTTCCTCGAACTTTCATGGGATTTCCTTTACGACCTTCAGAAATGCCTCTGGCTCAGCTTCTTTTCCCACATCTTTTCCCACAGGGCCTTTCTTTAACGACCAGCGCTGTGAGTTTACGTGAGTTTACAACAGTGGAAAACACCGAAGTTCTTTCACCTCCGTTCCATCCTCTTAGGCTTCCTTTTTAACATATCAGAAACTCTTACCAGTGTTCTCTACTCTTTGTTTCGTTGTGTAGGATCTCCCCTTCTCGCAACTTCTATCCCTCGCAGAATGAATGTCTTGCTGGAAGCTGGGGTTTGCCTTCTGTTTGAATGTATATTCGTGTGCTGCTCTTCACACTTCCTGAATTTTGGGTTCATTCACTTGAATTCGTATCGTGTCTGGAAGGGGATTTTTTAATATACCTCCAGTGGAATAATCTGAACTTAGGTCTGATCTATGTTTAAGGCCCGCACCCATTTATCAATATGACAATATTTAGTTCTTTCAAACTCAGCAAAAGTCTGACCTGATTCCTTCTTTATGCTTCTGAACGGCACTCGATGTGCTTTAGATACAATTTCATGATCCTCGAAACACCCATTTTTACATTTGAATTATCCCTTTCCCCTCATCTGACAGTGTTGCCAAGGTCTCATTAGTCCGAAATTTCTGTTTATTCCGAATTAGAACTACCCACAAGTCCCGTAACCACTCCATTTGTCTAGCGATTTTTTATAAATGAAATAAAGAAGGCTTTGACATATTTGTATTTATCACTACCTTCTCCCTTCATCTCCATCCTGTTAACTTGATTTTTCTTGTGAAGTCACAACTTCCGAAGTTTAATCTCTCTTTCTCTATTTCTCTCTCTGTTCTCTTTTTGTCTCTCTCTCTTTCTTCTTTATCTCTTGCTCAGCTAAGTACCTTCTGTCATTCTTCTTCCTCTCTCTTTCTTTTTCATCTCTCTCGCTTTCTTCTCTTTCTTTCTCATTTCTCTCCATTTCTTTATCTTTTAACTCGGTTTTCCTAAAATGCAATTTACGTTTTCCTATCTCTACTGCACCTGTCTTTTTCTCTGAATCACCTAAGTGTTTGAGTAATTAAGTTCGACTTTTCTCTTTACGTTTGTCCTTGTTTAGATCCAATCCGAAACACTTCGCTAATTCTTTTTTTTCCTTCGAAAGTTTATTGGCAAAATTGTTAATCGTCTTCAAACCCCAGAACGACTTTAGCAATTTTCAGAGCCACTTTTAACTTAAAAAACCGCAAGCAACAGAAAGTAAACGGATTGTCTCCTCTACGTTTTAGTAAATGATCTAGGACACGAATTGGCAAGTCTTTGAACTGTTTAAATTTGCCCAAATGTCAGCCTGGGTCTGTCTACAACTGAACAAATTTATGGACTCGACTCCCAGACTCTTATGCCGCGATGGGGAACCCTTCTGCCAATCAAACCAAACCAATCAAACCAGAAAACCTCAGCTCGCCTCATAATCTGTTAAAGTACAATTGACAGATAACTACCTAAATTGCTCTATTAAAGAATAAATAAGTAAAAATATTATTTAACTACAAAACAGAACATTAAACAACAACGTTTTACAACTCTAAGTCTCCTTTCTCTTAAAGGTTTTTGATCTACCGCACACTCTGTAACAGTATGCTGATCCAATAAAGCCGCAATAAAATTTAAAGTAGAAACAGTTTTCAAGACCGAACACAGCCGTCTTCTCCGGTGTCCTACTCCCTGTCTAGACCTCCCTGCGTCTTTTTCGGTTTCCTACTGCAGAGATACATCTTATGAAAACGTTACCTTCTGAGAGAGAGTTTGCAGGTAGTCTGTCTGGCGGTGATTTCCTCAGCTAACTTTCCAAAATGTCTGCTTTTCATATCCCAAAGCATCGGATTATCGCATTGGTTCAATGTTGTCAAGGTAGTAAAAATCAAATTCGATTAGTTTTTAATATCTTGGGGCACAGTTTTGACTTATTGGTTAAATTCAAATTGCTGTGATATCGTAGCAACCAAGCTCAGATATTTACTTCATAGCTCAAGTTTACAGACTTTCAAGTTTCAAGTACACGCTGAGACTGCTGTCAGTAACATTACAGGTGTCTGCATTCACTCTTTCTCAAAGATACAGGGCACACCTTCAACTTCATAACATACGCTGCCAGCTCTACAGAGCCCTGGTTACTTCACACTTGGATTATTTTATTCAGTTCTGGTCACCTCGTTATAGGAAAAATGTGAAAGCTTTCGGGTGGGATAAGAGAACATTAACCAGAAAGCTGCCTTGACTGGGGGAAATGTCTTCTGAAGAAAGATTGAGGGAGCTACGTCTTTTGTCATTGAACCGAAGATGCTTTAGAGATGACTTGACAGATGTGCGCAATGTGTTGAGAGGCAGAGATAGAGTGAATAATCAGAGATATTTTCACATCGTGGAGGAAATTGTAGGAAGGTTTAACGGAGATATCAGAGGTGAATTCTTTACACAGAGATGGGTGGGTGCTTGGAATGTACTCTCAGAAGTGATAGTTGAGTCAGATACTTTATGGACTTTTGAAAGTTTCTTTAATAGAACATGGAAGTTACGAAAATGAAGGGTATGTAGGTTCGTCTGATCTTAGAGTAAGGTCAATGGTGGCACAGCACTGAGGGCTGAAAGGCCTGTACTGTGGTGTCCTGTTCAATGTTCCATGTTCGGTGTAAAATTGGTTGGCAGAGAAGAAACAAAGAGTAGAAATGAATGTGTCGTTCTCAAATTCACAGGTAATAACTCGTGAAGTACCTTGGGAATCGGTGCTAGGACCCAACTATTCACAATGTATATCAATGATGTTGCCAGGCAAAAAAATGTAATTCCTCAAAGCATGCACATGATATGAAGTTAGGTACAAGTAAGACTTGCGATGAGGATGCACATTTACTTAAGCATTATCTGTAAAGGTTGGATGAAAGACAAGTAAATGTCAGATGTAATATAACTAGTATAGTTATATTGCTCACCTTGGAAGCACAAACAAGAAAGTAGATTAGTACCTGGTTGGCTATAACTTGGGAGACAGGTGTCTGCAGCAGGACCTTTGTGCACCAGCCATTAAAGGTAAGCATTCAGGTTCAGCAGACGATAAAGGTGGCAAATGCTATGTTGGTCTTCATTCGAGTAAAGGAGCAGGGATGTACGCTAGATTTTAATAGGGGCTTGGTGAGGTCACACCTCGAATAATGTGAACAATGTTGGTCTCCGATTCTGAAGAAGGGTGTTCTTACTCTCGAAGGAATGCAGCAATTACACTGGCAGATTGAGGGCCTGATGGAATTGCCATATAAGGTGAGAGTGATTGGGTTAGGGATTGTTCTCGCTGAACTCCAGGCGAATGAGGGGTAGCCACATGGAGACTTGTAAAACTCTAAGTGGAGTAGATGGTAGATACAGGGCAGATGTTCCCAATTGAGTGTGACCAGAGCCATAGATCACAGCCTGGGGATTCGGGCTGGATCATTTACGATGGAAATGAGGAGACAGTTCTTCACTCAAAGAGTAGTGAGCCTGTGGAATTCATTACCACAGAAAATAGTCGATATCAAAACATTGAATGAACTCACAAGGCAGATAGATATAGCACTTTGGTGAATGGGGTCAAAGCTTATGGGGAAAAACAGGGTTAATCTATTGAGTGGACGTTCATACATTATCGTGATGAATGGTGGCGCAGGCTGTTATGCTCCAATTGCCTCATCCTGTTGGTATCTTATATGTTACTATTTTTCTATGATGCAGCCTGTCGGTACAGTAACAGACTGCGGGTCGTGCTTGTTTGTCCAATCTTCTCCTACAGGGTGTTACGGGGATACTATTCAACTTTTCTCTCAACTCAGGGTCCTTTGCGAAAATGCATCATCCAACTTACTGTATCTATCGCTTCAATGTGCAAAGAATAATAATCTTCGTTAATACTTACTGCCAAGCAGCAAACAGCATTATATTATTGTTTGTCTTTGTGTTGAAGAAGCTGAACTGGAGCGAAACAGTCTCAAGTTGTGGGCGGCACGGTGGCACAGTGGTTAGCACTGCTGCCTCGCAGCGCCAGAGACCCGGGTTCAATTCCCGACTCAGGCGACTGACTGTGTGGAGTTTGCACGTTCTCCCCGTGTCTGCGTGGGTTTCCTCCGGGTGCTCCGGTTTCCTCCCACAGTCCAAAGATGTGCAGGTTAGGTGAATTGGCAATACTAAATTGCCTGTAGTGTTAGGTAAGGGGTAAATGTAGGGGTATGGGTGGGTTTCGCTTCGGCGGGTCGGTGTGGACTTGTTGGGCCGAAGGGCCTGTTTCCACACTGTAATCTAATCTAATCTAATCTAATCTAAAAAAAGTTCTGGTCGTCAGGAAAGGGGAGGGGAATGGTCCTGAGCTCTTACGTTAGGGTGAAGTCACTCTGTCTTTGTTTTCAGTCTTGCTCCATATCATCTTCTTTCCTACTCTCCTTATGCTCTCCATAATTGTCTTCCTCAAATACTCTCTCATCTCCTGTTGTCAACGGGCAGTGTAGTGTGTGACCACACGCTTTTGCTGAGTGAAAAGTGTAGAGCGGGTCCATTGCCTGATGCAAGCTGTACAGATTGGCGATCGGTTGACAGGATATTACTCGGGGAAGAATTTGGGGATGCGTTCACAGGCCACTGCTATGGACAACATAACTCCACCGAGACCGGAACTCACCGATTATTTTGGAAAAAAATCTGAATCAATAATGCTCTTAATCGAGGAAATCTGCCATTATCACCTGGTATCCTCACATGACCATACATTTACCGTGCTGTTCCTTAACTTTAGTCTTGAAAGGGTTTCGGCTTATTGTTTATTAAATAAACAGGTAAGCGTCGTCCGACATCCAGAAGATCAAGAAACCTTTCTATGTGTCTCGCCCAGCAGATTCCATTCTTATTTCATAAACTTTCATTCGCTTCGATTCTTCAGGAAGAGCGCACTGGGGTTGTGTCACTTTACTTATTCGCCGTTATACCCTTGCTATTCAGCTATCATTTTGATGAATCTGTGCTGCAATCAAATTCACGCAGTTTCAGGTGGCATGCAGTTTGTTTTAAATCTTGTATCTAGCAAAGAAACTGCGAGTTGACTCTTAATATTAATTAACGACAAAATTCATTTAGTTAACGCAATGAATACAATAATAACAAAATACACTATAAACTAACAATTTGCACCAAAAATCTAATCAACTGTCCTTTGCTTTAACTGAACTCCCGATAATCGTAAACAAACACTAGACCTTAACCGTGGTTAATGTGGCGATGATCATCTGGTCTACTCCCAGCAGTCTCAGGAATATCTTCTCTTTTCGGTGGTTGGTCTCAAATTACGGCTCCTGAATGTGGTGTTGCAGTTTTCCCTATACTTAGAAGTCTTGGCAACATTTTAGGAGGGCCCTCAATGTTTATCACTAAATTGACCAGAGCTCGATTACCCTGAAAAATCGGGCCCAACAGGGTGCTGCAAGATCAATGGAAAAGTGACTCTTGGGCACTCATTCCTGGAGGTACTGGGTGCACGTAAGTCCTCTCATACTTTCCAAAGAAGGGTGTCAGGTGTCCCTGTGCCTGAAAAGCAACTCGATTTTTCTGGTTGTCTTGGGAATGGCATTCAGGTTGATACTTCTCAATTGAAATTCAAATATATATCGTACTGTCTGCAGCTTCTGGATCAATTAAATACTGTCTGAATTTTGCATCATGTTTATTAGCACATACACTTTGATGAAGGCTTGCTTCAATTTACCAGCGTGTCTCATTTCTTGTGCATTCATCGTAAATCCAAAATAAATCCGTCATTTCGAGCAGCTTATCTAGCCACATTCCCTCCTGTTGTGCATCAATGCGAAGCATGATTGATCATATAATCAGAAACCAATCTCGATGCAGTGATTAGGTGAGCAGCCAGGCTCAGGGAAAACTCAACATAAACTTAAATAGATAGACTCTTATCAGTAGCATATTCGAAAAACACACCGAGCTGCCTGTCAAGCAAGCATAATCAAACTATGTCGAAAAGGAACAAAAATATCGTAGAACGGGCTGGTGAGGCGAACGTCGTAAACTAAAAAGAAATAATAATTTGGCGAAATGAACAAATGCAAAAAAAAATCACAAGAGAAATCAAACACACATCGTAAAACTGGAGAATACTTCACATAAAGAATAGGACAGAATATTTTACACAAACACAGAAAAGAATATTTACTAGGTTAAACAAATAATTAAACAATCGCAATCGCATTTAATCGGCTCGTGGAGACGGTAAAATCAGTGAGGAATCCAGATTGAGTCTTTCTGATATTTCTATTTCACACTCGGCAAGTTTGACTGTGAGGATAGTGCGAATTGCTTTAATATCTGTATTTCCCACATTGGCATCATTGACCTGCTGAACGATCTTGGCGATAGTTCTATGGACTGTGCCCAGACAGATTTGAATCTGATGTAACTCATCCAGAAGGAGCTCGAGACCAATGGTGTACTTCTTCAGGTAATCCTCCAGAGTTTGCCGAATTTCCTCATTCACATTGAATTCCACCCTTTCGGTTTTGTGTATATTTATTAGCTGAGTTGGCACTACCCTGACAGGCATGTTTTGCCTCAGACGGAAGTTGCTTTGATGATCCTACAATGTCCCGTCCCATATTGATATGTGTTAATTGAGCATGAGGCAATATTCCCTTTCCTGGGTTCTATGGATGCCCAGATTGCAAGCCTCCATGTACGACTCTGTCATGGCAAGTACTGAAGACATGCCAGAGTGCCTATAAGGATACCACGATTACACATGGGGACAACATGTACCATGTATGTGACAGGGGTTCATTCGACTCGGCCAAAATTTCATACGCTATTTCATACGCTGCAAGCAAGGATGCTCGGAGGTGTGGTATATTGTTGGGACTAAGCAAACGTTACAGCAAAACATGAATGGGCACCACAAAACAATCACCAGCAGAAGTATTCCCTCCCAGTTCAGGAAAACTTCAGCGGTCTGAAACGTTCGGTCTCGGACATTCCAGTGACCTCTTGCAAGATGGACTTCGGGACAGGGAACAACGCAAAGTGTCCTAGCAGAGGCTGATAAACAAGTTCGGTGTCCCGGAGGATGGCCTCAACTGGGCCCTTGCGTTCATGTCACACTCCAGGTGACCAAACTACCTTCTACACTTTCTCTCTTTCACACACACAAATACACTCTTACATGCTCAGACTCTCATGCAGGCCCTCTCTGATTTGCAAGGTTTCTCGCATATGCACGCATGTACAGCACCAATACTCTCACCCACTCACGCATCCTCTCACAAACTTATATCACTTCACACTCACACACACATTTTGGCGGGCTTGCACACATACGGACACACACTCTCTCAACTGCACTCACGTGCATACATATGCTGTCGCTAGGTCATTGAGCATTTCCCTTTCTGTCGCTTCTCTGCTCTCTGTTTGACCTTCCGTCAACTGTCCTTAACATTCGTCCCAATCATCTATGAGTCTAATGGAGATATAGTCTTTTTAAGTCGGGAAGAGTACAACTATGTCACTTAGGGTTCTGGTAAATTTATCAACATAGTTAACATTTTATGGTAGATGATATTAGAGAGAAATTTTCCAATTGGGGTAAAATATAATCTGTTTTGTAAACCGGGGGTGGAGTCGGGAGAAGTGGATTGGGTTTTAGGCCGTCCCTAGTTGCATACAAAACGACCTTGCACTCTACGATTTCCAGGGCAACGCTGTCCGAGTTCCAAATCCCTTATCTGAGCAGTATGCGAAGCATCCCATCTCGGGGCACACGTTGGTTGAGAATCCCCATCAATCATATGTAATTTCTGTGCTCAGATAACAATCAGCTGAGCTTCAATTTGTGTTTTTATATACTTATATCCAAATATATATATTTTTTATAAGGATTCAACCACAACAGACCATCCTCACATTTGCCTTCATCCATTGCGCCAAACCTTTTTTATCATGGGTATACACCTCTTGGTCTGTTCGATGTTATTTTTTGTTGTTTCCAGGGTTGATGATTATCGCGACGAAGTAGATCTTGACGATGTTCTATGTGGTCGTGTTTGTCCTCTTGAGAGATCAACGTTGTTTCCATAGTTGTCCTTATCGATTGTCAGAATAGTTTAGAGTAGGTGTAATGCAAAACACTGACCTTCCCACACCTTTTCTGTGCTGCAATGGGAACCCCATTTGGAATGTTAATTCGGGTGGAGAAGCGCCGTACTTTCCAAATTCGATTTACAGTGACAAATGGCATGATATTGGAGTGATCAGAGAAGATGCAAAGAAGGTGGTCATTATGCTAAAAAAAATGAAAATGAGGTGGTCGTTGTAACCTGGGGATAGAAGCGAGAACGAAAATTATGTACAATGAGCGATGTCAGGAAAACTGAGCAACAGTAATCTGGTCAATGCCATCAGTGCGTATAGGAATATAATTTGGCAGAACTGGCTCTGTGGAGGCATGCGAAATTAAGGAGAATTCAGACCATCAGTATCTCTGACGCCTTGATTTGGCTGCTCTCAGCACCTGTTTCATCATATTGACTAATGAGTTAAATAGGCACGAAAAGGGACTCGTGACTTTGTCACAAGTCCTCGGTCTCTGGGCGCGTGGCAAAATTATATCCTCAGGGATGGCATAGTGGTTAGCACTGCTGCCTCACAGTGCCAAGGACACGGGTTCTATTCCAGCCTCAGGCCACTGTGTGGAGCTTGCACGTTCTGCCCCTTTCTGCCCCAGTTTTCTTCCAGAATCCAAAGATGTGCAGGTGAGGTGAGTTGGCCATGCTAATCAGCCGTTAGTGTTCAGGGAGATTGAGGTTAGGCATATTAGTCAGGGGTCATTAAATGACAACAGGGTTGGGGAATGGTTCTGTTTGGTTACTCTTCAGAGGTTCGATGTGGATGTGTTCGGCTGAAGGGCCTGTTTCCTCACTTTCGGGATTCAATGATTCCCGGTTCCCATGCCCATGTTCTCTCATTCCCTCATGTGCTGAATGACGAATCTTAGCATTTCACAGTCTGGTTCAGTCTGCTTTTCTCTGGTCTGGACGAGACTTTTAGTATTGTCACATGTCCATGTGGTGGAGACACCGTTTGGTTCTTTGTTTTACAGACTTGGCATCTTTCGATTTCCTTTTTTATCAGTGAATTATTGGAGAATTCTGTCGTGTCCGAACCGTTGGGAGTGTGTAACGTGTCCGTGCTGTCAGCCACAAGAGACGTATGCTCAACTGTTAATTCTGTATTAAAACGGGCTTCTTTCTCCAACACCCAGAACGTTCTCCTCAGAACCCATGTCTCATTTTGGTTTGGATCTGCGGGATCGAATTCCATATATGCCATCCTGCTATCTTCAATGGCATGCGAAAATAAAGATCTTGCTTACTTAGCTTAGTTAGCCTCGAATAACTGACCCCTGTTGAAATCTTGCGAGACTCGGGTAAAGTGCGCCCAAAAGCGACAGGCAAAGGCAGTCTGGTGATCCCGATTATTTTTGCCCACGCATGTTTAACCGCTCTATGATTTCGACCTTGTTGTAGCCAATTGCCCCTCTTTTTCATTCTTTCCTCTCCCTTTCTTTATCTTCTAACCCCATTTTGCTCAGATTTAATTTAAGCTTTTGTAACTTTACTGCACTTGCCTGTTTCTCGACCCACCGAAGTGTTTGACTAATTACCT
This sequence comes from Chiloscyllium plagiosum, assembly GCF_037043375.1. Classification (NCBI taxonomy): domain Eukaryota; kingdom Metazoa; phylum Chordata; class Chondrichthyes; order Orectolobiformes; family Hemiscylliidae; genus Chiloscyllium; species Chiloscyllium plagiosum. Next base: position 33,809,437 of record NW_028270188.1, on the reverse strand, counting down.
GAGACATTCAGCTTTCCTTTTGTCCCTGGGTCAATCCAAATCCAACCTCCTTTCCAATTCTAAGTGCATCGCCTCTTTCTGTACTTATAAACTTCCCTATCAAACTTGCGAATTGTCTTCAAACGCCAGAACGTCTTATATAATTTTAAGGGCCATTTCTCTCACTTTTAATTGAACCAAACACAAGCACCGGAAATTAAACAAATTGCCTCACCCACGTGTTATTGTAAGATTGAGGGCACTCATCGGCAAGTGTTTAAATCTACTGGGTTATTTTACTCAAATCTGCTCAACTGTGTCTAAATTTCAGACTGTTTGTTTCTAAACCTGGCCAAATCACGGAACGAGCCTCTACCCATTCCCACCATTGGTTAGCTATGTTGCAGACCCAGATACAATGTAAATGCTGAAAACAGACCTTGTCCAGAGTGGGATAACCGTACCCTGAGGGATCCCTTAATGATTGCACCGTGCAACAACAAAAAGACGAGAGCATCATCCGCAGAACCTTCACTAAAATTTCCAGTCACAGAAGTAAGTCAAACTGGTGTATCCGTGGTTAACCCACTTAGTGCCTCCCTCTCGTCAGTTTATGTTCCTGGCGGATTGAACATTGCATCTCTGCACAGTCCCAGTGACCTTAAATATAAAGAGTTCAATTCTCCATTGAGGTCGTTGACAAGATACCTGCACAATTTTCTGTACATCAGTCATGATCATAGCAACACCACTGTTGCCGTCCAAGATGAATGGTGTTGCCGTCCAAGATGAATGGTGTTGCTGTGGAAGCGATGGCTCGTCAGGATGATTTCTCGGGTATCAATCCACTGAAACAGATAATTACCCAGGCCTCGGAATTGAATCACACCACGGCTGACTTTGGAATTTGAATTCGTTATGTAACTGGAAATAAAAATTAATGACTCTCTCTTCTATTGTCAGAAAACACATCTCGAGCATTAATATACTTATGGAAAGTGACCAGCCACCTTCACCTGGTATGGCCTGGATGTGACTCCTGACCCTCGAAATATACCAGTGACTCTGAACTGCCTTTAGAGATGGGCAGCGACTCAGTTATATTAATCACTATAAGATCAACAGGAGATTGATCCAGACAGACATAGGAACCGGCGATTTACAGCACGTGGACTGCAGTGATTCAAGGCTGCAGCTCAGGAACACCTTCACAAGAGCATCTCGAAACGGGAAATAAATGCTCACCCAACCAGGGAGATTCACGACCATCACTGAATAAAAGAAGATGACCATACGAAGGGAGTAGAATATGAGGGACATAAATCAGTTTAAACAGGTATTTGGAATAAATAACAGCATGATATTTAGTGATATGGGAATTTGAAGAAAAAGAAGCTAAATTGGTCACACATGCTATTTCCATCCTCGTTGATACTCCACACAGCTATGTTTGCTTCTGGGTTTTGTTTTCTCAGTCTTTGTTACTCCATATAATCAACTCACACCTTCTCCACTTTCAAACAAGCATCCCTGTCACCTCAATCAATCGCACGATTTTCCAGCTGCTGTCCGTTCCAATATATGGTCTGTGGTTTCGAAATGGTAACTTTGGTTTTCTCCCACCTGAACCTGCTAATCTTCTCAATGTTCCAACCACTTTCTCTTTCTGTTTCTCAGATCTCTTTCTGATCTTCCAGATCTCTAGCAAAATTCTTCGTTTGATTTGTCTTTTTATTTTCATACTACATAGGATGTCAGCATCATTGGCATTCGCAGCATTTGTTGACCATCAGAAATTGCCCTTGGCTGTGACCTTTCCACAAGGCAATATAGAGCCAAACACATTGTGGTGCGTCTGAAGTCTCTCTTAACCCAGACCACGTAACAATGTTAAACATATTACCAAAGGACATCAGCGAAACAGACAGTTTTTTTGACAAAATGATGTTGGTATTATGGCTGCTATTAGTGAAATTTATTTGCATACAATACTTATCATTTGAATTTAAGTTCTGTCATTAGTTGTAGGAGCATTTCAAAGCATGTAGTTAATATAAAAGTCTGTGCCTCTGAATTACGCGCCCTGGGACATTATTACTGTGAAACGTTGTCCCTCTCATAAAGTTATTTGACAGACAAGAACAAGATTGTGGTCAAAATATTTGTAATTGGACAAGTGGCCAGTTGAGCCCTGTAACCATAAAGTCTGAATTTTACCAATGGGTAGGTAATAGTTTATTTAGCAAAAGCACTGACATGGAGGTGGAGATTGGGGATTTCTGGAGCTGTTAGTGAACGCGCTTGGTGATGAGAGAATAATGCAACATAATTAAGTTTATGGCAAAAAGCTCCCTCGAGGTTGCAAACAGGCTTGTTCTCCGTCTTTTGTGAGAGGAAGGTGGAAATTCATGCATAACGAATGGAATTTTTCATTGAAACTGAAGACAATAGTTTCTGTCTTTGCCAAATGTGAATAAAGTACATAGGAATGATGTTCAATTGGTATTAGCAATCAATAAATCAACAGAGATAGCGAGACTTACCAGAAACACCGACAACAGCAAGAATGGGATTGCAAACCGTATGAATATTCATCAGTACCCCACATATCTTGCAATAGAATGTTCCCCTGCAAAAATAGTGAAGACTTCAGAATAAACTCCTGTCCATTGTTGTCACATTCCAGTCTAATGCTCTCGAATTCTGGTGCATTTTTCGAACATTCCAAGCTATTGTTCTCAGATTCTGATCCATTGTTGGAACATTTCAGTCGAAAGCTCTCAGATTCTAAATGTTCCTCCCTCTCTCTCTGCAGTTGCTGTTCCCTGTTATTGTCTGAGGTGATGCAGCTGCTTCTGCAATGAAATAATGCATTCGAAGAAGCCCCATACTAATAGCAGAGTGAAACCCTCCAGTGAGACAATTAGAATCCATGAAGATTAGCATCAATCAATGTTGCTGAACAAACAGTTCCAGTTAACACCTTACACTACAGCACTTTCAGCTTACAATAATAACTGGACTGGATTGGATGTTGATGTCGCTGGCTATTTGGGCTTATCTCGCATCACGAATTGCTCTAATGATGTTATTGGTGAGGGAACGCAATGGTTGTCACTTTTCATCGCATAGACAATTCTACTGTGGTGTCCATGTGCAATGCTACAGCTGCCTGCACCACTGCGCCTCCCCCACATAAAAGTGCACAATTAGAAGATCTTCACTGGGCGTAGTTGCCCTGACCATTCACAGGAAATATAATTTTCGCTAGAAGTTCTTCTCACTTTGTATCTTCAACACGCAATGTTTCCAAGGTCATTGTAGTTTATTTGCTTTAAGCAGTAACATGTACATGTCTTGACTTCAATCCAAAGCCAAACGTGGCATATACAATGATCGTGTTCATTAAAACCCATGGCTTAATTAATCAGGGACAGAATGAATATGGCATTGAGTCGGAGACAGAAAGGAATGGGGCAAGTGGCTGTGGAAGCAGGAAAGGAGTACCGTCATGTTTCCCAGACACCATCATTATCATCAACATCATCATCATCAACAACAATCATCCATTGCTTTTGTTTCGTGAAGTGCAGCTGCCTCTAAAATGTCTATTCAGATACAAATTTCCAGAGATTCGTACATTTCGTGGGATATTCACAAAAAGGATTTTTTGGGGATATAAAGAAGCAACAGACTCTGGTGTTTTACAAATGTCATTGGCACAACAGCTCTAATGCGAACAGGAATGGATCATATTCTCCAAATAAAGTCAAGCTCAAGATCTAGACCTATCAAAAACAGAGGAAATGGAAGTCTGTGTCCGAAACAGAAAATGGTGCGGCAGCATCTGGAGGCAGATTCAGAATTAACGTATCGAATCTGATATGAGCCTGTTCTGATAAAAAAATGCCAAATTGGTCTAAAAAAATTGCTGTTTCACTCTGCTCTGATTTTTGCCAGATCTGATATGTTTCTGCAGCCCTTCCTTTTTTTAATCTATTGAACTTGTGCAATTTGTCTGATCTGAACTGGAATACTGAAGCTGACCTTTTATTTGACTCTCACGTATTTGATTATGGATAATAAATGAGAAATTACAAACAACCTGCATTTGACACGTCCCTAAATATTAATGATGTGTTGCATTGTGATAACTCGCCACGAAAATGGTGCACTCAGTGGCACTGACATCGCATGATCAATCGTCTGTTAGATTGAAACTGATGGGAATCTTTACCTCATGTTATGTTCCTGATGTCGCAGGGCTCATAAGTATCCAGCAATGTCTTACCTTTCTGATACATTGCAGCAAACTGCAAAAACGTCAATATATTGTTAATTGTAGCAGGAGGTTTACGGGTGTTTTTTGTCAGCACTGGCCTGGGTTGGATTTATTTGTCATCCCCAACAGCTCTGGAGAAGGTTGCAGAGAGCTGCCTTCTTTTACCATTTGTCTCCCAGTGGCGCAGACATTCGCAAAGCTGATTTGGAGTGGATTCCAACGGTTTTAACAAACAAAGAATTACTCTCTCGTCAGGATGGCAAGTGACTTGGAATACAACATGCAGGGACTGGTTTTCCCATTGCTCAACCGAGGATATTACCAAACTCAAGGATTGTCTCCAAATCCCATTGATCACAGTTTTGTTCAGGATCTTTGGTGCCACGCTTCGTCAAGTTCTCCTTTGATGGCAAGATAATTTACTGTGATATCACTTCAAACATTCGGGAATAAAATACTGGAGATGATGGAGTCTGCACTGAAAGCCACCAGTGCTGAAGAAACAGCGGGTCAGACAGCATTCAGTTCTCTTTTGAACCCACATTCCTCACTCTCCCAGGCAGGGCAGTCCAAATTCTGACAACGCCCTGAATAAAGAAGTTTCTCCTCATCTCACTTTTAGCTTTTTCACTGAAAATCTTGAAATTACGATTTCTAATTACTTTTTTCAGAATATTCTTCTTTTTATGCCCTGCAATTCTTTTCATACTGTGAGCACCTCAATATTTTCACATCTTATTCTTCCTGGAGCAGAAAACACTAAGCCTGTTGATCGCATTAACCTTTAATTTCTGAACTGCTGCTTTGGTTCACAGCCTCATCTTTTATTTGATTAAGTTCTCCAGACTTGGACAAATAAACCTCTCCACCAGGATACTGATACCCCTCTAGTGAAGATGAAAACCTCTTCGTTTAGCCCTGGCAGAGATCGCAATGATCCAAAAATCTGAACCCCACGCCACACATCAGTTCTTTAGCTACAGCATATTTTGATATTCCTTATCTCACTTCAATGTAGCACAGAGAAAAATCGCAAGATTACAACCTTGGATTTCCTGCTTTTCAATTTCCAGCCAGCTCCCTGAAATTGCCTTGTAGGACCTTGTCACTGTTCCTGCCTACGTCGTTTATACCAATGTGTAGCACAACCGCTGGCTGTTCATACTCCCCCTTAAAAATGCCCTCAGCACTATCAGAGACATCCGTGACCCAGGTATCAGTGACACATCTTCTGAAGAATTATTTATTGTGCTATTGCAACACGAGTTGCTGAGTTTGCTGAGCGTTTGCAGCAACTTCTAGCTTGTCCCCAATGATTATTGCTTATTGATCAATATCTATGCAACAGAGACTTGAAAAATTCTGAATTTAATCATGTAGTGGGTGGTTTGTCTACGGCATGAGCTGTCAGAGGAAGTAGTGGAGGCAGGTACCATAACAACGTTTAGAAGACATCTGGATTGATGTGTGGATAAGAGCGTTTCAGAAGACATAGGCCAAATATTGGCAAATGGCACGAGGTTAATTTAAGATAATTGGTCAGCATGGACGTGTTGGACAGAATGTTTATGTTTCTGTGCTGTACATCTCTATGGTTATTTTCAAACATTCCATGAACATCATCTTGTTCACTTCACCAGTTCAAAAACTGGAAAGATATTCACTGCATTTCGATGTCTGACCACTTGGAAAATAACGTATAAATTCACAGCCTTATCAGAATATCATTACATTCTGTAACTGCAACAATTCTTTGTATTTCTTCCAATTCGGTCTACACACACACACACACACACACACACACACACACGCACACACATGCGCGCGCGCGCGCACACACACACACGCACACACACACACACACACACACACATATATATTTATATAGAGGGTACTGACAAAGGAAAAGTGGACATTTGTCTCGAAAAATACTGTATGCGTTATTCACTGTTGACAATATAGTGACAGATCAATGTGTTTGCAGCCGGTAGATGTGTGAAGATGAGATCAGTAATGTTTCTCTTTTAGTTGTTCCCTCCCCACATGGTGCAGATCCAGTCTCGGAGCTATGTCCTTTTGTACCCGACCATCTCGATCGGCAATGCTGCTGCTGACCCCTTTTTACTGGTCGTTTTGCATTGATGCATCCAATAGAATTTCTCCAGTTTTGCCTCTCATTACTCCCTCCAAGCTTTGTTCAATGCGGAGGGTCAGTGATCTATCAGCTGAGGGGGGGGGGGAGTCAGCAGGAGGGGTCCGTATCAATATTTCATCTGACATCATGAGGCTGAGTAAGAGGAGTTCGCAGGATGTTTCCGTGTCGGTGTTTGATCTGATGCAATGAGGTTGAGGGAGGGGAGTCTGCACGAGGTGTCTATGTTAGTGATTCATGTGACAACATGAGGAATTGGGAGGGGAACAGCAGGAGGCTCCCGTATCAGTGTTTGATCTTACGCCATGGGTCTGAAGGGGTGGAGACAGCAAGCCGTTTCTTTATCAGTGTTTCATCTGACACGACGAGGATTCATTGTGTCACATTGTTGCTTGAGTCGGCTGTATAACTGCCAACACTGACCACAGCTCCCAGATATTAGGGAGGAGCAGTTAGCAGGACCCACGGAGCTGTTTAAAAAAATTGTTACTGTCAACCGAAGGGCGTCTGCTGTGCTGTATGACACTGACACTATGGCTCTTGCAATTGAACACTACACAGTGTCACGCTTTCTGTTCCTGCCAATGCAGGACTGCAGAAAAAATGTCGAAGTCCATATTACAGAGAAATGGACATTTCTTTCTTCACGATGTCACCATACAATTCCGTTTTGAAGCTGTCCACCTGTCCATCTATATCTTTCCATGTCATTATCTCAAGCCGCTACGTCCATCTATATCTACGTGATGCTCAACATTTCCAAAAACTTCATCAAAATACCGACGAATGTAATTTGCTCCAGTATCTACACTCACCTTTCTCTGAAACCGCCTCCAGCTTCTTCACTTCTCTCGATCTTTGCTGCCTCCTCCAGCCCCTACACCCTGCTCTATCTCCGTAACGTTCTCCAGCCGCTACACTTCTCTCCATCTCAAACCTCCTTCAGCTGCTCTACCACTAGCTGTCTCTGGAAACACCTCCAGCTAAGTCACCCCTTCCTATCTCTGTAGGCTCCTCCAGCTGCTACACTGTTCCCTATCTTTGTATCCTGCACCAGATACTGCACTTCTCGCTATCTCTGTCGTCTCCTCCATCGACTACACCCCTCCCTATCAATGTAACCTGAACCAGCTATTACACACAACCCTATTCTTTTAACCTCCTCCAGCGACAACTCCCATCCCTATCTCTGTAATTCCCTCCTCACCCTTTAACACTACCGACCTCTGTAACCTCTCAAGCTACTACACCCTCCTTATCTCTGCAAACTTCAGAGCTATTCCAGCCTTCGTCTCTGCTGTGAACTTTCCAGAAACTCACTCTCATCCCAGTCTCTGTAATATCGTGCGGAAAATACTTCCTTCCAGATCTGTCTTCTCCACCATAATCGACACACTTTCATATCTCAGTAGCCACCTCCAGACACTGCTCCCTTCCTCATCTCTGTAATACCCTCCAGCATCTGCAATCTATACTATTCCTGAAACGCTTCCTGCTCCGATAGCCTTCACTAACTTCGTAGCATCCTCCATACCAGGCACATTTCTCTGTTTCTGTGACACTCTGAAGCCCTATCCTACTCCTTAACACTGTAAACTCCATCACCTATTACAGCTCTTCCTGTCACTGTAACCAACAACAACATATATATCCCACACGCTCTCTGTGACCTTCAGCTCCTGCACTACTACCGATCTCCATAACCGCCACGATGCCATACATAACTTCTGATCTCTGTATTCTTCTGCAGCCCCCGGCAAACATTGTCCTCTGTGCAATCTTATCAAGCAGGTACATACCTCTACGTTCATATAAGCTCATGCAGCCTCCACACAAGTCTCAATTTCTACATTTCTTCCTGTTTCTGTAACCTCGTCCGAAACTGGCATCCCTCTCTATCTCTGGAACTGGCTGGTGACCCGAAAACATTCCTTCTCACTGGAACCTCTACCTGCTATTGTATTCCTCCCTATCGCTAGACCCTCGTGCGGAATGTCTCGCTCAATAACTCCGTAATCTCCTCTAGCTCCTACGTTCCTCCTTATCTCTGTATGGAGGAATCACCCTCCCATTCTGTGTACACTTCTCTGGAGGTATAATCCTGTCGCTGAAGCATCCTCTAGCCCCTTTACTCCTCTTTATCTTTGCAACTCTCATCAATAATGAGAGCCGTTCCTATTTAAGAACCTGCACCAGCAATTACATAATTCCCCATCTCGCACAACCCACAAGCACCAACTCCCTTCCTTATCTCTGTAACTTCCACCAGCTACTTAGTAGACTCCTCCTTATCACTGTAATCCCCTCTCGCACATACGGCCCTCCTACCTCTGTAGATTTCTCCAGCATCTTCACACATGCTAGCCTCTGCCAGCGCTTTAATTCTTCATATCTCTGTAAGCAGATCTAATACCTACACCCCTCCCTATCGTTATAAACTTCTCAAACTACTACATCCCTCCTGATCTCGGTAAATATTTTCACTCCTAACTCTGTAATGTCTTCCAGCTCTACACCATCCCATATTTTTGTTCTGCAGTCGCTGCACAACTTCCTATTTATTTATACTTCTCCAGTTTTGACACTGCTCACTACATCAATCATCGCCTCCAGCGTATTTCCATCCCTCTCACAGTTGCCTCCTCCAGCATCTGTATGACTCCTATTCATGTATTCTCCTCCAGCACCTGCAATATTCGATATCCTTGTATTGTCTACCAGCACCTGCACTCTTCTCTATTGCTGAGACCCCCTCAGCATGTATATGCCACTACCCCAAAAAAATTATCTGGTGACTCAGCAGACACTACTACATCAGCGAGAGTGGGGCAGCGTGAGCCGCAGGGCAGCCGCAAGATAAATTAGAATATAATATTCTTTTCTCAGCAGAGAGCGGCGCGAGCTGGGCGGAAGTGAGGTTGGAGCGCAGAGCTGGTCGGGAAGGTAAGTGATATATAAAGAACTTACCTCGACGCCAACGGTCTTTTCTCAGCAGAGAGCGGCGCGAGCTGGGCGAAAGTGAGGTTGGAGCGCAGAGCTGGTCGGGAAGGTAAGTGATATATAAAGAACTTACCTCGACGCCAACGGTCTTTTCTCTGCAGAGAGCGGCGCGAGCTGGGCGGAAGTGAGGTTGGAGCGCAGAGCTGGTCGGGAAGGTAAGTGATTGATATTTGAGTGGGTGTGTGAGGGAACCTTGGTTGACGAGGGAGGTTGAATGTCTTGTAAAGAGGAAGAAGGAGGCTTACATAAGGTTGAGGAAACAAGGTTCAGACAGAGCGTTGGAGGGATACAGGATAGCCAGAAGGGACCTGAAGAAAGGGATTAGGAGAGCCAAGATAGCGCGTGAAAAATCTCTGGTGGATAGGATCAAGGATAACCCAAAGGCATTTTATGCATATGTGAGAAACATGAGAATGACGAGAACGAGGGTAGGTCCAATCAAGGACAGTAGTGGGAGACTGTGTATTGAGTCGGAAGAGATAGGAGAGGTCTTGAATGAGTACTTTTCTTCAGTTTTTACGAATGAGAGAAACCGTATTGTTGAAGAGGAGAGTGTGAAACGGACTGGTAAGCTAGAGGAGATACATCTTAGGAAGGAAGATGTGTTGGACATTTTGAACAAATTGAGGATAGACAAGTCCTCCGGGCCTGATGGGATATATCGTAGGATTATGTGGGAAGCAAGAAAGGAAATTGCAGTACCGTTGGCAATGATCTTTTCATCTTCACTGTCAACGGGGGTGGTACCAGGGGACTGGAGAGTGGCGAATGTTGTGCCCCTGTTCAAAAAAGGGAATAGGGATAACCCCGGGAATTACAGGCCAGTTAGTCTTACTTCGGTGGTAGGCAAAGTAATGGAAAGGGTACTGAGGGATAGGATTTATGAGTATCTGGAAAGGCACTGCTTGATTCGGGACAGCCAGCACGGAAGGGTAGGTCTTGCCTTACAAGTCTGGTTGAATTCTTTGAGGAGGTGACCAAGCATGTGGATGAGGGTAGAGCAGTGGATGTAGTATACATGGATTTTAGTAAGGCATTTGATAAGTTTCCCCATGGTAGGCTGATGCAGAAAGTCAGGAGGCATGGGATAGAGGGAAATTTGGCCAATTGGATAGAAAACTGGCCAACCGGTCGAAGTCAGAGAGTGATGGTTGATGGTAAATATTCAGCCTGGAGCCCGGTTACAAGTGGAGTTCCGCAGGGATCAGTTCTGGGTCCTCTGCTGTTCGTAATTTTTATTAATGACTTGGATGAGGGAGTCGAAGGGTGGGTCAGTAAATTTGCAGATTATACGAAGATTGGTGGAGTTGTGGATAGTGAGGAGGGCTCTTGTCGGCTGCAAAGGAACTTGGATATGATGCAGAGCTGGGCTGAGGAGTGGCAGATGGAGTTCAACCCTGCCAAGTGTGAGGTTGTCCATTTTGGAAAGACAAATAAGAATGCGGAATACAGGGTTAACGGTAGGGTTCCTAGTGAGCTGGAGGAACAGAGGGATCTTGGGATCTATGTTCATAGATCTTTGAAAGTTGCCACTCATTTGGTTCGAGCTTGTAAGAAAGCCTATGGTGTATTAGCATTCATTAGCAGAGGGATTGAATTCAAGAGTCGTGAAGTGATGTTGCAACTGTACAGGACTTTGCTTAGGCCACATTTGGAGTACTGTGTGCAATTCTGGTCACCTCACTTTCGGAAAGATGTGGAAGCTTTGGAGAGGGTGCAGAGAAGATTTACCAGGATGTTGCCTGGAATGGAGAATAGGTCGTATGAGGATAGGTTAAGAGTGCTAGGCCTTTTCTCATTGGAACAGCGAAGTATGAGGGGTGACTTAATAGAGGTTTATAAGATGATCAGAGGAATAGATAGAGTAGACAGTCAGAAACTTTTTCCCGGCTTACAACAGAGTGTTACAAGGGGACATAAATTTAAGGTGAAGGGTGGAAGGTATAGGGGAGATGTCAGGGGTGGGTTCTTTATCCAGAGAGTGGTGGGGGCATGGAATGCGCTGCCTGTGGGAGTGGCAGAGTCAGAATCTTTGGTGACCTTTAAGCGGCAATTGGATAGGTACATGGATGGGTGCTTAAGCTAGGACAAATGTTCGGCACAACATCGTGGGCCGAAGGGCCTGTTCTGTGCTGTATTGTTTTATGTTCTATGTTCTACTGACCTGGTGAGTCAGCAGGGCGAACGCTGAACGGGAACGGACACAGTCACATGCACTGCTGGGAAAGTTATCTCGTATATTAGTGAAGATGAAAAATCCAAAACATGACACGTGTAATGTCTCCCATCCATCCTTTTCCTCCTCGAACACGAAAAAAGGTGCGGTGGTTCATGAGGTATTGATTTTCTAAAGTTTCCTTTGGCAATTTAGGGCAGTGCGGATGGAGACTCGGACAGTTCCATGCTGCTCTTGCAGGATGTGGATAGTAAGGTTCACCACCAGTGTCCCTGTGGACTTCACCTGGGAGAAGTGCACTCAACTCCAGCTGCTCACAGACTGCGTTAGGGAACTGGAGCTGGATGAAGATCACATCATTCGGGAAGCTGAGGGGCTGATAGTCAGTGGTTATCGGGTGACAATCACTCTGACATAACAGGATAAAGGCAAGTGGGTGACGTCATGGGAGGGAAAGGGAAACGACAGACCGTGCAGGGGTCACCTTGGCCGTTCCGTTCATAATAAGTATACTTTCGGCACTGTTAGGCTGGATAAACCACTGGGGAAAGCCACAGTGGCCAGTTCTTTGACAGTGGGCCTAGCTCTGCAGCTCAACAGAGAATGGGGCAGAATAGAAGAACTATAGTGGTAGGACTCTCAATTGTAAGAGGAACAGACAGGAGATTCTGTTGTAACAAGCGAGACACTAGTAGGATATGTTTCCTTCCGGGTGCCAGGGTCAGGGATGACTGAGATCGAGTCTTCAGGGGAGGATGGGGAGCAGCCAGAGTTCCGAGCACACCTTGGTAATGACATCAGTAATAACATGATTCTCTTCTGCTGGCAGAACATTACACATGCGTAACACCATCTGTGAATAAAGAGGAAATGACTCTCTTATTCCCTTTTAGTCTGTCCCCTCTGATCTGAAACAGATGCCCTCTAGTCCTCGCTTACCAAACTGTGGAAAAAGGACTGAGTGATTTCACCCTATTCATGCCTCCCCTGATCTTGTACACTTCTATAAGCCTCTCCCCAACCCCTACCAGTCTCCTAAATTCTAAAGAAACATATGCTCTCGCTTGTCCAACCTCTCCCGATAACTCAGACATTTGAGTGCAGGCAACATTCTTGTAAATTTCTTCTGCACTCTTTCCAGTTTAACAACATCGTTCCAAGAGAATGGATGGGAATCAGTTTAGCTCAGTTGGTTGGATCATTGTTTTACAGAATAGTGTGATGCCAATAGTGTGAGTTCTAATTCCAATCACCTGGTTGAGGTTAACATGAAGGACTTTCCTTCTCGTCCTTGCCCCTTGCCTGGCGTCTGGTGGCCCTTAGGTTGAATCGCAAAAAAATGTCGCTTCTCTCTAATGAGTGTAACCCCTATGGTCTGGTACGACTATGGCGGTGCTTTCTGTCCATTAGTTCTGCATTCATTACTTTCTTGATTTCGTCAATTATTCCAAACTGTGTCTCAGTCCAAAGAGAGTTTGATGTCCCAGTGAATACGGGATTATTGCATGAAATTAGCATAAGACAAAGACATAGGAGCAAAAATATCCCATCAGCTCACTGAGTCTGCTTTTCCTTTCAATTCGGTTATTTTTTATCTGATAATCTGCCATTCCAATTTCCTGCATTTTTCCCCATTACTCTTGTTTAATAATCTGTCTCGCTCAAAGTTGAAGATATGTAATGATACAGCCGTAACAGTCTTCAGAACTTTCTGCAATGTTTCCCTCCCACTAATGTGAGACTTGGTTGTCTTTAATCCTATGTGGCCTTTTTTGGAACTCTGTGTGAAAGGTGAACCTATATTAGATGTTGCCCTGTCCTTGCACACCTCTCTGTGGGCAGAGGTAAAACAAAAAGGAAAAAAAATATCAGAGCCTGTCATCTCTTCCGTCTTCTCCAACATCAGCCTAACATACAGTTCATCCAGATCGTGGCGATTGCCCACTCTTTATCCCACACAAAATTCCAGTTCTTCCTCAGCTTCTGTATCACTATGCTCAAGGTTCACACGGTCACGCTCCCTGAATGCAGTAACTGCTTCTCCAGACTTAAGGCCGATATGAAGTATGTGTTCAACGCATTCTCTGGCTCCGTGTACAGGCTGCCTCCTTAGTCTCTCATACTCCCCATTCTTTCCAAAGTTATCCTCTTGCCCTTAATAAACCGATAGAATATCTTTGTATTCCTGTTATGCTAATCTGTTAATGTTTGAACACGTCCCTGTTTGGTCTTCTTCTCACTTTCTTCAGTGTAGCCCCGTAATTTCTACACTCTTCCAGCACCTCCACTGACCTGCTCAATTGATACCTACAAGCTTCTCTTGCCCCTTTTATTCCGTTATGAATATTTGTAGACATACAAGTGTCTCTGGACTTGTTTCCGAAATTTTATCTTCGGTGTAACATGTTTGGCCAACAATCTCATCACTTCCATTTTGATCATGTGATAACGCCCCAAGCCGATCTGCTGCAGCTTTACCTAGACGTTACTGTATTTTGGTCAGATCCTGTCTTAATTTTGATTTTAAAAAAGTCTGTCTCCACAATGCAAAACCTTATAATTTCCAAACGTTTATTTTGGCTGAACAAACTTAGAATGTTTAAGTCAAGGTCACTGGTCCGATAATGCTCTCATCACGTGCCTAGAACTCCTGACTGGCTTCCTTCTCCATAACGAGGCCTCATCATTCCACTGTCCATTGTTCTGTCGTCTACATGTTAATATAAGGAACTCTCTGGTATAAATTTCAGACCCCTCCTCAAAATTCATCACTGTTCCAATAAACGTTGGTAATTGAAATGCCTGAATATAGCAATGATATAGCAATACACCTCAGTGAATTGATTATATATGTATTCCTGTAGTTTCTTCTATCTGGGGGTTCATAATATGTCACCAAAAGTACGTCTGTCATCGTTTTGATCTTCAACAGAATCACACTGCCTCATTTCAAGATCCTTCCAAGATATCGCCCCAGCTTACTGCATTAACTTACTCCATAACTCATAATGCAATACCACCTCCTCTTTTACACCCTCTCCCGTCCTGTCTATAGCTAACGTACCACAGAATACTGACTTGCCCATCCTGACCTCCCTCACCCACGTCTCTGTGATGACAAATGTGTCATACCTGCGCATGTCACCTCGTTCTCTTATCACCACTGCCTGTCCGATAATCCGCCCAGCATGATGTTAAGCGCATCCAGCCTGGAATATAACACCTGGAATCATCTGTTCCTCGGAGTTCTTCCTTCATTCACTTTTTTTTTATCAGGCTGCCAAAACCATGAACCAAAACTTTTACACTGGGACTGAATATTTTTTGAATTTCATTATCTTTTTTTTCAAAAATGTACTTATCAAATGCACCTTCCTAGAAATGAGCAGTCACCTCCACATGCCATGAGTTTGTGGTGATTATTTCCTCCCTCAGGTTGCAGAGACGACAGCCATCAGTAATGTAAAAAGTGAGAACTGCGGATCCTGCAGAGTCAGAGTCGAAAAGTGTGGCGCTGGAAAAGCACAGCAGATCAGACAGCATTCGAAGAGCAGGAGAGTCCATGTTTCAGACATAAGCTCTTCATCAGGAATACATTGGCGCCTTCCCCATGTTTTCTATTGCATGATGCTAGGATATTGGGAATTGTACTCGTTTTGGAAGGCCGTTTTGGAAGGTATATAGTTTCGAATTGGAAAGCAGTCAGTCAGTCAGTTGGAAAGGACATGATATTGTGGACAAATTGATTTGAAAAGCAGAGACTGTTTCGCTCAGGTTGTGGAATCGCATCAATTGGTGAATGTGTGAGGGAGTAGCGTTTGTGAGGTCAGGAAGTTGGGGAGGGGCTTTCAGCCATGGCTTCCAGTTATGGTGCACATTGTAATATTCATTTGCATGTCAGTACAATGCGTGTGTGGTGACATATACCAGGCAATATCCACCAAGTTCAGTTTTAAAGTGATTCTTCGCTTGACATTTGCTGCTGTTTTCTTCAGACTCACTCTGTTGGATGACCCATCTATTAATCTCTGGCCATGAACACAGATATCACGTTTTATTGTGTTACTGGAGAATGTGAAAGTGACATTTATTGGATATGGTTTCAGAGGATTCACTGTGGGACGCAAGATGCTACAGAAGACTGTCAAACTGTAACGTCTTCATAGAGTTTCTGGTCGAGGCAGCAGATGGATGGAGTCCCTGATGCAGGCCAGATGTCATTAACACAAGTAACCTGTACAGTGTGATTCCCGCACTCCATTTCCATACATCTGCTCCCTCTGACTGAAGACAGTTTCTGTGCTGTCACTGCTATCTAATTTGGACAGCATTAGCATCTACACTGAAAACAGTAATAGCCTGCTCACTATGTCCATCCACCCCGCCCGGACAAGGTGGACTCCAAATGATTTCAGGTGAAGGAATGTTTGAGTGCCAGCCCTGACCCAGCTTGGACACTCTCTGCACAGATTCAAGATCGGGGCAGTGTGTCACTCAATGTCACAAGTAGCTGTGAGGTCCAGTCGAACTGTACCCGAATTCAGGCCTTTTGGAATCTACTTTCCATGTCCGTCATGATCGCAAAGTGATGTATTTACTGGTCAGAACAATAATCTTTTGTTTGCTATGTTTTGTGAAATGAGGTGTGATTTCTCAACTGCACAATAATTGAATCATCTTCGTAAACAATTGAGTTGTTTCTACTTTTACAGAATTAAAATATAAACATCTACCAACATTTTACTATAAAAAAGCAAAAAATGCACATTTTATTTTATACGGAAAACAGAACGTGTTATCTGTCTAATGCGATGCTCACAATTTCCTATTCAATGTCAGTATTCAAATAAATGAATTGCCGCTAATCATTTCCAAAGTGGTTAGCCTCTGACTGATTACATATTCAGAATAATCAAACGATTAAACAAGGAAATACAATTATCCTTCTTATACAGTCAAATATAATTAATCAATTTACTTTCGCACTGAAATGTGCGAGCTTCAACTGATTGTCAACAATTAAGAAATGGCAATAATTCGACAAGCACTGTGAATATTAATTTTAATAAGTGATTTGTGTTATTAAATTGTAGCAATCAATACGTTGAAAACTTGCGACTTTTTCAATGAGTGTTATTTAATGTGAATTGCCGTAAGTGAAAGAAAAGATACACTTTTTTAGTGTGCGTGGAAACTCCGTATTTTCAAAGCGAGTTGTGAAAACACTGAAATATTTGCTTTGGTCATTGGGATAAAACTTTTGAAATATTTATGATCTGTGTACAAAGTAGACTTCATCATTAACCTGAACTGTAATTCTTGCATTTTACATGGTTCTGCAGCACCAAGTATGTTCAGCTGTTTGCTTGCATTTACATTGGGAAATAATTGGATACTGGCTTTTATTAGCATCTGCACAAGATAGCGTCCAGCATTTTAAAGTACAGAAGGAAACTGTTTGGTCACTGTGTCTGAATCAGTTCTAGAAATGTCTCCCTAACTCCTCTCATTTGCCAGCACTAACTCTGTCCGCCTTTATATTCGTAACTTCCAAATATTTGTCCAGATTGTTTCTCATTTTTCATCCACAACTCTTCCAGGCAGCCCATGACTCGTTTTTTAAAAAGAAGGCTTCATTCCTACTGCCAGAAAACCGTGTTAAAGTAACGCAAATGTACTAAGAATACTGAAGCCATATGGAACAATGTGGAACAGTCTCCCTGTGCAGCCTCTGCCCCATTTGTGTGTGAGCATCTCTGAGACCTTCCTGCTCGTGCATTAGTGACTTGACAAGCTGCATTCGTCATCCTGTTTCTTTGTAAGTGATTTCAGGTGTGAACTGGTTTCTTTCTTAGCCCGTGTAAGTGAAGCGTGGGAGTGAGCAGATTCCGTGCCTCCTTGTGTAATTAGCAGGGGGTCTAAATGGGCGGTCCCTCTCCTTGTCCAACAGTTTTGTTGGGATTAATGAATTGCCAATATTATTGTGAACCCAGATTAAGGTCCTGAATGAGCTTCACAGTTTCTGGTGGAAATGTGGTGTCTGGATGAGCTGTTACGTGAGTATTACTCAAATGTGAACAACATGATAGTGAATGTTGGCCAGGTCTTGTTGCACATGGACAGAGACTGCTTCAGGAGCTGAGGGGCGACAAATTGCTCAGAACATTGTAGAAACTTAAGTTAGTGTACGCACTTCTGCTCAGTGTGGACTCAATGTGCTGAATGGCCTCCTTCCATGCACTGTCAGAATTCTATAATGACCATCGAGAGGTGTCTGGGCTCAGGACGCAACGCTGAGGATCTCCTTCAGAGATGTCCCACGGCAGGTAGAAAGGATAGTGAAGAAGGCATTTCGTATGTTTTCTTTTATTGATCAGAGTATTGCGTACAGATTTTAGGAAGTTCTGTTGCGGTTGTGTAGGACATTGATGAGGCCACTGTTGGAGTATTGCGTGCAATTCTGGATTTTTTTCCTATCGGAACGATGTTGTGAAATTTGAAAGAGTTCAGAAAACATTTGCAAGAATGTTGCCAGGTTTGGAGGATTTGAGGTACAGGGAGAGGCTGAATAGGCTGCGGCTGTTTTCCCTGGAGTGTCGGAGGCTGAGGGGTGATCTTATAGAGGATTACAAAATTATGAAGGGCATGGATAGGGCAAATAGGCAAAGTCTTTCCCCTGTATTGGGGAATTCCAGTACTAGAGGGCAAAAGTGTAGGGTGGGTGGGGAAATATATAAAGGAGACCTAAGAGGCAACATTTTAACACAGTGTGTTACGGGTATGGAATGAGCTGCCAGCGGAAGTGGTGGAGGCTGGTACAATTGCAACATTTAAGAGGCATTTGGTTGGGTATATGAATAGGAAGGGTTTGGAGGGATATGGGCCGGGTGCTGGCAGGTTGGACTAGATCGGGTTGGGATATCTCGTCGGCATGGACGGGTTGAACCGAAGGGTCTGTTTCCATGCTGTCCATCTCTATATGACTCCACGGCTTAGATGATTGTTATCCACTGATAATAAACATCTTCCCTTGAGCTGTAAATGACTGCAAACAGTCGAGGGATCACAATCGATTATCCTTCAAAGCAATGTTTATCAGAATTCCTTGATGTCATCCTCAGTCACATTTACTGTCCTGACAATAGGGCCAATGCTTCTGACCTGAAACCCTGTTTACCTAACTTTTTCAGGTTATGAGGTAATGTTTTAGGAACAGGAAATGCTTTCTTCAAGCAGATGGTAGGGAATGACAGCAATTCTGTTTTCCAGAGAACCAGGGAGCAAGATCACTGAAAGTATTTATAGAGAAGACATATGGATTTTCACCTGAAGCAGAGTTGGCGGCTGTGAAGAGTTTAACATTAAAGATGATTTGAGAAATACAGAAGATGTGCCTTGATCTTACTGAAAGTCAATGCATGCTTGGAGGGTGAACGAAATGTCCAGGTTCAGCTGATCTCGCATTCTGTTCATGGAAATGTAGTGGATGCAATTTTCCTGAAGTTTTGTCATTGATTGTTGCAGTCAGTGAGACAAGAGAACTTTGTGAGCCATCTCTGGGGGATGTATGGGAGCTGTATTCACAGTGAATCTCGATCTACAGCATCAAAACAAATGAAGCACATGTTACAAAGAGGAAGACCTATAAAGAGAGATGAGGGGGTTCTTTTAACAATCATATTTTTCAAACTACACAAAGTCTATACGACAGTGTTGAGGGGCTGAATGGGTCTTCTTTTTGTCCAGTCACCAGATTATAGCGGAAAGTGGCCTCCAGCCGTTCCTGATGACGGTAGGATTCTGGATTCCTGATGTAGGGTTTTTGCCCGAAACGTCGATTTTCCTGCTCCTTGGATGCTGCCTGACTGGCTGTGTTTTTCCAGAACCACTCTAATCCAGACTCCAGCTGCTACTGTCTAGCAGGTTTGAGGGACTGAATGGAGCCCAGGAACATGGAACTGAGGAACAGGAGTGGGGCATAAGACACTTTGAGCCTTCTCCACGAAGATTGTGGCTGATCTGGTCTTTTTCTCAACCCCACCCTCCTGACTGAATCAGATTATCCGTGACTGACGTCTCTGTCAAATGTTTAACTAACTCAGTTTTGAAAAACATGTAAACAGAAAGGCAGCACAAACTTCCAATGAGGATAATCACTATTCAAAAGACCATTTTAGCATTTTTCCTCATCCCTTTCACAACTTAAAACGGCATGGAAAGAGACCCTTTAGTCCCACTTATTAACGCCGACCAGAAATCCTAATCATTTCCAGTCCCATTTGCAAGTTTCTGGCACACATACCTCACACCCTTCATATTCATATCCCAATCCAGATGTCTTTTAAATGGATGTAGGTTTGCTCGCTAAGATGGATGGTTTATTTTCAGACGTTTTGTCACCGTACGAGGTAACAACTTCAGTGAGAGTGAGGACGAAGAACTGCTGATGTTTCATGTTTTCTTTTTATATGTTTGGGTTTCTTTGGGTTGGTGATATAATTTCCTGTGGTGATGTTATTTCCTGTGGTGATGTCATTTCTTTTTTTTTCTCAGGGGTGTCAAACGGGGTCCAAGTCAATGTGTTTGTTTGTAGGTTTCCGGTTGGAATGCCATGCTTCTAGAAATTATCGTGCGTGTCTCTTTTTGGCTTGTCCTAGGATAGATGTATTGTCCCAGATGAAGTGGTGTCCTTCCTTATCTGTATGTCAGGATACTAGTGAGAGTGGTCATGTCGTTTTGTGACTAGTCGATGTTCATGCATTCTGGTGGCAAGTTTTCTGCCGAGTTGTCTCATGCAGTGTTTGTTTTTCACGGTATCAAATACGCTAAAACCTGCCCTAAAATGGGAAACAAATGCCGCCTGGCAGAGTTCAAACCACGAACAGCTGTTCTTCGTGCATGAATGACTAAAAGAAAACAGTTACCACTGAAATGTCTTAAATACAAACCTCCTCTTAACACCCCGCTAGCCAAAAGAATAGCAGAGCACAATGGCCGCAGAATACTTAGAGAAATTATTAACGGTGCCTACAACAGATCTACAAATAAAACCGGAAACTTTGCATCAAAAATCTTTACTCACTCATGGAACAGACCATGAATGGACAGACACAGTACAACAATCCACAGATATTAGACTGCGACAAACACAGAAAATGAGTAAACTGGACCTGCAGAAAACACTAGACAAACTAATACAAAATAACAACACTGACAATCCAGAAGCATGGTTAAAAAAAATCTTATTTGATCGAACCTTAACTGACACTAAGAAAGCCGTCTTAGTAAAAGGATTAAATTGCAACTTCCAGGAAGTGTACAAGAAAGTTTTTTTTCGCAGCATTCGGAAGAGCGCTGAAACACAACCAAATAACGGAAGAAACCCACCACACTAGCAGACAGGTAGTCACACCAACATTACGCAGGAGAAAGGAAGGAATCACACTGAATACACAAGAAAGGAAAGCACGAGAAAGACTAAGAAAAGATAAAAACATTTGCATTCTACCAGCAGTCAAATGACGCTTCATAGTGATTTTAAATCAAAGAGACTACTTTGAAAAAGTGAACAACAAGTGGCGGTAGACCAGACCCCACAAATGGAGAACCGAATCACAGCTCCACACAATAAACTTCAGAAATCTGGAGAAATAAATAAGACCGACTTCAAAAAAGTGAGACCAGACAGATTCAACACTCCACGCATCTATGGATTACACAACAATCACAAACCAGCAGCGACCCTCAGTCCCATAGTCTCGTTACCTGGCACACCTACTTACACATTGGCCAAGGAGCTACACCAAAGACGAAAACGCTTAATAGAAGACTCAATCCCTTCCATCCACTGAACATCGTTCCTGACCATGATCAAAGAAGTAAAGATAGAAGAGGATGAAATAATGGTCTCTTTTGATGTATCAGCCCTGTTCACATCAATCAACATCAACATGAACAAGGCAACACTGACGACACTATTAGTAATCCCAAAGACACATACACCAGACACCACCAACTTCAACAGGAAAGACAGTATCGTCAAGCTAGTGGACCTATGCCTTACGACCCACTTCACCTTCAGCAACAAAACTCACAGACAAGCTAATGGAACAACCATGCAATCTCCGATATCAGGGCTCTTAGCAGAGATAGTAATACAGAGATTCGAACAAACAGCTCTGCCAATCATCCAACCAAAGCTTTTGGTCTGCTTCGTGGATGACACCTTTGTCGTGACTAAACAAAAAAGAGGAGGAAACCTTGAAGACAATCGAAAATATACTTACTGGCATAAAATTCACCAAAGAAAGCGGAAAACTACAACAAACTACCATTTGCCGATATCACAGGAGAGTGAACAACCAATTTGGAACTTCAAACCAGCGTCTACAGGAAAACAATACACATGGATCAAATATTGAACTACAGAAGCAATCACCCTAACATCCACAAACGAAGCTGCATCAGAACATCGTTTCAACGAGCCACCACCTACTGCAGCACAGAGGAACTATGCAGAGCGGAGGAAAATCATTGATACAGTGTGTTCAAGAAAAACGGTATCCCAATGAAACCACTTCCCCAATTCCTCAGCAGAAAACCTAAACAAGCTGACAAGGTACGTCCAGAAACTCTTGCCTCTCTCCCCTACATCATAGACATCTCAGAAATGACTGCCAGACTACTCAGACCACTTGGAATCACGGTAGCCCACAAAGCACCAACACCATATACAGACAACAAGTAAAACTAATGTAATTTAAAAATTACTGTGCAGGAACTGTAACACACACTACATTGGATAAACAGGGAGAAAACTAGCCAGCAAGATACATGAACATCAACTAGCCACAAAACTATAGGACCCTTTCTCACTAGTATCCCCATATACAGAAAAGAAATGGTGCCGATTGGACTGGGACAACACGTCCATCCTCGGACAAGCCAGAGACATGCAGTAAAATTCCTCGAAGCATGACATTCCAACTGGAACTCTATCAACAAACATTGATTAGACCACGTTTACCAACCCTGAGAAAAAGAACAGGAAATGACATCACCATAGGAAATTACATCATTACAGGAAATGTCATCACCAGCCCAAAGAAACCCAAACATATAAATACAAAGCAGGGAACATTAGAAGTGATTATTCCGGACGCTCACTGAAGATGTTACCTAGTATGGTGACGAAACGTCTGAAAATGAACCTTCCACCTCAGTGAGCATACCTACATACCGAAACTCATCCTGATCTACAAATCTTTGGAAAAAAAAACGATAATGCCTTTTAATGCAATTGTATCATCCTCCACTAATTCCTCTGGTCGCCAGCTCCAGAAACGAACCACCCCCTGCGTGAACAAGTCGTCTGTAACTGTAAAATCTTTCACCTCTCACCATAACATATTGCCCACTATTTGTTGACTCCACTAATCTGAGATAAGGACGTTGAATATTAATACTATCCATGCACTTTTTGATTATTATCAACCTCTATAATGTCATCGCTCAGACTCCGACGGTCCAGAGTAAAAATGCCCCAGTCTGTCCAGCCTCTCCCTTTATTTAAAACCTTCCACTCCCGGCAACAATCTTGTAAATCTTTTCTGCAGCATCTCACGTTTAACAGCATTCTTCCTATTGCAGCGGGGGGTGAACCGAGTTAAACACAGTATTCTAAATGTGGCCTCACTAACCTGTCCAACCGCAACACGACCTCCCAACTTCAATACTCAATGCTCTCACCAATAAAGGCGAGCACAACAAACGCCTTCTTCACCATCCTGTCTACGTGCAATTCTACCTTTAAGGAACGATGAGCCGGCAGCTTTTTTTCAACAACACTTTTCAGGGCTTCACCATTAATTTTATAAGTCATGCCCCGTTTCACCTTACAAAAAATGCATAACCTCATGTTTATCTAAATCATACTTCACCAGCAACTACTTGGCCTTTTGGCTCACTTTATCGATGTCCCATTGAACTCTGACATAATAGAACATAGAACAGTACAGCACAATGGAGGCCATTCAGCCCTCCATATCGTGCTAGTCTTTTATCCTACTCTGAGCTCAAATTAACCTATTTCCTCTCCAATTTACTATCATCCATGTGCCTATCCAAGAATCCCTTGTGTCCCTCATATATATGATTCCACGACCACTGCTGGCAGCGGTTTCGACGCACTCACCACTCTCTGAGTAAAGAATCGGCCTCTGACATCCCCAGTAAATCTTCCTCCAATTACAGTTCCGCTCTGTGTTTGACATGCCGCCATGGGTAAAAGTCTCTCTCTCGACACATTCTATCTATTCTTCCTAACATCGTGTACACCTTTATCAAGTCACATCTCATTTCTTTTCTCTCCAGTGCGAACAGTCAGAAATCCCTCAAACATTCTTCATAAGGCGTGTTTTCCAATCCAGACAGCATCCTGGTAAATCTCCTCTTCTCCCTCTTGAAACTTTCCATATCCTTCCTATGATGAGGCAAATAGAATTGAACATAAAATTCCAAATGTGATCTTCTTCACCGTCTACGATATTATTTATTTTGTTGATAAGCAAACATGATAATCATGGAAATATTCACATCCAAATCATTTTCAAACATGATGAAAATCAGCGGATTCAACACTGATAATTGCTGCACACTGCTGGTCACAGTCCTCCTGTAAAAAAAACATCCTCGACCCACACACTCTGTCTCCTATCGACAATCCAATTTTGTGATCAATTCGCGAGCTCATCTCGGATCCATTTATGACCTAACCGTACTAACTTATCTGCCGCCCACAATCTCGTTGAATGCCTTGTTGAAGTCAATATGAATAACATCCAGCACACTGACTTGATGAATCTTCTTCATTTCCTCTTGAAAAAAACTGAATCAAGCCAGTAAGGCTCGATTTTCCATGTGTAATACCAGATCTATAATCAGTCATTCCATTTCGAAGTAAATGTACATCCTATCCCTCAGAATCCCCATCAACATCACACCCACCATTGATGTCAGGCTCACCGGTCCATCATTACCTGGCTTTCAGTCACGATTTCCTTTTCTCGTCCGTCTCCACAAGGGGGCACAGCAAATACTAAATGTAAGCAAGTTCGTTGTGTGATAAATAATACAGGGCTCACACTGAATCAGCGTCAGTGTTAGGAATAAATCAAGCAGATATTTTAATCTGCTAAAATTAAGCATATGACCAAAACAGGATTACTCGATCATTGATGGAAAGAGGAATGACAAACAGTTTAGATACTGCAAATATGGGTAGCAATGTTTCCCTTTCTAAAAATACTGACAAACGCACATTTAAGATAATAAACTGAGAAAGAAAGTATTTGTGAATCGTTTACTTATAAGAACTTTGGCCGAATATGAGGTGGACTCATGACGAAAGGAAAAATTAGGGATATTCGCTAAATATATTCACCTAATGAAGTTATTCTTACTCTTACCAGCAGTAGCAACGGTATTCCTCCCTGGAACAGATGGATGTGGATGAGTTCCCTTTGCTTCAGGCAATGGGAGATTCCAATTAGTCCTCAACAGGTTGTAAGATGGAAAGATGACAGAGGAGTCTTCAGCTTGTGCACATTGCTATGGAGGAACACGGAGAGAGCGAGGGAGCAACTTCCCTTCTCGGGAAGTTAGAATTTCCTCCTCTCCGAGTTCAATCACACAATAATGTTATCCGACCTCCAACTGGGCCACGAGACTCTCCTTGAACAGTGCCTGAACTTCACCCCATCATATCCCCTGCTCCATGTAGATGCATCATTGCTCTTGCCATACACAGAGCCATTTCCTTTGTAACAAGAGACCTCACTTGATTTGAATACACGTTTATATGTTCCAATTAAGTTTTAAAAAAACGTTTAATATCTTACAATACGTATATTGAAATGAATGTGTCTTATACTTAAACTACTTCTGAACTTTAAATCTGCCATTCAAGATTAACTACCCACTAGGTATTCACTAGCTATATTCTTCTCAAGATCTTGTATGTCAATAAGAACATCTCTCGTTCTCAGTGCTAAACTTTTAACTATTCATAACATAATGCCTTCATTTCAAGAGCGAGAAAAGAGAAACATCGTTTAATTGTTTTGAAACCAATTATCTTTTTCAGTTTAGGGATACATACCGACACACTGCATCGGATGTGATCTCAACAATGTCCAGTTGAAAGACATCCCTGAAATCATACCCAATGCCCAGAGCAAGAAACAGTAGAATTCCTTTTTCCTTCCAAATGACTTGATGCATCTTCAGACCTGCTTCATGTGATTCATATAGCAGGACACATAAATCCCACTGTACCACCATGTTCTGCATTATTTCTTTATTTAAATAATTTGCAGTTGCTTTATCTTTTCCCCAAAACACAAAGTTCCCATCGCCCACATTGTACTGTTCTTTTCTTGCCGATGGCATTGTTAGTCCCCTCCCCTGTCTGTACCACACTGCAGCTGCTCTGATTCCAATTTAAATCTTATCGAATGGTTATGCTGGTGTATGAGCAAACGGAGCTCCTCCATTCAACTCCTTCATCCAAACGATTAATCTATATTGTAAATAGCTTCTGACCTCACATTGATCCCTGAGGAACTCCAGTAGGTACAGCTTGCCAACCTGAAAATAAGTAATTATCTCTGTTGTTTACTTTCCACTAGCTAAACTGGGGTCCCCTGCCCCTGTGTTGTACTCTTGGACAGGCAGCATTACCTCCTCCGATGCTGTGTAGCTGGCTGCCACGATGTTTTTGAGCACAACAATACTCCATTAGGACATTTGTTGTCAGATCACCAGGTAGAAGTCGTATTATCAGTGTTACTAATCCCTGATAGTTTAAAAGATAAGCACATAATGTAGAATAACATTTGATTTGAATGCTGCACGGTCAAAACGCTGTCTTTCAGCTGCAGCAATCAATCTCGTTTGCTTTCTCAGTCAGGTGTTCAATTTACCCCGGACATATATTGAGGAGCAGAGGAAATATCACATTAAAGCCAATAGAGTGGTGCTGGAAAACGACAGCAGGTCAGGGAGCATCCGAGGAGCAGGAGAATTGAAATTTCTTGCGTAAACCGTCCATCAGGAATGACGCTTCCAGTCCGGAGGAATGAGATAAAAATGGGAGGGGTGTTGGGTCAGGGGAAGGTAATTGGGAATCCGATAGATACGTGAAGGTGGGGCAGAATGTGATAGTCGGAGAGGAAGATGGAAAGGATAGACGGGAAAGGTGATGTACAGGTCATGAAGGCAGTGCCAATTTGGGATATGTCTAGGAGACCTGCACCAACCAGCCCCACAGTTATGCAGCTGAACACTTCAACTGCCCGCACACTCCACCAACGACATGCATATCCTAGGCCTCCTTCTTCGCCAAACCCTTCCAATCCAACGCCTGGAGCAAGAACGCCTCATGTGCACTCCTTCTGAAGAGATTTCCCGCTCGCCTGATTAATTTGCATCCCTTTAACAACGCAACCAATACAGATAATTTTGATCATTAATTCCAATTTTGGCAGTGTATACTGTGTGGAAAGCTTCCCGCGGTCACTGAACATTA
Source organism: Chiloscyllium plagiosum (assembly GCF_037043375.1). NCBI lineage: Eukaryota > Metazoa > Chordata > Chondrichthyes > Orectolobiformes > Hemiscylliidae > Chiloscyllium > Chiloscyllium plagiosum. The sequence goes on along the minus strand of NW_028270188.1, from coordinate 33,782,262 downwards.
AAATTTAAAAAAAAAATGTCACTGTGGGGTTACCTTATACAGGTTCAGAAAATCATGAGGGACATTGGTAGAGTGAACGAGCAAGGTTTTTTTTTCCTTGTGGTGAGGTTGTGCAGAACTAAAGGGCATATGTTTAGGGTGAGATGGCGATGATTAAGAAAGTTCCTCAGCGGCTACTTTTTCATCCAGAGCGTGGAGCATGTATGGAGTGAGCTGCCAAGAGGAAATATTACAGACTAGTAAAATTACATGATTTAAATGGCATTTGAGTGGAGGTATGAAACGGAAGGGTTTTGGATGGATATGAATCAAATGCTCGCAAGTGGGACGAGATTTGTTTAGGGTGTCTGCTTGGCGTGGCCGAGTTGGACTGAAGGAGCAGTTTTAGTACTGTATAATTCCCTGACAGTGACAGAATATTTAATTCCATTTCTGTGTAAACTCTTACAGAGGACTAATGGTCTCCACCATCTCATTGTCACGACCCTGACTGGCTGAATGGGATTCTCATCTCCCTCTGTAATAGCCTCGAGTTGTGAAGTGATAGAACACTGCATGGAGTAGATACTGCAGTTGCCATTCGGCCCCATGAGAAAAAGATCATTTTAGAAAGACCATGGCTGGTATGTTTGTGAATGAACACCATTTGCTGTTTATACCCAGTAAATATTGACTCTACTGTCCATAAATGGTCAGTCATGGTCAGACTTGAATATCTTCAATGACCCATTGTTCCTTGTGCCCTGGGATGAAAACGCCATAGACAACACCACATGAAGGAGACGGACACAACGTTTTCTCAATCGTAAATGGGGACCCTCTTAATTTTAAAGTGTATCAACCTCACAGCAAGTCACCTCCTCTTGTGAGAAATAAGTACACAACAATTACGAATAGACATCAACCATTTAGGTCCTCAAACCTATCCCACATTTTTATTGATTGTTCAGCAAACTATTTGTCAAACTCTATGTTCAGTGCACTCTTGGGTAAACATTTCCATTACCGTAAAACATACAGCGTACGAAAGTGGAGCAGAACTTAGCCATTTGGCACATTGAGTCGAATCTAAGAACAAAGAAGAAAGAACAAAAAAAATGTATAGCCCATGAACAGCCCCTTGACCCTCCAAGCCTGAGCCAATCCAAATCCATTGTCTAAACCAGTCGCCCAATTCCTAACCACCTGTATCCTTCTGCTCCCCATCGACTCATGCGTCTGGCTAGACGCATATTAAATGAATCTACTGTGCCTGCCTCTACTACCTCTGCTGGCGACGCTTTCCAGTCACCTACCAACCGCTGTGTAAAGCACCGACTGCGTGTATCCACTTTAAACATTTCACCTCTCACCTGGAATGCGTGATCTCTCGGTATTGAAACGTTCACCATGGGAAAAAGTTTATCTCTATATACCCTTCATGATTTTGTGGACCTCAATCAGGTTCCTCCATTAATCTCCTATAATCGAATGAAAACAATCCTCACCTACTCAAGGTCTCTTCATTTCTAGCATCTTCCATACCAGGCAACATCCTCGTAAATCTTGTCTGCACCCTCTCCAAAGCAGCAACATCTTTTTGGTAATATGGCGACCACAACACGACACAGTATTCTAAATCCGGCCGAATGAAATCTTGTACAATTTTACCAAGACCTGCTAGCTATTTTACTCAATACCCCGTCCGATGAAGGCAAGCATATCACATGACTTCTTGACAATTCTGTCCACCTGTGCAGCAACCTTCAGTGCACGAGCACCAGAGCTACAAATCTTTTCCCAAACTTTGAACACCTTTATAGGCTTAATCCTTTAAAATCCAGACAGGTCCAGAAATAAGTAGAGTCCATGATTGAGCCAGAGCGAGTGGAGTTCACTGATCATCTTAATTCCCAAACAGGGCGGTGCTCAACGATTTGGCGTGGACTATTGGAAGGTCAACGCCTTTATAAAATCGGACTCATATCCAATTCCGAGGACTGTATTAATACATTTCGAAATCAGTTACATCACCAAGGTTGAATCACTGTGTGGTTAAAGGCAGGTATCCTTTGTGGAGATGGCGAAATGAAAATCCGTGTTTGTCACCCCAAATGGGCGATGTCACTTTAAAGTATTGCCTCTGGAATGAAGGACGCACCCACCACATTTCAAAATCGCAGGAACACGGGTGTGGCGGGTTTAATCGACTGTACACTCTGTTTGGACGATGTAGTGATCATTATTAAGTCCTGGAAACATCACATGGTATTACAGGCAGAGCTGTGTGAACTACTATGTAGAGGAAAACACATAATAAACTTCAACAAAACTGCAATCACAAAAAGAGAGCTGTCTTTCATCAGCCAAAGGGTCGGTCTTGGAATGTTGATCCAATGGAAAGCAATGACAAAAGCCGTCGAAGAATTTGCACGACTAAACTCGATTGACGAGGAGCTTCGATTCTTAGGACTAAACGGATTCTATTGGAAGATTTTCTTCCCAAAACCCATCAGTGAAGTGGAATGGTGAATCGATTTTCTGAAAAGAACACAATGCTTGGGAGGACAGAACAATGTCAGAAGGCATTCGAACATTTGAAATCAATATGAACAAATGGACCAGTTTGAGCGACATCAAACGTTTCAAAACGTTATCAAGTTGCCATCGATGTTCGTGACAAAGAAGTTGGAACTGTACTTCCACAGGAAGACGATGATGTGTTTGTACTGGCAGTTGGTTTATTTTCGAAAAAACTTAACATCCACGAAATACTGCACAATCGAAAACGAAATATTGAGTGATAGTACTGGCCTGACGACATTTTAATGTGTATCTTACGAACAACTTATCAGAGTCGGTTTTCTACACGGAGTACACTGCTCTGACGTTCTGGGAACTCTATAAACACAAAAATATGTGACCATATTCTAGAATCTCAAGTTACAGACGGTTAATTTACATATCGTTTATATTGGGGTCTTATGAATGTAATTGCAGATGTGTTATCCCGGATTTAACTGATAAACCACAGATAATATTGATATCTATCCATTGTTGGACTTAAGTACGAAGACGATGATATGACGTTAAATTGTGTTTAAGGAATAGAGAAATAAAGAAGCCATATTTTCATTATGATGGTTTACTTTCCCTTAAAGTGGGAGGTGTTACAAAGGTGTAGAAATACTACGCTCTTAAGAGGGTTGAAAAGCTAGCAGAACTGACACTACACGATGTGTTATAAGAATGTAACAATGAAAGTTTGGTCGAAAATGTAGCAGTAGCTAGGTTGCTCTGTGACAAAGCTGCGAATGTGTTGGCTGGAAAAGCGCAGCAGGTCAGGCAGCATTCAAGGAGCAGGAGAATCGACTTTTCGGGCATGAGCACTTCTTGAGGAATGAGGAAAGTGTGTCCAGCAGGCGAAGATAAAAGGTAGGGAGGAGGGACTTGGGGGAGGGGCGTTGGAAATGCGATAGGTGGAAGGAGGTCAAGGTGAGGGTGATAGGCCGGAGTGGGGGTGGGGGCAGAGAGGTCAGGAAGAAGATTGCAGGTTACGAAGGCGGTGCTGAGTTCGAGGGATTTGACTGAGAGAAGGTGGGGAGGGGAAATGAGGAAACTGGAGAAATCTAAGTTCATCCCTTGTGGTTGGAGGGTTCCGAGGCGGAAGATGAGGCGTTCTTCCTCCAACCGTCGTGTTGCTATGGTCTGGCGATGGAGGAATCCAAGGACCTGCATGTCCTTGGTGGAGTGGGAGGGAGGGTTGAAGTGTTGAGCCACGGGGTGGCTGGGCTGTTTTGTCCGGGTGTCCCAGAGGTGTTCACTGAAACATTCCAGAAGTAAGCGGCCTGTCTCCCCAATATAGAGGAGGCCACATCGGGTGCAGCAGATGCAATAAATGATGTGTATGGAGGTGCAGGTGAATTTGTGCGGATATGGAAGGATCCCTTGGGGCCTTCGAGGGAAGTAAGGTGGGGGGGGGGAGTGGGCGCAAGTTTTGCATTTCTTGTGGTTGCAGGGGAAGGTGCCGGGAATGGAGGTTGGGTTGTTGGGGGGTGTGGATCTGACGAGGGTGTCACGGAGGGAGTGGTCTTTTCGGAACGCTGATAGGATAGGGGAGGGAAAGGAAATATATCTCTGGTGGTGGCGTCCGTTTGGAGGTGGCGGAAATGACGGCAGATGATACGCTGTATATGGAGGTTGGTGGGGTGGTAGATGAGGACCAGTGGGGTTCTGTCGACGATGCCCTCCACCGCATCTCCTCTACTTCCCGCTCCTCCGCCCTTGAGCCCCCCCTCCAACCGTCACCAGGACAGAACCCCACTGGTCCTCAACTACCACCCCACCAACCTCCATATGCAACGTCATTTCCGCCACCTCCAAACGGACCCCACCACCAGGGATATATTTCGGAAAAGACGACTCCCTCCGAGATTCCCTCGTCAGATCCACAACCCCCACCAACCCAACCTCCATTCCCGGCACCTTCCCCTGCAAAACTTGCGCCCACACATTCCCCTTACTTCCCTCCAAGGCCCCAAGGGATCCTTCCATATCCGCCACAAATTCACCTGCACCTCCACATACATTATTTAATGCATCCGCTGCACCTGATGTGGCCTCCTCTATATTGTGGAGACAGGCCACCTACTTGCTGAACGTTTCAGAGAACACCTCTGGGACACCCGGACCAACCAACCCAACCACCCTGCAGCTCAACACTTCAACTCTCCCTCCCACTCCACCAAGGACATGCAGGTCCTTGGAGTCCTCTCTCGCCTTATCATAGCAACACGATGGTTGGAGGAAGAACGCCTCATCTTCCACCTCGGAACCCTCCAACCACAAAGGGATGAACTCAATTTCTCCAGTTTCCTCATTCCCCCTCCCCCCACCTTGTCTCAGTCAAATTCCTCGAACTCAGCACCGCCTTCCTAACCAGCAATCTTCTTCCTGACCTCTCCGCCCCCACCCCCACTCCGGCCCATCATCCTCACCTTGACCTCCTTCCACCTATCGCATTTCCAACGCCCCTCCCCCATGTCTCTCCTCCCCACCTTTTATCTTAGCCTGCTGGACACACTTTCCTCATTCCTGAAGAAGGGCTCATGCCCGAAAAGTCGATTGTCCTGCTCCTTGGATGCTGCCTGACCTGCTGCGCTTTTCCAGCAAGACATTTTCAGCTCTGATCTCCAGCATCTGCAGTCCTCACTTTCTCCTGCTATGCGACAAAATCAAATTCAAATTTGGCCAATCAGTTTAAATTGTGCTCAAGGTACCAAACTACAATCATTTGAATTTAATATTTTGATAATATTAAACCAATGAAATGATCCGACGTTCTGGGGTATATAACGAGACAATTCTGAACAGTTGAGAAAGAACTGCGAAACCAACAACAAGTACATGCTGCCTGCAGAACAGGTCTCTGCGCGGTACCTGTTAATAGTCTTGTGCAGCAGAATATTAAGCCCAACCTGGAGAGAAGATCTACAGAGGAAATTTGGCAAATTTGACTGGTTTGCAAACGTGATTGTTTTTCTGTGAATCGGTAATCGAGATATTTTTTATTTACTAGTATTGTCGAGTGCGACGTAGAAGATAGTTCTAAGAGAAAGGAATTGCAAATTGACATTGTTGGATATTCTCTGTTAGACATAAAGAATAAAGTTGTTAATTTTACTTCAAATAGTGACTTTTGGGATAGTTCTTTGCCTTTCAAATTTTAACACATTAAACCTTGAGGTGAATCGTCTTTATGATGTTTGTTGAATTAGCAGAGGAATTATATAACACAATATAACAATGAGTTCGACATAAGCACCACCCTCTGACTGAAGAAATTCATCTTCATCTTAGTTCACAATCATTATCCCTTTACTCTGAGGTTGTGCCAATGTGTTCAAGAACCTCATACCAGTTGAAACATTTTCTTCAAATGAACTGTATCAAGCTTATCAGTATTCAGTAAATTTCAATCGCACCTCGTCATCGAGTCAGACAACAATGAAACAGATTGTTTTATCACAACAAGTCCGTGCTGAGCAAGTTGAAAACCTAATATAGTTCCGCCTCCATGAACTTGGCCCATTTCCCTCTAAACATTTCATATTAATGCAATTATCCTGCTCCTTGGATAATGTCTTATAAATATTTCAACTGTATCGTCATTCATTACTTCCTGTGTAAACTCTGTAAAAAAATCGTCATCTCTTTTTTAAATCTTCCTCCTCTCACCTTAAGAATAGGCCCACTGGTTTTAAAATTCCCCAAACGAGGGAAAGGACAGATGTAGTTAACTATATCTGTACCCCAGCGGGTTTTGAGAAGATCTGTAGGTCAGGTTGAGTTTCAGCATGTAGGTTTGTTCGCTGAGCTGGAAGGTTCATTTTCAGATGATTCGTCATCATACTGTGCAACATCTTCAGCTAGTTGATGTTCATATATCGTCACAAAACAACATAAACCTCTCTCACTAATATCCTGACATACTAATGAGGAAAGAAACCACTTTGAATGTGACAACTGATCCATCCGAGGACAATCAGAGACATGCACCAGAATTCCTAGAAGTATGACATTCCAGCCGGCACTCTGTCAACAAGTACATTGACTTGGACCCGATTTACCACCCTCTGAGAAAAGTAACAGGAAATGACATCACCGCAGGAAATTATGTCGCCACAGCAAATGACATCACCAACCCAAAGAAACCCAAACATATAAAGAGAAAGCAGGAATCATCAGCAATTCTTCGTCCAATGGTCACTGAAGATGTTACCTAGTATGGTGACGAAACGTCTGAAAACCTATATCCAGATATCTATACCACTCAGGATTATATAGACATCTTTTGGGTAAACCTCAACCTTCATCACTCCTGTGAAACAAACCGCAGCCTATCTAGCATTATTTCTAACTGACTCAATCCATTCCTTGCACCACCCTGGTATATCTCTTCTGAATTCTCTCCAGCTGAATAATAGTTTTGCCATAACAGGGCAACCAGAACTGAACAGAGTACATGAGAAGATGCCTCACGAATAACCTGTACGATCTCACCATGACGTTCCAACTCCTATACACAACGGTTTGAGCAATGAAGGTAAGCACACTAACTGCATCTTTAAACACCCTATCTACATGAAACACAACTTCAAATAAATAAGTCACAGAACCTTTAATCAATCTATTTTGCAGCACTCTTCAAGGCAGTAATTTTAATTGTACAAGTCCTGCATCTCTTGTTTTTTCCCAAAGTAAAATACCTTACATTTATCCAACATTATCTGCAACTCCTCAGCCAATGACCCAAGTGACCAATGTATCATTTAAACTTAGGTAACCTTCTTCCCTGTCTGCGATGCCACCATGGAGAGTCATATACGTTTACAGCACAGACAGAGGCCCTTTTATCGAAATTGGTTAATTTCGATCAAAATACTTGTCCACACTAATCCGATTTCCCAGCTACTGCCCTATAACGTTCTCATCATTTTCTACCCATCCATTTGCCCAAATGCCTTTTTAATCTTGTTTGTGTACAAAAATCAACACTTCCAGTGGCGTCTCATTCCATATACATGTTGCCAGTGTTGGTGCTATCTGCTAAATTATTGTTCCTACCTTCGCTATTCTTTTACAAATCACTTACAGCATATAAATGACAAATAAAAGAGCCAGCACTGATCATTTTGGAGCACCGCTCGTCACAGGCTTCCAGACCAGAAATAAACCCATCAGCACTATACCCTTTCTCTTGTTATTAAGTGAATTTTGTTTCCAGTTAGAAGATCTCATTCTGAACACCATGGGATTTAAGTTTACAGATTTGTCTACCATTCAGAAAGTTTTCAAAGGCTTTACTTAAGACAAGGTAAGCAATGCCTATTCTTCTGGCCTCATCAATGTTCTTGATTACTTGATCAAACACTCGAAGAAATTTGCAGGACGCAGATGCCATATCACAAAGCCATGCTGATGATCCCGAATCGCTCCTTGCCTCTGTAAATTGTATCTTTCAGAATCACCTGCATCAACATTACCATCACGGAAGTCACACTCACAGCTCCATAGTTGCCAGTCTTCTCTCTGCATTCTTTTCTTCACCAAAGGTATAATATAGGCACTGTCTGTCTTCGGAACCTCACACATATTTATAGATTACGCAATTATTTCAGCATGGATCCTTACAAGTTCCTCCCTGACTTCCCAACATATTTGGGATACACTCGGTCAGGTTCTGGAGATTTATCCACCATTTCTATTTTCTCAGACCGAGAGCACTTCGTCTCTTGAAATTGGAACGATTTTCAAAACAATTAATATTCATTTCCCTGAGTTCTGACGCCTCCTTCAGTCCAACTAATCTATGCGAACCGGATTTTCAAAACTGAACTATTCCACCCTGCATGCACCTTGTATCTCTCTAAACCCTTCATACACCTGTCCAAATGTCTGACAAATCTTATAACAGTACCTGTATGTACCACTTGCTCTGGCAGTGTATTTATTATGCAATCCATCCTCTGTGAAAAAAGTTGACCTTTATTTCCCGTTACTTCTTACCAGTTTTGGACACTCCTATCCAAGTTAAAATATCTTTGTTGTTCACTTTATCTATAACTTTTATGATTTTATAAACCTCTGTGAAGTCATCCCTAGACCTTATATGCTGCAGTCAGAGAGGTCTCAGCCTATGCACTCTCTCCTCCTAACTTAAAATCATCCACTACTGAGAACATGTACACTCTTTGTTGCATGAAGCGACATAGAGTAGAAAGTAGATTCTGGATCAGTGGTGCTGGAAGAGCACAGCAATTCAGGCAGCATCCGAAAAGCTTATAGAAAGCAATCCAGCTGCAAGAAACTTGACCTACACTCCATTTTTTAAAATCTTTGATCAAATAGCTTAGCAACAGGAACAGCCCAGCTTCATATATGGAATGTGAATATTTGGGCTTTTTTTTATGTTCTGTAATTTGAAAATTCAACAATTTTTCGCACATGTCCTCAATTCTCGCACACTGATGACCTGTCCAGAAAGTAAAAGATTCATTTCAATTTTCCATCGTTAACTTTCTGCACAAGACAGTCTTACTATTGACGATGAAATAATACCTCCAAAACCAGTGGTCAACGAGTGCTTAATTATTAATTTTGAAATTATTCGGTAAATTGTGCAAAAAGCAGCCCCGAGCCTATCTGCGCATTGCCTTTCTGAGGGCAAATGAAAAAAACTTGAAAAGTATTGTTCTTTGTTCTCGGAATGCTTGTGATGATAGATCTCTCGCGACATACCTGGAGAATCACAAGTTTGGACATCATTCAATAGCTAATTGAACGGAATATTGAACGGAAGAGAAAGAACACATTTTGCTGTTAAACTCTACTCTCTCACTGCACTGGGAGGTGATGATGTCCAGGTAATGTCACAGCGCAAATCTTACCGAACCGTTTTAGAACAAGCAGAACCGTATTCATTGACCGTAATAGAACTAATGTATATTCAGGCCAGAAAAATAGCCCGCCAACTTCTTGATGTACCGTGGTAGGCGAGTCGACCATCCTTACCTTCCCTTATGTATCATGCATTTGATATAGGACTCACACTAATGTGTTTCGCCCTGAACAAACCTGTGGACAATTCCGGGTTGTTTGTGAATTTGGGCTACGTTCTAGTGCAATAATCGTTTGCCTTTTCTAAAAAGAGCATTCGAAGCCTCTTGTCAAAGACGAACCACCTTATCGCCAAAATACAAGCACAAAGGCTCTGGTTCATCAAGCCAGGTATCATTCCAGGGTAGGATTTATTCTGCGTTAATCAGAGTTCGAAAGAGAATATCAGTGAGGGCCGACACCTGTACGCAAGGGCACGAACAGAGAGAGACATCATATACAACCATTTCTTTGTCGTCGAACTGTACTTCGGAAATGTCACATCTATGGAGGACATATCTGAACTGGCCATTGTAAAGGTGATGAATATCGTGACTACTCCTCGGAATATTCACGTCGTAGATCTTCAGCATGCATGGTTATGAAAAGGGAATATGTGACACTAACAAACATGTCTCCTCGTATACATGCATAGTTAGAGCCCCACACACAGGCAGCCGAATAATAATTTATATTTTACCATTGTCAGAGGCATTCAAACCTAAAAAGATAGCGCCGAGTCAATATGTTTTATGAAAGGTGGAATCGATTAAATCTTTTGGGATTTAGTTTATTCCATCGTCTACATTAAAGTGACAAATTCATTCAAGATGTACGATTTCCACCTACGAGCCAGAGCCTCATCATGTACGTTTAAAGGTAGGCCGTTGAGCATATCGTTTTCCAGTGAAACCAGCAAAGATCATCAGATAATATTTTGAGTATACTCACCAAAACTGCCCAAAATATGTCCACAGTTTCGACACATGTAAAACTGCAACTTGCCACTTGGTCAGCCATTAGGATAAACTAGTTCAGAACAAGGGAGTGCTTGAATTCCTTTTGCAAAGAATCTGTAGGAAATATCCAATTGTCTTGGGGGAATGTTTCTTTGTGGATGATGATCATGGTAGCAATAGGAGTAATGGAGCTAACGTCGAAGACAACATGCTTCATCCAGTGACGCACTTTAAAGTTCGGCCTTGGTTATTCTGGGAAATACATCACGGCTTCAATATGGAAATCAGGGGATAAATTGGAATTAAATAGTCGTTGGCGATTAGCTTATGTCACCTCGCCACATCTGAATGGTTGGCTAGCCAAAAGCATTTGTAACGGTATTCTCAGCATCAATATTAATGCCAAGTGTCGAAGTGATATTTTGTTGTTTGTGTGTAGGAGGGGGTGCAAGCATGCATACTGTCAGCGAAAATGTTGAAAGTAACGCAATGAGAAATTGTTGATAACAGAGATAAAGGTAATATAATGGGCCAAACAAAAAACTGATTATCATAAGGCATTCAAACGTCAATGTTTCAAACGATGTTCAAGATCCAAACAGCGAAATCAAAACGAGTTTGGAATATATAATTAAATAAATGTGCTCTGTTAGAAATTCGCTGTTGTCTTTCGACACTCTTGTGTATTCTGGAATGTGTTGACTCCAATAATATGAGACAAATGGAATAACCAGGAACAATAATTGCAAATGATCTTCATGACTATCAAGTACAGATATGTTTGCATGGTTATTGAGAAAACCTAAAGAGTGCTTTATGTTGTTTAGAGATTTCGCTATTCAACTCGAGTTAAAAAAGCTGCTGTTTTCAATAAATGCCCGTGTGCTGTCTGGTCATTTATGAGAACCCATGGTGTTGGATGATAGAAAGTTTATCAGGCACCATACACGAAAAAAAAAATCACTCTACATTTACTTCATTAGTTCCATTTAATATGTAATGTACCTCAAGTAGACTTTCACTCATTGTCCAGAACTCTCAAAACTATTGATCCAAACTGCTCAAGGTCTCCTCATAAGACAATCACTGCCTTGGTAACCAATAAAGTGATCATATTTTGAATTGTTTCCAATGGAGCTGCATTATACCATTCCTCAAGAAAGGGGAAGTGAAATTCTACACATTAATCCTGACATGGTCTCACCAATGACTTAAAGAATTGCAACAACTCTCCATGGTCTGGATTCCGTTCCGTAATTTGGCTGAATGTCTAATTTACAATGCAGAGAGATGCACATGGCATAGTTTCAATTCCTGCATCGGCTGAGGTTACTCTGACGCGCTATTCTTTTCAGGGTGTTTCGTCGCCTGAGGCGTGGTGACCCTCAGGTTAAACCACCAACACTATTTTCTCTATCATGAGAGGGAAGCTTGTGAACTGAAAGGACACTATCAACTTTGCGTTTAGTCTTTACTTCAGCAAAAAAATCTCCTCCTTATTTCCATATCTTTACACAAAAGATGTTCGTGCTGCAACCTCTCTAAGAAATTTGCTTTTGTGCCCTGCAATGACTGAACAATGTCCCAAAGCGCGTTTCTGCGTTCCAATGGAAATGCCAGTGTGATCTACATTGGATTGCATAAGTTGGAAAATACAGTCAATGAAGGAGGAGAGAGTGAGATTGATCCCTGTGTATGCGAACGTGAACTTTTTCACAGCTGCAGACAACATAGACCTTTCTCAGAACTATTATTGACCTGATTTCATCAGGTTAACATTTCCATTAGTTTCTCGAGTGTTCGTGATGTTCACCGAATTTGTCAATGATGTTACGTACAAATCTTAAGAAGTCTAGTTGAGATGTTAACAACGCAATCACTAAGTTCTGTTAATATGCTCTTCGATGCTGCTTTGCAAGAACTTCGCCACACTATTTATGGGAAGCATAAAAGTTAAAGGGACAATCATGACAAAGTTGTTTTCAATTCTGAAACACATTACATCAAAAATCACATCTCTTGGAGACCTTTTTAATTTTGCTCACAAAGAAAAGGTTAAAGATGGTTACATTACGGGAAAACGTAGGATGGGACAGTCTGATCGAGGGAGGGGTAGAAGACGCGGTTCATAGACAGAGAGAAATACAATGCAGAGCGAGAACAGAAAACACAGCCAATCTTGAGAGCCTGCCATCGGCTGATCCAACAGTTCAGACAATAACTGACAATAATGTAGTTCCTAACAGAATATATTGAACTGTTCGGGTACACAGAGCTTTCAGTAAATACAGGAAGAGAATGTTATATATTAAGTCCGTTTTGGGAAAAAAAAGTAACATTTCATTGCGATTCTAAATTTATGAACCAATTGCCATTTTATCTGTTTGACCGCTTGTGAATCACAATCAAATCAAAGTTAAAGTTTCAGGTGGTCAATGAATCAACATTAAGAAGATAACTTGTTAAACCTCATTGCTTCTCGTTTGTAACGTTTGTAATGGCTTATTTTTGAAACTAATTTATGATCCGGGGGGGTGACTTCGTAATTTAGCAATAGTAACAGAAGGTGATCTTTGTATTTTATTTATTCATTGTATTCTTACTTTCGCTGATACCACATTTGCAAACATGTAAACTGACTGCAGGTTGGTTGACAGTGAGTAGAGAGAAACGTTGGAGTAAAACATATCTGTTAACATCAGAGTGTATTAGAACAACATATAATCAATATGCACGACGGTGGAGAAAAATTGAGTTTCCTCATAATAGTTGACAATGGTATTCAATTACAAATAAGAGTTCAGAGTTTTTGTTTTTCACAGAACCTAAAACTTAAGTCGTTTGTGTCCTCATCAAGATCCAATCAGCTCTGGGAAATGGGCTGGAAAGCAAGTGGGAGCAATTTGCAAAATTGTGATGTAGGTATCTACAACTTTCTTAATACATTACACAACTTGCAGAGTGCGACTGCTTCCAAACAAACCACTATAGATTCTAACTTTGAGGTCATGTTTGAATCCAGTAGGAGTATGAAGCAACAAGAACATAAGATAGATATAATGAGTTTCTCCACTGAAATCATCCACTGCTTAATTTACGAATCATAGTGAACCGATGCAATATTTCGCTCTTTCACACCTCTCTCAACCTATTGTGTGTTCCCGCATCAATGAATGTATTAACACACGAACACAGAAACTGAAGCATGCGCGTATTTTCTTCGAAAGTAAATGTTGAGTCACTGAAATCACAACTGCTTAAGTAAGCAACCTTTGCAGTCCGGACGTAAACTACGGTCATAAAATATAAAGAGCCTAATATTGTGAAACAATGGATTTTCTGTGTTTGTCGCTCTGAATGTCTCAATTTCTTTGATTTCGGAGGCTTCTGAAAGCTCGAATAGCCACTATAATATGCCTAACGGTAAATGCAGTGAGCAGTAAAATAACCACAAATGGCAGGCAAGAAGTAAAAATTACGATAACGAAGCGATATGCACCCATGCTGGTGGCTTATAAAATATTAATGTGACAAAGCAGAATCAGGAAACATCGTCAATTATGGACAGAGACTCAAATACGAAATACGAGAAGATATGTCTTGGAGAGGTCAGTGGGGAGACTATTCCGATGGTCCATGGAGCTGTTTCATCGGTGCCGTAATTAAATTTCAAATTCTTGCATCCAATGGACACAAATCGATCAAAGCTGAAAGCAATTGTTAACCAGACAAAGCAGCCTATGATCCACATATTAAACCAGTCTGCAGACTGCAGATAGGTGTGAACGCCATGAAACTGAACTCTAATAAATACCAGTGATTCGGTTGCGTATTTCATCAGTGATGAGGACCAGGAGATCCGTCACTGACATGGACACCAATCAGCCAGTGATACAGCTGGAGTGACCAAATGTTCCTCGAGAAATTATTATAATAACTACAATGTTCGGTGCAAAAGAGATAATCAGATTGAAATGGGGACGCTGAGCCAGATGGTTAAAAAGTGAGGTGGCAGGTGATTTGTGTGCACGGGTGTATGACAGCGACACACAGTGACTGACAAAGAGAGTGAGTATATCAAAAGAAGCTTTGCTGGCTTTCAGCAAATTGACCAGATTTGTAGGAACTGATTAAGGTTTACAGCTTTGTGACAACACATGCATGCCTGTTACCATTGCCATATTGGTGAGAAAATAGAAGTGTGAATACAGTTAATGCACCAACAACAAATGTAGAATCTATTCAGAAAGAGGTCAATTGACAAAACAACGATATCCTAATCGAGTCAAACATTTAGTTTTCTTTAGAAACGCGCGTGTAAATGTCTTGCATGCAAGCGAAAAGAACTGAAACTTTTTGTTTTGCACTTTCTGGAGAGGATTTTGGCTAACGGATTACATAGCTGTCAGGTCATTTTTGTGCAAATGGAGGGATTTAGGAACATCGAAGTCGGAAAAAGGATGGATTTTAACTCTCTGATTCTTATTCTCATTCAGAGAAATTACCCATCGAGGTCCTGCCATACAATACTCCCTCAATCATAGTAGGCGTTGTTGCCTTCAATAAAAAAAACAAGTCATAGCCATTCTCATATTCCAGATACTGAAAGTACGCTGAACAGAGTGACGATGATATCACACTGTGACTTTTAAAAACAGCGAAGACAAGAAATGGTTCTTTTGTTGGACAGAACTGGAATATTGCTAAAAACAAAACTCCCCAGTTCCAATTAATTGGCCAGGCAAACGGATTGTCTTGTCATGCAGTAAAATACTTACAACTCGTGTTATTATTTCTTGCTAATTGCCCTGATAATGAAAATTCAAAACAAACGACCTTTGTGATCTGTGTCATTATCAGATAAAAAAAGGTAAAGAATAAGGGGAGAGTGCAGAAAATTTTCAGAGAGTAGAAGGAGGAAGAACAAAATTGCACAGCAAACGTTACTGCAGAGGAACCTCAGTCAAGTGTCGTGGAGAAAGGGTACAGAGGAGACCAAACCAATTGAAAGCAAAAACGTTGCATACTCCTATTCGGGGGGGAAACAGAAAGTATTCAAGAACAGATCTGATTATTGTGCTTATTATTTGACTCACGTTCAATTCTTTGAATAGTTTTCGTTTTAATAATGATAGAGTTATAATAATTGGAGAGTACTCAGCATTTTCGTTTTAACCAGTTATTCGTTGATCAGGTATTATACTGATTCTGTAAATATTAATCGACTATGATAAAAGTGTTGAGCTTAATCTGCAGAAAAAACATAAAAAACTTCAACGCCGTTACCATGTGAGTTCAGTTCAATAATTTCTTACGAAGGAAACGTGCAAACGACGCAGTTGAATAGGATATGTAGACTGGTGGGTGCTGATCCAAATTTATATGTTCAACGAAATAAAAAGAATGTAAGAAAGTAAGGAATTGTTTGGAAAAGGTCAGCAGTTCTTGCAGCACAGAACAAGCAACACAGAACAGTAGAGTATAGCATAGGCCCTTCGGAACACGATGTTGTACCGAGCATTTCCCTCAATTCAATATCAAGGTAAAATACACACCCCTCAATTTACTGCCATCCATGTGCTTGCCCAGCTGCTGCTTAATTGTCCCTAATGTCACTTACTCTACTGTCACCGCTTGCAGATCATTCTAGCACCCAGGACTCTCTGCTCAAAGAATCCATCTCTGACATCTCCCCACACCATCCTCCAGCCACCATAAAATTATGACCCTCGTGAGAGCCATTTCTGCCATGGGGAAAGGTTTCTGGCTATCTACTTTATCCATGTCTCTCACTATCTTGCACACATCTATCAAATCAGTTCATTTCTTCCTTCGCTCCGGTGTGAAACGCCTGAGGTTACTCAACCTCGCTTCATAAGACAGAACCTCCAAAACTGGCAGAATCCGGATAAATGTCCTCTGCCACATCCGTTAGCAACCCCCATCCATTCTTATAACAAAGCGACCAGATTGCATACTTTATTCCAAATGTTGTCGAACCAAAACTTTCTAGAGTTGCAACAATACATCGTAGCTCATGATATCAATCTCCCGTTAATGAGAGCGAAAACACCGTATATATTCTTGACAATGCTATCAACTTGTGTCGTAACTTTGACGGATCAATGTACGTGGGTCACAATATCCAGTTGTTCCTCCACATTGCGAAGAATTCTGTCTTATATCCTTGTTCAGTATTCAAATTCAAGATTCCAAAATGAATCGCTTGTCATTTCTCCAGGGTGAACTCCATCTGTCACTTCTCATCACAGCTCTGCAGCCTGTCAATGATTTGTTGTTGCTTGCAGCAGCTCTCGACACGATGTGCAACACCGCCAACCTTAGTGTTATCAGCATATTTGCGAAACCACCCTTCCACTTCTTCATCCAAGTCTTTTCTCTAATCAAACTACAGAGATCAGAGGCTTAATAACCGTTCCATGCGGCGCTCAAATGGCCACCCAACTAAAGGAGGAAGGGTTTCCATCTACGACCAAACGTTGCCTTGTTGTGGCCAGCAAATTCTGCACTCAGACAGCCAAATTTCCCTGTATCTCATACCTCATAACATTCTAAATAAGCCTACTGTGGTGAACCTTTTCAAGTGCCTTACTGATAATTATATACAGAATTTCCTCTGCTCGCCCTTCATCAACTTGACAAGTCACGTTCTCAAAAAACTCAATAGTGCTTGTGTGACATGCCCTACCCATGGCAAAGCCATGTTGACTAAATTATCCAACTATGTATTTCCAAAATACATCTACGATATTTCGCAGAATCCTTTCCAGGAACTTGTTTACCACAGACATGAAACTGACTGCTCTGTAATTCGCCGGGACCTACCTATTTAATTTCTTGAACAGCGGAGCAACATTCACCTCCCTCCACTCAGCAGGGACTAGTCTCGTCGAGAGTGAGGATGCAAAGGTCATGGGTAGAGGGATAGCAATCTCATTCCTCGCATTCTGCAGTAACCTTGGGCATATCTGTTATAGCCCTGGCGACATATCTATTGTGACGTTTCCCAGAATGTACAGCACTTCCATTTCGGAAATATCTTTGTTTAAATCGACCAACGAGGTCCACGGTGCTTTCACTATCAATGATATCCCGCTCTCGAGTGAATACTGAAGCAAAAACCACATTTCAAGCCTTCGCTAACTCTTCAGACTCCAGCACAAGTTCACTTCACTATCCATGATCGTTCCTACCGTTTGTCTGGATAATCTCTTATTCCTCACGTACGTGCATAACCCTTTGAGCTTCCCCTAATCCTTCCAGCCAAGGCTTTTTCATGTCATCGCCTAGCTGTCCTCAGTTCATTTTCGAGTTCTTTCTTCGCTAAAATGTTATCTCTGAGGCTGTTCCACATCCTTGCTTTCCCAAACTTAAGTAAACTTCCCTCTTCCTTTCGATGAGAAGCTCCTCTACTCTTGTCGTCCAACGTTCAATCACCTTACCATTACTTGCCTGCCACAGTGGGGAAAAGATATTCAGCACTGGCAGCAAGTACTCCACAACAGCCTCCACATTTATTTTGTACATTTCCTGTAGAACAATTGTTCTCGAGTTATAATCTACAAGTGGCTATAAGTATCAGCATCTGTCTAATAGCCGTCTAGTTTGCACTCCTCCAAGTAAGTACTTTCCCATACTCCCTGCTCCTATCCCCCTCCATGGTTATGGTAAGTGTGAGGCTGTTGTTACTGTCACTGAAATATTCTTCCATCGAGATGTCTGACACCTCGCCTGACGCGTTGCCTAGCAGCAAGTCTAATATACACCCACACCCCTCTAGCCCCAGTCAGCCGATCTACATACTGAGTCAGCAATACTTCCGAGACACATGTAACACAAACGGCTCCATCCAGACAATTTGCACCAAGGAGGTTCTCATCAATATTGTGGAATTGGACTCAACCAATACAACAACTCTGTTACATATGCACCTTTGCAAGATCTACTGCTCAATCTATACTTTCATGTTTCTGCTGTAGTGTGGGGCGTGGGGGAGTGGGGGGTTGGGGGGCGTTTATAGAAAACGTCCAATAAATTGACTGCTACTTTCCTGTTACTGAGTTCTAACCTTATTAGCTCAGTAGACAAACCCTCTTTTACAAACTAATTTTCTGCGTTTGTGATGCACTCTCCAATTAGCAATGATATTCCCCTATTCCTTTACAACCCTACCCTTCTCAGACGTAAACCCTGTAAACTTCAGCAACCATCGCTGCCCCCGTGAAATCCATAACTCCGTTATCGCCCCAGCATCGTAACGTCTGTGGAGTGAAAGCAGAGTTAACGCTTTGTGTCCGGTGACCATTCTTCAGAATGAAAAGAATGTTAACGTCATGAAAAAGTTCGTTAACTGTGCAGAAGAAGTACATAATTCGGACAGACTGAAGAATCAAAGATGTTGTAACGTAGTAATGGAACTTTTAATAGATTGAATTTGTGTCAAATTTTGTTTGTGGAAGTGAGAACAAAGATTCTTGAATCGAAAATAGATGCTGTTCAACGAGAATAAGATTCGTCTTTCTTGCAAGAAGTTCTGAAAAGGGAGACAAGAAATAATACACTGCAGTGAACCAGAAGATTAAATGCCGTTTACTTAAAATCCCGACGGTAACTTTTAACACTGATATATATCACAATTATTGCCTTCAACAAAACTGAATGCTATACCTGGATTCCAGATCACCGCAATGACAGGGTAGTAAATGGCAAACAGCAACAGTGACTTGCTCATTTTTCATCAGGAACTCTTTTTCCATTCTGACACATAAATTTATGAGTCATAATAATGCCTAATGGCAGTGTCCCGGAGATAATTTGCTCATTTTCTTTAATTCTAAAAATAAAATGCAGGCCTTGATGCAAACAGGATAACTGTCGCAAAATGTTGCTTTTCTTTTCAATGAATATAATTTTTTTCACGGGACCAAATTCATATCTGAACTGAAATTCGAGAAATGAGATCTACTTCTGTAATGCAAAGGAATATAAGATCAACAGTTTCAATGCTGAAAGTGGCCACTGTACGAGAATTAGTGATTTTGTCACATCATATTACTGACGAGATGTGAGCAGTCCGGGCAGCAACTGCATTGATGACTTGTCAAGTTGTCAACATCACTCATCTTCAATCATGTGATCACAGCTCACGAGGAAGTTGGTTCCACATTGCAGTGAAAGTGTGCATTAACTTTTGTACGATTATTTGTATTTAGTGTGGCAATTCCAGCTGAACACAAATGCTTTCTTTATCATTGAATCAACTTTACTTCTTTCACATTGAATTCCAGCACTGATTGAAAGAGGTCATTGAAATCTATATATATATGAAGATTTATTTAATATTGTCACTTGCAAGTTGGTATACTGAAAGCTGCAAAATGTGGCCATGCTGTGGCGCTATTTTAGATTATAGAAACAAAATAAGTTTCAATTGCATAAATTGAAACATTCGGAATTAATTGATAAAAAATATTATTTTACTGGAAGAGCAATACAATGTTTATTTCAGCACTACAGTAATGTTATGTTGGTTTTGAAGAAATAGAGTTGTCGCCTGATTTATTCGTCGTGAGCAGGCTGTGTACCTTCTGTTTAGATTACTATGATCATGTCACATCATCATCATTACCTTCCAATGTCCTGTTTCAAATCCATACTTGCATAAGTTCTTATAAGTTTGCACTTTTATCATTTCTGTTGATCTTTTCTCGTTTATTAGAGTGTAAATTAGTCACAGTCCTAAGATAAGTGCAGAAGATGTTGTGAAACATCAGAGAAGATTTTCAAGCGTTTTTCCTGTGACGGGGATTTGAGATACCGGAAGAGGTTGAATAAGCTGGAACTGTTTTCGCAGGCTGAGGGATGACCTTATAGTACTTCATAAAACCATGGGCGACATGGGTAGGATAAGTTGACAAAGTCTCTTTTTTGGGGTGGGCGAGTACAAAACTGGAGGGCATAGGTTTAGATTCAGACTGGAAAGATTTAAAAGAGACATAATGGGCAAGATTTTTATACAGGCGGTGGTGCGTGTATGGAATGAGCTGGCAGAGAAAGTGGTAGAGTCTAGTACAATTGTAAAATTTAAAAGGAATCTTGATGGGTATATGAATAGGAAGGGTTTGGAGAGATATGGGCCCGTGCTAGCAATGGGATTGCATTGAGTTGGGATATCTGTTCAGCATGGACAAGTTGGACCAAACGGCCTATTTCCGTGCTGTACATCTCTATGATTCTACAACGCTATGGCCAGGCAATTTCCTTATGAATATGGAATATGGGTTGCTGAACGTGTCTATAGTCCTCATAATTCGTTGTCTCATAATATTTTCATTTCCCAATAACCTCCGCTGTAAGGAGAGAAATACCGGTCTATTCAGTCCCTTTTCATAAATGAAATTCTGCATTTCATTCAACGATACACTTTAACTTTCTAGACAAATCTCCTCTGTACTCGTTTCAGTAAAATCTAAACCCCCCCCTATTATGTGGATTCCAGAACGGCATACAATAGTTGATTTGTGAATTGAAAAACAGTCACTCAACAAAATCAAAGGGGAAGTCTTCTCAAAGGTTGCTTGTTCAAGGAGCAGTGAGAAAGTAACATTGGTTTTATTGAGGGCGATATTTGCGACTGACAAATGTTTGAAAAGACGTTTGTCAGACATCGCATGATTTTATCCAAGTCGGGAGCAGGATCAAGACACCAATCGATCTAACCCAACTTCCAATTCCATCTCTCCGTTAGCCTACAATATTTCCAATTCTGAAAGCAAGTTTGCCTTCTGGTAGACTGCTTTTTTTTTTGGAAACGGATGCTACTTTATGTCCTCGGTGTTCCTATATTCTACATTATAATTTCTAATCTGATGTTTATCATTGACCAGTGGGAATTCTCAATAAACGAAACACGACAGGAAATAGGGTTGATGACCGGAAAAGACCATACAAGGAAATCTGCATCCAGGAGCCCGTTCTGTCATTAAATATAATCATGATCAAACCGACATTCACCGTGTCTGCTTTCTTAGCTTTCCTGGAACCCATGATTCCCCGACTGATCAAAACATTATCTCTCTTAGTCTTAAATATTCCCAAGTAATCTGTCCCCACAGCTCTCAGTGCCCAGTAGTTGACGACTCTCTGAGAAAACAAAATCCTCTTGTTCCATAGTCTGGAATTGGTGCCCTGTCAATCTGAGACTAACTTTTCTGATCTTAGATTCTGTACTGATGGGAGATGTCCTCATAGTGTTTACCCGAATGCTTCTTCAGAATTGCATCGATTCAAATGAAACCATCTGTTATTCGTTGAAACTCGACTGACTACTCTCCCAATCTGTTTAACTTTTTACAATTAGATAAGTCCTCTGTAGCTTAGATCATCCTGGTAAACATTCTCTGAACTAGAATGAACGGATACATCTCTTTATTCCAGGGTAAACAGACGTTGTCGCGTTCTGCATGTGATTAGATTAAGCTTTAGGCTCAACACACTTGAGTCTAACATAGTAGTTGTGATACAAAACAAGTAAATTGGCATAATTGGAAACTTATCTCGATATTATAGGAAATAATTCATATTTGATCTACTACTCCAATACAGCAGCAGGTACCGACGCAAAGCCAAATTCAGAAAAACCGAATTGTTTGAAAGGAATAGCCGGAAGAATGAATTTTTCAGTGGAAAAAGACTTCGAGGTTGTTATATTTGCTGAGAGTGAGAGCGGGAGAGATAAAGGTGTATGCACAACGCCAACTTTAATAGTCGAACGAAAGAAAGTAAAAATCAAAACTATGTATCTACGTTCGCCTGAACCTAGTCACTCATGCTTCATTCAAGATCTTCAACCTCAACGTCAAACAACCAAAAAAAAATCCATAAACCAATTTTGAACACACCGCTACCATGTTCTAATCTACACCTACATGGATCGTTCATGCATACAAACAATTTTAGGCCCCCATCCCTGCTTCGTACAGCGAAGGCAATTCGAGATTAACATTCCCATTTACTCTCGATGCTGGACGCTTTCATTTGAGCCAACTTGATCAGTGTCCTAACAGAGACAATAATTTGGTTTAAATTTCATTTCACTTGTGGAAAATTCTAAACGTAAATTGGAGAGAAAAGTCCTTTGTTCAAACAGAGGAGTTTAGAAATATAGGACCACGATGTTCAGCCATTGCATGAGATAATGACATTATACACGTCAGAAATGTAATAACTATTCGTAGACTGATTCAACACAAGATGAACATTGTCACACAGTGATAAATCTGTCTGGAATAAATTGTTCAGATACAAAGGCAAGTTGTTACTTAACGACTCAAGCAGGTACCCATGCGTTGTTGAGATTATATAAACAAACCTGCTCTGACTCTTGCTTGATAAACTGGATGTCTTAACGCCACAGGACAATTGATTTCACTGCAGAAGATTTTACGGAATTAATAACATGTAATCTATGTCTTTCGACTCTATTGTAAACACGAAATCTTGAAAAGATGGAGAACGTTTGATCGGAAGACAAAGTGCAGACTTGCAATAATTTGGCTGAAAGGAACTTAAACAACAATCATCAACCTTGAATACCTTGGAAAATAATGACAAGTTTGGCAATCATCAACGTATCCCTTCAGAGGCTGAAGGACAAAACAGTTATAATAACGTAAAAGTGAGCAGTAAACTTTCGAAGAATAATCCTGTAGAATGACCGAACACTGGAACTATCCGAAACAAAACCACTGTAGGTTGAAGTCCTGGTCAGATTATGTCCATTAATATGGTGAAAGCTAAATTGTTTCCCTAAATTTATAAATGCTTATCCGAGGGACTTAACATTTCGTTCCTTACTTGGTCGTACCGTGTACATCCATCTTCCCTTAAGAAAGTACTCTGATCTATTATGTTTCAATACAAACTTCATAAACTCTCACTTGCTTTCATTAATAGCTATATCAATATCTAGATCAATTGTGCCCATTCACTATGTTTACTCCTGTGTTCAGTGTATGAATTCTTTTAAACTGCCCATGGGGTTGTGTAACTTTCTGTCATCGGTAAATTTAGATATGAACCTGTCTATTTCATTGTACATGCCGTTATTAACCGATTGGCGCAAAGGAGCCTATGTTGCAGATCTGTGCCAGACATTATTAGTCACCGCCTGCTAACCTGAGGCCTACTCATGGGCCTGAAAAAATCATTTATCGATGTCTATTGGAAATGTATCTTTACTTCTGTGAGTTTCTACCTTAGTTAAAAATCTCTGTATGTTAATTTATTGAATCTGTACTGAAAGTGCTTATAAGCAACATCTATAAACATTCCACACCTCAATTTTCCACCTGGTTCCAAGGACTCTTCCTGCAAGAAATTGATGAAATTCAGCACTTCCGCTATCTCCGTCCCTGATCTATCACGTGCAACGAGTGGGAATGTTTACGAGGATTCTTGCAAAATGGTGGATGGCCAACGGGTTTGGAGGTATGAGCTGTGATTAGGTCAGTGTTTCAACTCCTGTCATTGTCTTCTTTACCTCCCTGTGAAAGGGCAGGTGCCAAGGTGTACATTTGGATATAAAATTGGAGATGCATTAAAACAATCAGTTTGAGCTTTGGTAACTTTCTGCAGTGTTGATTTATGAAGGCTATTTCTCTGAAGTTTTTGATATAATTTTGGTCAGAAATGGACAACTCATTACAATTCATTTTACAAATAGTAGATTTCATTTGCATAATGAGCAAGCCTTATCGTTGTTTTCATCGTGTTCTCCAATATATCATCAAAGTAGCAGAGACAGCTAATTTTTAAGTCGTTATCTGCTTTGTCTAATGGTCGAGACTGCCGTTGCAGTTGAAACAAGTGGCATGATTCTCTTCACATTTGGACACGGTTGGATGATAATCTGAAATACCGAATTGTTGAATTGGATAATGTGCTTGGATAACATTTCATGTTGAAAGACTGGAAGTACTATATAACTATGTTGTTGTAGTGGAGTGGTTAAACTCAGAGACATCACTTTCGGATATTTTCGATCCAAACGTGTTGAGAGAAAAACGTTGAAGTAACTAATCACAGTTGTTAATTGCCTCGCCTGGCTAAAAGGAACACATACTGGGATCCATTTGATTTTCACAGTAAACATTTATTGCATGATATTTCCTCCCTTGGACCGTCACTTTTATTTCTGTCTCTGTTGTACGTTTGAACGTCTATTTCACGTAGCAAACACCATCGAGTCAGTTATCATGGATACTGGGCGTAGCATTCAATATTTGTCTTCAGCTCCAGCTACTTAATCTCTCCGCACAGTCAACTTCAGAATTATTTTCTCCTCATGTTTAAATCCAGCTTCCCTAATTTTCTAAAATGTCCTGGTCCTGGACCAGCATTATGAATTTCGACGAAATGCACATTTAACAAGTGAGAACAGCTGTTAGCGGTGTAGGCCGTTGAGCCTGCTCTCCCATTCCCTACGATTTAGGTCAAAATAGCATACCTCATATTCACGTCCTTGTCTTTCACCATGATCAAACAATCCCCTCCTGATTAACAATTTACAAAGCAGTCTCCAATATACGAAATGAGACAGACCCCATAGCTGTCTATAGCAAGGTGTTGCAAAGAGGCACAACACGCAATAACTCTGTTTTCTTGCCCTGATTTCCAAAGTTGTAACTTTGAATATTCGTACGTTTTCTGCGATAAAACAGTGCTACGTTTTCTTTGCAAAGAGGCTTCTTCAAATCTACAGCTTGCATTCGATCGTGGTAGTTTTATGATGGCTATTTATCAGATGTATGGAATATTAAATCGTAAAGTCAAAGTATAATGTAATCCTGAGGAGGCTTTTCAGCTATTGAGTCTATACTGCGAACAATGCGATAAGGCATAACCTAATCCACATTTACGACTTTTCAAGACTTATGTATGTGTGTGTGTGTGCATGCACACACACACACTTGCAAATGTTATATATATATATATATATATATATATATATATATATATATATATATATATATATATATATATATACACATATATATGTGTGTGTGTGTGTGTGTGTAGACACACACACACGTATACACAGTTCTTCCAATCCAATCGAATGTATTTTAAAATTAGATATATACATATATATTTTGATTATTCGACTAAATGCGGGAGGATTGTCAATTGCTTTCTATAAATTTTGCACACTCCTGTCAATATCTAATGCAATCGAATAAGATATTCCCTCAACATTCTCTGCTCCAAATAAATAGCCAAACTTCTTTTCAGTGCTGAACATGCTCTAACTTCGGCAACGTCATGGTGAGTGTCCTTGGCAACCCATGAAGTGCAATCACTTCTGTCCCGAAGGCCTTAAGATATAGGGACAGGAACTATATTGTTTGGTCCATCGAGTGTTCTCCACCATTAAATCCACGCTGAAAGATATTTCAACCCCATTTTCTGGCTACTGCCTAGAACCGTTGATCCATTTGGCAATCATGAAATCTGTTTTTGCTTTAATTGTTCTTAATGAGCTGGACTCCACAGACTTCTGTGGCTTTGAACTCGATTGATTCACCAGTTTATGGCGACAGATGTTTCTTCTTATCACTGTTCAAAAGGGTATTCCTTTATTCTTAGCCTGTGCTCACGTGTCCTTATTTCTGTGTCAATGGGAACATCTTCCCAATGTCAACTCTGACCACATCGTTCAGTATTCTGTAAGTTTCAATCAGATTCCCCCTCATCCTTCTAAGACCATCAACATCAACAGCAGAGTTCTCAAATTTTCCTCATATATTAAGCCTTTAACTCCTGAGATCATTCTTGTGAAGCTCGTCTGGATCAGATCGGGAGCAAATCCATCTATCCTGAGTGTAGGGCTCAAGGTTATTCACAATATCTAAGTGTGGATCGTCCATTTCCTTGGAGAAAGTGAGGACTGCAGATGCTTGATGTCAGAGCTGAAAAATGTGTTGCTGGAAAAGCGCAGCAGGTCAGGCAGCATGAAAGGAGCAGGAGAATCGACGTTTCGAACATAAGCCCTTCTTCAGGAATGAGGAGGGTGTGCCAAGCAGGCTAAGATAAAAGGTAGGGAGGAGGGACTTGGGGGAGGGGTGTTGGGAATGGAATAGGTGGAAGGTGAGAGTGATAGGCCGGAGAGGGCATGGGGGCGAAGAGGTCGGGAAGAAGATTGCAAGTCAAGAAGGCGGTGCTGAGTCCGAGGGTTGGGACTGAGATAAAGTGGGGGGAGGGGAAATGAGAAAGCTTGAGAAATCTGCATTGCCTTGTAAAGTCTGAGCAACATATCTTTTTTTCCATCGTTTCGAGATAAATGGCAACATGGTATTTGCCCTCCTAACTATCGACTCCAACTTCAAGTTCAATTTAAGAGCAACTTGGACAAGGTTCCAATCCCATTTTCACGCCAGATTTCTGAATTCTTTTCTCCATTTAGAAAATAGTATATGTCTCTATTCTTCCTACCAAAGTGCATAACATCACATTTCGAAACATTGCATTTCATCTGTGAATGACTTCCATACTCTCCTAACCTATCTATAATTTTCTGCAGTCTTTCTGCAAATCAACACAATCTTTCCCTCCACCTCCCTTTGCTTCAGCTGCTAACATGGCTAGAATACTCTGAGATTCTTCATCTAGATCATGAGTGGATGAAGCCAAAAATTTTGGATCCAAAACTGTTTCTTCTTTAACACCACTAATCACCACTTCCATCCTGAGAAGGACACTTTTTATCCCCCTTCTGCCTTCTGCAGAAAGCCAATCTTTTATCCATACCAGTTCGTTGTTCCTTTCACCATGGGCCTTGATCCATCTCCGCAGCCTCTCGCACCACCCCTTATCAAGGGCCTCCTGGAAGTCGAGACTGATAACGGCCGTTGACTATCCTTGCTCTAAGCTGCTCGTTAACGTCTCAAAGAACTCTAACAGTTTTGTCAGGCATGACTTCCACTTGATTAAACGATGATAACTTTGTCTCATTGTACCACATACTTCCAAATATTCGGATATCTAATCTTTCTAAATAGAATGCAGACTTCTACCACCAATTTAGGTTAGGATAATTGGCATGTAAATTTCCATTCCCCCTCCACCTTGTTTCCTACTTAAACCTGGGGATACTTTCGCGATTCTACAGTTTTCTGCGACGCTGTCACACTCTAGTGATACCTGAAAAATCACGATTAAAACATTCTTTTTCTCGTCATATATTGCTTCAGAGCTCGAACCTATAGCAGATTGGGATGATGTGAATTGTTTAATAGTGTGGTGATCAGGACTGCGCACTTCTCTGACGAAAAAAATACAGTCTTCTTCAAAGATATCAACCCTCCTGTTGTAAGCTATCTCTCGACTGTTCAAGGCAAGCACGCTAATTCGTGTAGATGGACGCTTTATAGCCGCTACATTACTAGAATGGCAAACTCAAATTGGCTCTATAATACTTTCTATATTGAGGATAATTCCTATGCGTGCAATGTGTTCAAATCAGCCCAACGATGGGAAACCAATGTCATATGACTGAGCTATACCCGCTAAAACATTACTTCCCACACGAATGCCTCAGGAAAAAGGAACAACCACGATGTTTCAAAAGCACACCAGCTGTCAACACCCAACCAGCCAGAAACACAGCAGAACAGAAGTGCCGCAGGATGCTCAGAGAAATAATGAATAATGACAACAACCCACTCTAAAACTATGAAGAAGAACGGTCTGGGCAAGAAAATGTTCGTGACAGAACACCAGCGTTTCATCACAGGCTAACTGGTGATTTAACTTAGCATGGTGCTGAAACGTCTGAGAATAGATCTACCAGGTCAGCCAACAAAATAACAGCCGGACTCTATATATATACCCCTGGTAAAAACAATGACTGCAGATGCTGGAAACCACATTCTGGATTAATGGTGCTGGAAAAGCACAGCAGTTCAGGCAGCATCCGAGGAGCTGGAAAATCGACGTTTCGGGCAAAAGCCCTTCATCAGGAATGCAGGCAGAGTGTCTGAAGCCTGGAGAGATAAGTGAGAGGAGCGTGGGGGTGGGGAGAAAGTAGCATAGAGTACCAAGGGTGAGTGGGGAGGGGATGAAGGTGATAGGTCGGGGGGGAGGGGGGAGTGGATAGGTGGAAAAGAATATAGGCAGGTAGGGCAAGTCAGGACAAGTCATGGGGACAGTGCTGAGCTGGAAGTTTGGAACAAGGGTGAGGTGGGGGAAGGGGAAGTGAGGAAACTGTTGAAGTCCACATTCATGCCCTGGGGTTCGAGTTCGTTTCAGGACATGGTTGAAGAGCTTCAGGGCAGAGGAAATGACCTGGCAGTTGCAGTGGGAGAGGGAGTCCCTGAGATTCTTGTAGAGAGAAAACATCTTCAAGGCAGGCATCCTTGCAAGAGTATTCGCAGTAGGGTTAAAATCAACTAGGTAAAAACAATGACTGCAGATGCTGGAGACCAGATTCTGGATTAGTGGTGCTGGAAAAGCATAGCAGTTCAGGCAGAATCCGAGGAGCAGGAAAATCGACGTTTCGGACAAAAGCCCTTCATCAGGAATACAGGCAGAGACCCTGAAGGTGGAGAGATAAGTGAGAGGAGGGTGGGGGTGTGGTGACAGTGAAAAGATTGAAACGGAACCAGCAGACAATGCTGGGATCCCCTGTGTCCGTTCCCTCATTAACAAACATATGATCTTGGACAGTGTTGAGGGTTTCGACCGAGCGGAGGCAAGTTAGAGTGGTGCGTTCACTGGCACTGAGCCTTACTGTGCGTTTCAGGAAGAAGGGATGAAGTAGGGTAGGACAGCGATCGTGACTGGAAATTCTGTGGTCCTGAAGGAAACTCCCAATGATATGTTGCCTCCTCGGTGCTCGGGTCAGGAATGTCTCAGATCAAGTCTACAGGAATCTCAAAGGGTAGGGTGAGCCGGCAGAAGTCGTGGTACAATGATGTACGTAGAAAGAAAGCATGAGGATCTGAAGTGAAAATTGTGTCAGTCAGGTTGTAAGGTAGGAGTTAGAACGAGCAGAGAAGCGATCCCAGGATTGCTACCGGTGCCAAGAGCTACTGACACAAGGAACAGAGAGTGGGTGCAGCTGAACACGTGGCTACAGAGATGATGTAGGAGGGACAACTTTTGATATGTTTCGATATCATTGGGATATATAGGGGGAAGGTGGGATCTGTAAAAGGAAGACACCTTTCAACTCAACTCGAACGGTAAAAATATCCTTGGTGGGGGATTTGCCAGAGGCCTTGGCAAGGGGTCAAATACTTTGGCAGGGGCATGGGAGCCGGAGCAATCACGCAGATGATGAGTTAGCTGGTGAACAGGCAGATACAGAGTGCAGCGAGTCCGACAGAAAAGACAGATAGTTGAGACGTTAAAGTTGCAGTTAGTGTGATAGGTTGAATTGTGCAAAAAAACTGCCAGAAATAAGGGTGAAGAACTTCGAGTACGGATCAGTAGTGAGAACTCCAAAGTTGTGGCCATTCCAGAGATTTCGATATCACAAGGGCAGGATGGTTGTTGGATGTGCCGGAGTTTGGCTATTTCAAACTTAATAGCGAGAAAGATGGAAGAGGTGAGAGAGTGGCTTTGCTAAATAAGTATAACATCGCAGTTACATAAAGGGAGTTCATCGAGGAGGGTTTGTCGACTGAGTCAGTATGTTTGGAAGGCAGACACGGGAAATGAGCAGTCATGAGATTCGGGGTTTTTTATAGAACAGCACGCCCACCCCCGGCTGCTCTCAATAACAACAGAGACTCGGAAGAGCAGATTGGGAGGCAGAGCTTGAAAAGGTGCTGAAATGTAAATATTGTTGTCGTGGGTGCCGTCAACTTCCCTCATAATTATTACTACCTCCTCCGTGCAACTATTTTGAATTCAAATGACTTTGTTCAGTGCATCAGGAAAGATACTTGACTCCTAATGTAGTTATGCCATCGGGAGGGATGTCTTATTTGAATTGGTGCTCGGAAACGAGCAGGTCAGGGGTTAGATCTCTGATAGAGTCGTATTTCAGCGATAATGAACAAACTCTCTAATGTTTACAATAGTCATGGAGACTGATTGGTGCAGACGATGAGAGACTTACTTTTAATTTGGGGAGGGGGGTTACAATGCTATGAGATAGGAACTGTCAAGCACAAAATGAGAACAGACATTTTAATAGAAAGGCAAGACCGAAATAGAGGTTGTTTATGGACTGCTGGCTACGAGTGTTGGATAGGTTGGTCAAGTGAGTTAAGGAAGAAATGGTAGGGTTAAGGAACCATGAATGACAAGAGATCTGTAACATCCAGTCAAGAGGAAAAAGGAAGTTTATTTAAGAATTTGGAAGCAACGACCAGGGAGGTCTCGAGAGGGTTACAAGATATCCAGGAAGGAACTGAAGAATGGACTGAGGAAAGCAAGATGGAGACATGAAAAATAAACCTTGGATGGTAAGATGAAGGAATACTGCAAGGAGTTCCAGATTTGTCAGAAAAAGAGAAGTATGTTCTGAGTGAGAATCGTGTCTATCAGTGACAGTGCACAACAAAGATTAACGAAAAATGAACAAAGAAAATTGCAGCACAGTAACAAGTCATTTGGCCCTCCATGCTTGTGGCGATCCAAATTATTCATAAATTATTACTTATCTAAGTATGTTGCCTATTCTGCAAGACGATGTGTCCCTTCGCGCCCTGCCCATTCATATATCTGTCTTGTTACGTCTTAAATGACGATATATTGGCCGCCTCTACCATCTCTGCTGCTAAAACATTCCAGACACCCACCGTTCTCTGCTGAAAAAAAACTTTCCCGGCATATTTCCCTCAAATATGTTCCCCTCGCCTTGAACTCTTGACCTATAGTAATTGTTTCCCCAAGTCTTGGAAAGAAAGCTTCTTACTTTCCACCCCGTCTATACCACTCATATTTATGGCCACTCAAACCAATTCTCCTCCACCTCCGCCTTCCTAATGAAAACAATTCTAATCTACTCAATCTCTTTTATGGCTAGCGCCCTCCATATCAGGCAACATCCTGGTGAACCTCCTCTGCACCCTTGCCAAAGCATTGACATCCTTACTGTAATGTCGTGTCTAGAACTGTGAACTGTATTCCAAGTTTGCCCAATTTCGAATACGCAGTATTTCAAAGTCCTCTAGAACTGTAGCATGACTGGTCATATCGTGTACGCAATACCCCGTCTGATGAAGGAAAGCTCGCTGTCTGCCTCCTTGAATACTCGTAAACCTGCGTAGCCACCTTTAGGGTTCAATGCACCTAAACAACTAAATTTCTATGTGTTCATCAATTTTATCCAGGAATTTCCCATTTACTCTATTGGTAGCGCTAAAATTTGGTCTTCTAAAATGCATCACCTCCTATTTGGTCGGATTGAACTGCATTTGCCTGTTCTCTGCCCAACTCTCCAATATATCTATGATCTGCTGCATTCTCTGGCTGTACACTTCACGATCTGCTCATCTACCAATCTTACTGTCATCTACACAATTGCTAATCAAACCACCTACGCCTTCCTCTAGATAATCTATGCATATCACAAACAACAGTGGTCCCAGAACAGATCCCTGTCGAATACCACTGGTCACCATCCTCCATTTTGACAAACTCCGTTCCACAACTACTCTCTGTTTACTGTGGCATAGCCAGTTCTCTATTCATCTAGCTAGTACACACTGAACCCGACGCAAGGTGACTTTCTCCACGAGCCTACCATGGGAAACATTTTCAATCACCTTCCTAATATCCATGTATATGACAACTACAGCACGTCCCTCACCGATCAACCTTTTCACTTCCTCAAAGAATCCAATAAAGTTATTAAGAAGTAAACGTCCCTGCACAAAACATGCTGCCTAACAGTGATAAGCCTACTTTCTTGGCAAACGCATATAGATTCTACCCCGAGTTCCTTCTTCACTAGCTTCGCTTTCATTCACATTAGATTCTCGTCTTTATAATTAACTGAATCAATTATTATTCATTTTTCCATTATTGAAGAAGGATGCAACATTAACAAAACTTCTGTCCGCCGGAAACTCACCCGTCTTCTAGGATTCTGCAAAGGCATTAGTTGAAGGCCCAAATATTTCCTCTCTGCTTTCCCTCGGCATCCCATGCTGACTTGGAGATTTTTGAAAATAGGCAACACTTCCTCCCTACTTATATCATCTTGAATATGAGTAATCAACCTTCAATTCCGAACTCAACAGCTGTCATGTCCCTCTCGTTTGTGAAGAGCGACGCAAAGTATTTATTAAGTGTCGCACTTTTTTCTCTCACTCCACACTTATCTTCCCTCCTTTGTCGTTGAGAGGTCAACCCTTTTCTCTATTACTTTCCATTACTCTCTATTACTCTCTTCGTTCCCATATACGAATAAAAAAACTTCATGTTTTCCCTTAATTCTGTTTACTAAAGAAATTTCATAACTCATTACTGATCCTTCAACTGATCTTTTCTGATTGGTCCTATTTTCCCAAAACTCTTCCAAATCTGCATGTGTCGCCTTAACCATATGAATGCTTCCTTTTTCCTGTTAGATGGTCTCATAATTTCAACTGTTATTCATCGTTCGCTAATATCGCCTTTTGTATCCCTAATTTTCGCTGGGGCATGTCTGTCCCGCGCTCTGAACAACATCTCTTTAAAAGCCACCCACATATGAAATGCGGATTTAAATTAAAGGACTGCTTCAAATCCAAATGCTTAAGCTCCTGCTGAATCATTTGGATATTTGGCCTTCCCCCAATTTAGCATTCTTCATTTCCGACCATTGCTGTCTGTTTCGATGAGAATTCTGATAATTAGGGAATTGTGATTACTATTGCCAAAGTATTCTGGTACTGAATCTTCAACGGCCTGCCGGGTTCATTCCACAAAATCGGGTGCATAATGTCCCCTTCACGAGTATGACGTCGTATATACGGCTCTATCAAACCCTCCTGGATGCTCCTTACAAATTCTGCTTCGACCACTATATGAATCCCAGTCAATGTTGGGAAAAGTATGAAAGTCCCATCACCATCACTCTATTGCCTCTACAACTTTCCATTATCTGTCAATATATGTGTTCCCACATCTCATGCTCACTGTTACGAGGCCTATCTAACCCTAACATTCTGTCCTCACCATTCCTATTTCGGGGCTCTACCCATATTCCCTCACTGCTCTCGTCATCCACAATGCTGTCCTTCAGCACAGCTGTGATATCCTCTCGAACCAGTAATGCAACTCGCCAAACCCTTTTTCCCACCTCTGTCTCTCCAGGGATGGAAATCTGTGCCTTTAGTCGCAGGAGATAGCGAAAATCTCAATCCATACTTTCCTTCTGTATTCACTAGTGAGGTGCTCTTGTCGTTTGTGAGGATAGTGGAAAATAGACCGATCAGCTACGACAGGTTCAGACCTTGAGAATCGAGAGTGCAGTGCTGGAAAAGCACAGCAGGTCAGTCAGTATCAGAGGAGCAGGAGAATCGACACTTAGGGTACGATCCCTTCATCATGAATGATGCTTGTGCACTGAGGGGAGCTGCGAGATAAATGGATGGGGCAGCACTGGTAGGATGGTAGCTCAGAATTCAATAGATGAGTGAAGGTGGGGGAGAATGTGATGGATAGGCGAGGATCGTGCAGTGGATAGATGGGAAGAACAAGGACAGGCCGCGTGGGTGTGACCCAGTTGTATGCTTGAGACTGGGATAAGTTGGGGGAGGGGAAATGAGCAAACTGGTCCATTAATTCCGTGTGGTTGCAGGGTCCCAAGGTTGAAGATGATGTGTTCTCCTGGCGCTGAGAGTGAAGGGTTAGGCGTTGGACGTGCTCCCAGGCCTGCATGTCCAGGGTCAAGTGGGAGGGAGAGTTGAAGTGTTCACCCTGGAGGCCAGGGGACAAATGTGGCACGTGCCACTATGGCTGACCGCTCTGTCGTGCTGTGTTTAAATTCTATGCTTTTTGAGTAGTGGTTTTGAGTCCAATCACTACAACACTCGTAGATGTAATATGTTACTTCACTTTCTTGACTCTAATATCCAGCATTTACAGTCTTCATTTTTGCTACACTGATGTCCTACATCGGCAGTCTCCCTTTCTCGACTCTGATCTCCACCAATTTGCAATCATGACTTTCTCCTACAGAATTCTTTTACGTTTACTTTTGCACCGGAATGGGGTTAGTAGATACCGCAGGACAAGAGTTACAGCGAGAGGAAAGTTAATTATGGATGTGACTTAGGATGCACAGACTGGATAAGGCAACTTCTGGGGATGGGCATAATTGAAATATGTGGGTTGTTCATGGAACAGCTTCTGCGTGCCCTTGAGAATTATGTACATGTTAGGCAGAGAGGAGGTGATCGACTGATGGAGACTTGTATTATGAAATAAGTTGAATCTCTTGTCAAAAGGATGAATGGAGCTTACGTAAAGAGGAGATGTGAAGGCTCAGTGAGTGCAGTTGAGAATTACATGTTCGCCAACAAAGACGTGAAGAGAGAGCTAGGAAGAGCCAGAAGGGTCCATGGAAAGTCTTTGATAAGTAGGAGCAAAGAAAAAAACCTAAAATATGTCAGAGCTATGAGAATGACAAGAGAAAATTTAGGGTTAGTCAAGGACAGTAGTGGGAAGTTGTGCGTGGAGTCTGCGGAAGTAGAAAAGACACTGACTGAATGTGCATCGTCAGTTTTGCCACTGGAAAAATCTTATGTTGTGAAGGAGAATATTGAGATTAAGGCTATTATACAAGACGGGATTGAGCTTGACAAGGAGATGATGTCAGCAATTGTGGAACGTGTAAGGATAGATAAATCCGCTGAGCTGAATGGATTTTAACCTGCTACTCTATGGGCAGCTCGGTGGAGATTACGGTAAGTTTGCTGTTGCTTTTTATTCCGTCATTGTCTAGAGGAGTAATACCAGAAGACTGGAGAGAGGAAATGCTGTCACCTTGTTCAATAAGGTTAAATGAGACAACCCAGTTAACTATTGACCAGCGACCCTTACTTCAGTTGTGGCTGAAGTGTTGAAAAGGATCGTAAGAAACAAGACTTATAATAATCTCTAAACGGGTAATTGGATTGGGGACAGTCAGCAAAGTTTTGTGAAAGTTAGGTCGTTTCTCACAAATCTACTTCCGTTCTTTCAGAAGGTGATTAAAGCGGTTGTTGTGGTGCATTTGGATTTTCGTAAACACTTCGCTAAGGCTCCCATGGAACTCTATTGCAGAAAGTGCGGTGGCGTGGGACTGAGTGAAATGTAGCGGTTTGGATCAGTGATTGGTTGAAAGAAGACAGAGGGTGGTGGTTGATGGGAAATGTTCATCGTGGAGATCCGTTACTGGTGGCGTACCACAAGGCTCTGTTTTGCGGCCACTGACGTTTGTCATTCTTATAAAAGATCTGGATGAGAGCATGAAAGGATGGACGAGTAAATTTGCGGATGACACTAAGGTCCGTTGAGTTGTGGGTAGTGCTGAAGTATATAATAGAGTTACAGAGACACATAGATAAGCTGTAGATTTGGTCAAAGAATGCAGATGCAGTTTAATGCGGAAAATTGCGAGGTGATCCACTTCAGAAGAAGTTACAGGAATACCGGGACCTCTGCTCATAGTAAGTTTCAGGGTAGTATGGTTGAGCAGAGAGGTTTAGGTGTCCATGTACGTAGATACCTGAAAGTTGCCACGCTGCGTGATAGGTTTGTTACGAAGGCATCAGAATTGTAACTTTAATTGGTCGATAGATTGAGTTTTGAACCATAAGGTCATGTTGCAGCTATACAAAGCTCTGATGCTGTCGCAGGTAAATGATGCGTCCAGTTCTGCTCACTGCATTAGAACATAGAACATAGAACATAGAACATAGAACATAGAACAATACAGCACAGAACAGGCCCTTCGGCCCACGATGTTGTGCCGAACTTCTAACCTAGATTAAGTACCCATCCATGTACCTATCCAAATGCCGCTTAAAGGTCGCCAATGATTCCGACTCCACCACTCCCACGGGCAGCGCATTCCATGCCCCCACCACTCTCTGGGTAAAGAACCCACCCCTGACATCCCCCCCCCCCATACCTTCCACCCTTCACCTTAAATTTATGTCCCCTTGTAACACTCTGTTGTACCTGGGGAAAAAGTTTCTGACTGTCTACTCTATCTATTCCTCTGATCATCTTATAAACCTCTATCAAGTCACCCCTCATCCTTCGTCGTTCCAACGAGAAAAGGCCGAGAACTCTCAACCTATCCTCGTACGACTTCCTCTCCATTCCAGGCAACATCCTGGTAAATCTTCTCTGCACCCTCTCCAAAGCTTCCACATCTTTCCTATAGTGAGGCGACCAGAACTGCACACAGTACTCCAACTGTGGCCTAACCAAAGTCCTGTACAGCTGCAACATCACTTCACGACTCTTGAATTCAATCCCTCTGCTAATGAACGATAATACTCCATAGGCCTTCTTACAAACTCTATCCACCTGAGTGGCAACCTTCAAAGATCTATGTACATAGACCCCAAGATCCCTCTGTTCCTCCACCTGACTAAGAACCCTACCATTAACCCTGTATTCCGCATTCTTATTTGTTCTTCCAAAATGGACAACCTCACACTTGGCAGGGTTGAACTCCATCTGCCACTCCTCAGCCCAGCTCTGCATCATATCTAAGTGCCTCTGCAGCCGACAACAGCCCTCCTCACTGTCCACAACTCCACCTATCTTCGTATCATCTGCAAATTTACTGACCCACCCTTCGACTCCCTCATCTAAGTCATTAATAAAAATTACAAACAGCAGAGGACCCAGAACTGATCCCTGCGGAACTCCACTTGTAACTGGGCTCCAGGCTGAGTATTTACCATCTACCACCACTCTCTGCCTTCGACCGGTTAGCCAGTTTTCTATCCAATTGGCCAAATTTCCCTCTATCCCATGCCTCCTGACTTTCCGCATAAGCCTACCATGGGGAACCTTATCAAATGCCTTACTAAAATCCATGTACACTACATCCACTGCTCTTCCCTCATCCACATGCTTGGTCACCTCCTCGAAGAATTCAATAAGACTTGTAAGGCAAGACCTACCCTTCACAAATCCGTGCTGGCTGTCCCTAATCAAGCAGTGTCTTTCCAGATACTCATAAATCCTATCCCTCAGTACCCTTTCCATTACTTTGCCTACCACAGAAGTAAGACTAACAGGCCTGTAATTCCCGGGGTTATCCCTATTCCCGTTTTTGAACAGGGGCACAACATTCGCTACTCTCCACCCCCTTTGCCAGTGAAGACGAGAAGATCATTGCCAACGGTACTGCAATTTCCTCTCTTGCTTCCCACATAATCCTAGGATATATCCCGTCAGGGCCGGGGGACTTGTCTATCCTCAAGTTGTTCAAAATGTCCAACACATCTTCCTTTCTAACAGGTATCTCCTCTAGCTTACCAGTCCATTTCACACTCTCCTCTTCTACAATACGGTCCCTCTCGTTCGTAAATACTGAAGAGAAGTACTTGTTCAAGACCTCTCCTATCTCTTCCGACTCAATACACAGTCTCCCACTACTGTCCTTGATCGGACCTACCCTCGTTCTCGTCATTCTCTGGTTTCTCACATACGCATAAAATGCCTTGGGGTTATCCTTGATCCTATCCGCCAACGATTTTTCATGCCCTCTCTTAGCTCTCCTAATCCCTTTCTTCAGGTCCCTTCTGGCTATCCTGTATCCCTCCACTGCTCTGTCTGAATCCTGTTTCCTCAACCTTATGTAAGCCTCCTTCTTCCTCTTTACCAGACATTCAACCTCTCTCGTCAACCAAGGCTCCTTCACACGACCATTTCTTTCCTGCCTGATAGGTACATACATATCATGGACACGTCGTATCTGTTCTTTGAAAAAGTTCCACATTTCCACCACATCCTTCCCTGACAGCCTATGCTCCCAAAGTATGCTCCTCAAATCCTGCCTTACAGCATCGTAATTTCCCTTCCCCCAATTATAAAATCTACCTTGTTGTGCGCACCTATCTCTCTCCATAACCAAGGTGAAAGTCACAGAATTGTGGTCACCATCACCAAAATGTTCACCCACTAACAAGCCCATCACTTGTCCCGGTTCATTACCGAGTACCAAATCCAATATGGCCTCCCCTCTGGTTGGACAATCTACATACTGCGTTAGAAAAGCTTCCTGGACACACTGCACAAACACCGCCCCATCCAATCTACTTGATCTAAAGAGCTTCCAATCAATATTTGGGAAGTTGAAGTCGCCCATGACTACGACCCTGTGGCTTCTGCACCTTTCCAAAATCTGTTTCCCAATCTGTTTCTCCACATCTCTGCTGCTATTGGGGGGCCTATAGTAAACACCCAACAAGGTGACTGCACCATTCCTATTTCTGACTTCAGCCCATACTACCTCCAGAGGCAGATCCCCCTCAAACTTCCTTTCTGCAGCCGTTATACCATTTCTAATTAGCAATGCCACCCCCCCTCCTTTTTTCCCACCCTCCCTAATCTTACTGAAACACCTGTAAGCAGGAACCTCCAACAGCCATTCCTGTCCCACATCTATCCACGTTTCCGTGATGGCCACAACATCGTAGTCCCAGGTACCGATCCACGCCTTAAGTTCACCCACCTTATTTCTGATACTCCTTGCGTTGATGTATACGCACTTGAGCCCATCTCTGTGTCCGCTAGTAGTCCCTGTCAGTGCTACCTTCTCCACAGCCCCCCGACAGTCTTGGGCATCCTGACAAACAGCTAACCTACTTGCTTGACTACAAGTCCGGATCCCATCCCCCTGCCAAATTAGTTTAAACCCCCCCGAAGAGTGCTAGCAAACCTACCCCCCAGGATATTGGTGCCCTTCTGGTTCAGGTGCAACCCGTCCTGTTTGTACAGGTCCCACCTTCCCCAGAATGCAGTCCAATTGTCCAAATATCTGAAGCCCTCCCTCCTACACCAGCCTTGCAGCCACGTGTTCAACTGCACTCTCTCCCTATTCTTTGCCTCACTGTCACGTGGCACCGGCAACAACCCAAAGATGACGACTCTGTCTGTCCTAGCTTTTAGCTTCCAGCCTAACTCCTTGAGCTCTTGAATGACCTCCCCACCCCTCTTCCTACCGATGTCGTTGGTGCCAATGTGCACCACGACTTCTGGCTGCACACCCTCCCCCTTAAGGATTCTGAAGACACGGTCTGAGACGTCTCGGACCCTAGCACCCGGGAGGCAACAAACCATCCGTGAGTCTCGCCCATGTCCACAGAACCGCCTGTCCGTCCCTCTAACTAGAGATCCCCTATAACTAGCGCTCTCCTCCTCTCCCCCTTTCCCTTCTGAGTCTCAGAGCCACAGACCCCTTCACTGCAGCTTACACCTGCAACGCTGTCCCCCCCAACAGTTTCCAAAGCTGTATATTTATTTTTTAGGGGAACGACCACAGGGGAACCCTGCACTGCCTGCTTCTTCCCCTTCCCACCTCTAACATTATAGGATGGACGTGGAAACATTGAAAAGTGTGCCGAGGAGATTTACCAGGTAAAGTCTTATGAGCAAAGTCGAAGGGATTAGAGGCTGTTTTCGTTACAGAGAAGAAATTTAAGGGTGACTTAATAGAGACATACCAGATGATCAGAAAATTAGATCGGGTAGACAGTAGACAGCCTTTTTTCCTCGGTGGGTGATGTCTCGCACGAAGGGACAAAGCTTAAAAATGAGAGAGACAGAGGCATGACAGATGTCAGAGGTATTTTCTTTACGTAGAGAGTTAACTGAATGCAACACTCTGCCTGCAACAGCAAGAGAATCATTAAATTTACGAGCATTTAAATGATGATTGGATATACACAGGATGACAAGAAAATAGTGTCGGTTCGATGAGCTTCACATTTGTATCTCAGGTCGGCGGAACATCGAGTGCCGAAGGGCGTTATGACGTTCTATGTTTTGTCTTCTATGATTCATTTGTGAACGACCACTTTTGTTCCCAAAGCCACAGCAGTTTTACTTCACTGAGTTTGATGCGAATCCCTCTGAAAATTTCCCTTTCCTTTACAATCCAATGTGAGTAAACATTATAAATGTACCTGCACTCACTCCTTCCTCTCGTAGGTCAGTCCACGTCCATGTGTTTGTGAAATAAAATTGCCTCTGTTTTTCATTAAAAACCTTCCTCCTCTGAACTTAAAATTACTCCTTGGACGTTTTAGGTCATCCACACGTAGGAAAATGTTCTTGTTAGTCACCTGGACTTTGCCAAGAATCCTATCACAATTCTCCACGGGTGGTCTCACTCGCACTTTGTAATCTAATTATACAACCAGTTTCGTATAAGAATCAATATTCGTTTCGCCTTACTGATTGCTTGCTTCACACGTGTTAGTTTTCATTGTTTCATGCGCAAGTGACCCGACATCCCGATGTGTTGCAAATTCCTGCAGTATTTCCACAATTAAATCATCATGATTTTGCTCCTTTTATTTTTCCACCATGGTCAACATTTTTTCAAAGTACAGTCCCTTTGTCAACTTTATGCAATTTACATAACCAATCGAAATCACTGTGCAAACTTTATTACCTTGCAACTTAAGTTTACAACTAATGTTTGCAGTCTGAAAATTTGACTACGGTTCCTTTAACTAATTCTTCCAATTGATTAATACATATTGCAAATAGTTTAGATTACAGAACCGTGTGGAATTCCACTGACTAAACGTTGGCAATCCGAAAAAGAATACCTCTTGTTCAGTTCCGGTTTCCCACATGTCAAAGAATTGTCCAACCAGACTGAGATACTTCCTTCAACATTCCCAGACCTGATCTTAAGACTTCACCATGTCGGAACATGCTTTTAACCTGCACCCGTAATACTGCACGTCATTGATTTCCAAGATTTGTTCAATTGCTTCTTCAGAGTTTCTGTTGACCCACCCTCGTACATTATTTCAGGTCCAAGAATTCCCTGTGCGAAACACTTACAACGTGAAATTCCGCCTTATTCAAATGTTCTCGTATCAATATTTATTTACATCTTTGCCCCATGAATTTTCTTCCTAAATCTGTCACAAGATGCATTGTGTGGAGCGTAGCAACTTGACAGGTGACGTTATTAAGGCTTATAAAATAATGATATGGATAGATAATGTGATTATCAACAGTTTCTATATTCACTCAGGTGGGGCAATTCGAAAATATTCCGATTTTTTTAATGGAGAGGAGAAAGAATTAAAACTGAAACAAAGCCTTTTTTGCAGAGAGTAGTTAGTATGTGGATTGAACTTTCAGATGAAGTGATGGATATGGTAGAGTTACAATGTTTAAAGTATTTTAGATAAGGACACCAATAAGAAACGTGTGGAGGGGTGAGGGCCAACCACAGTCAGTGGCATCTAACTTAGATTGGAATTATGGTTGGGCATGGAAGGGCTGGATCAAACGCTCTGTATCTATGCCTTATGATTCGATGATTCGATAATCATTTCAGGTTTCGAAACAATCTCTACATTTTTTGCACTCCTCTCACAGTTCTGAATATTTCAGTTCGATCTCTCCTGTGACCCTTCTATTTTTCAAGGAGACAACTTGAGATTTCCCCATCTATTGCAGAAGTTCGAATTGTATAAACCTTGCTTCATTTTCTGAAAGCGCTTCTTAACCATGTCCAATACTAAGTAATACTTAATTCTGGATACCAGAAAGTGATACAGTAATGAAGTATTGAGGAAATTTTGATGTAGTTACAGAATGATATGGATTGCATTGGCACGTGTGATTCTGATCAAATAACTGGGGAAAGTAGGAAGTAATGTTTCTCTTCAATGCTCATGTCCTGAAATTCCTGCCAAGTTGATCTGATAATCAAGATAACCTGGCCATGGAGTGCTCAGTTATAATTCTTTCTTCAAATGCAAAACAATCTATGGACGGCAATCTCATCTGCATCACTTGTTGAAAGTGATCCTGATTATTTCACTTTAATGAGCAACTGCATGAGAGAAACTGAGGAGCAGGTGATTGAATTCAAGTTGCTTCATTTGATTGATCCAAGATTTCACATTCTCGAATTAGAATTCCATGATCCTCCTGTAGAACTGTCTATTCTTCAAAGTCACGAACTGTTTATGCAATTTTAGAGATGCTTGTGTGGGACTGGATTGTACAAAGTTCAAGATCACATGACATCAGGTTTTTTGTTCAACATGTCTTTTTGGAAGTACAAAGGAAGCGCTGCTCCTTCGTCATGTAGCTATTGCAGTCGGATTATAGGATACAGAAGTTTTAGCAAAATATCAATAATATCATACACTGATGCAATATATTGAACTAACCTGGATTGCTCTTCAGTCTTTCATATTTTCGAATGGACTGCAGGTTTCAATTAATCCATATATGAATCCCAGAACCTCTTTCAAGCCATATGCCAGAGAATACTTAAAGTTTCATAAAAGGAAGACCACACCTTATTTCAGAAAATATATGAAAGGTGTGTGGTCAGAGTGTGCATATATTACAATCCTGAGCCTGACTAGTTCTATTTCTAACGTAGGATTTTATAAAATGCCTCATGG
The DNA here is from genome assembly GCF_037043375.1 of Chiloscyllium plagiosum. Classification (NCBI taxonomy): domain Eukaryota; kingdom Metazoa; phylum Chordata; class Chondrichthyes; order Orectolobiformes; family Hemiscylliidae; genus Chiloscyllium; species Chiloscyllium plagiosum. The sequence goes on along the minus strand of NW_028270188.1, from coordinate 33,739,253 downwards.
CTTATAAAAAATGAACCTGACTGCATGCGGATTTTATGCATTTTCAACAAAGTTGAATGGTTTCTGCAAATGCAATTCATCCCATCGACTTACGTGTGTGTGTGTGTGTGTGTGTGTGTGTGTGTGTGTGTGTGTGTGTGTGTGTGTGTGTGTGTGTGTGTGTGTGTGTGTGTGTGTGTGTGTGTGTGTGTGTGTGTGTATGTGTGTGTGTGTGTGTGTGTGTGTGTGTGTGTGTGTGTGTGTATGTATGTATATAAGGGAGAGAAAAAGTGAGAAAATGTGTGTGGTAGCGTTTGTATGCATGCCAGATAGCGTCTTTGCGTGACAGTGATGGAGTATAAGACTGCAAGATTTTGTGTGTGTGTGTGTGTATCTGCCTGTGTGTGTGTATATATATATATATATATATATATATATATGTGTCTAAGAGAGAACGTACATATGAGGGAGGGTCTGCGTGAGTGTGTGAGTATGTACCAGTTTGTGGATGAGTCTGTTTTTGTTTGTGTGTAGATTATACTTTGTATGAAGCCTAATTAACTTGGCAGAATAATCTCGGTTTCTTTACTTCAGAGCATAGAAATTTGAGTGAGGGACCTAATCCATTTATGGATCTATAAAGGCCATGAATCAGATAAATAAAATAAAAGCGGGTTCCCTTAGCTGAAGGATGAAGGCAAGGTGTTGCATTGGAAACGGGCCTTTCATACAAACAAATGCATCCACCAACACCTCCCGCTGTCTATACCTGTAACCCTGCACTTTGCATGGCTGAATCATCCAATTTACACATCCCTGAAACCATGGGTAGTTCAGCATGGCCATTCCAGCTAAATTCAGGGAGATTAAACTATTGCAACAGGGAGCTGGACACTTCAATTGTAGTTCCATTTTACAGAAGGTTGAGAGTAGTGAGGTCAAAGACAGGTTTGCAGGATGTTGTGTAAATGTGTTGCAGGATGTTGTGTTAATTCCAGCAGCATCCAGATTAGGGTGCATGAACATGGGTTGGGACCTGGCATTTCGAATTTGTGACCAATTCATAGACATGGCTCGAGGAGGGACAGGATTCGCTGTTGCAGAATCCAGGAATTAAATGTTACCAGAATAACAGAGACGATGATAAACGATAAAGTTTGCCATGTTAATCAAGTGTAGTATTGTAGCAGCTGAGAAAATGTTTGAAAACTCGCCCACTGAGGTAGATTGGGCTCAGTTTAGAATCAGGAAAGATCAGGTCACCTGTTGTGAGGTTTCTACTGACCTCTGAATTGTTCCAGGGATGTAGAGGAGAGGATAGCAAAGATGATTTTCAAAGGAATGCTTGTAACAGAGTAGTTGTTGTGGGCTCTCTACCTTTACCAATATTGAGTGGGAATAATATAGTTCAAGTTTTTTTACATGGGTCAGTTTTTGTTGAATGTGTGGTGGAGAGTTCTCTGACACAGCATGAGTTTTAGGCATCTAAGAAGGAAATCAGTTAAATGGAATTTAAAAAAAGCAAACAACGCAATGCAAAATCGACCAAGCATTTGACGCTTTTCGGCACTTATTTTGAAGCAGTTAAAAAAATCAGTTTTTGAAGCAATTAAAACTCTTGTGAAGAGCAGACAATTAAGGCTTTAAGATTTGCAATTGAACTGGAATATGATAAGGAGCTGTATCATAAATACATTTGGTGTTCCAGCACCAATTTTGGGGAATATAAATTGGTGAAAAGAGAAATCCTCAGGTCTTTAAGGAAAAGCCGATCTCATTGAAGACAAGCTGAAAATTGGGTAAAAGAAAACTATGAGTCCCAATGGGTGGTAAGATATCTCGAGTGTTTTCACTGTAATAACATAGCCACATGAAATTGAAGCATTGAATGTTTTGAAGAAAACCAGGTGAGAGTCCGACAGGTTTTTGCGAAAACATTACCTTTCGGTGTTGTGTGGTTTCTAACTTTGTCCGACACAGCCTAACACCGGTTCTTCCGGATCATAGAAAAATACACTGGGAAGACAAATGCTGGAAAACAGGATTAATTGCAGAGTTTTATTGAATTCGCAAAGAACAGTACATTGAAAGTTAAAAAGCTGCTGGAGAATATGCGAACTTATCAGGAAACTGGTGAGAATAAAGTGACAGATCTCTTTCCAGATTTTACTTTCGTAAGCAATGCTTACTCACGGGCATCAAATAAATAAGCATTTTTTGAAAAGTGCTATTACAATCAATCTTTGAAAGTGTGAGATAAGGAGACATGGAATTCGGAGGATATTTTGCTAAAATAATGTTGAACTTTATGGAATTCATGGCGAGAAGAGCAGAATTCATGACATGGAATGGCGTTCAAAGATATGCGTTTTAAAGTAAAAATGCGTCAGCTACATTTCAAACATGATCAGTAATGTCATTTCAGGATTACGCAGATGTGTGGTGTGGTGTGCAGCAACGATCTGGCAATTTTCAGTCACACGTGTAATAATTAACTGGAGCATCAATCAGAATTGGTACATTGATTTTGGGAGGTGTGTCTGGTTATAAAGATGCTGAGGAATGAGTCAGAACAAGTCCAGGTTACCTCCCTGGACTATATAGTTGGACATGGATGTATGACACCACGGGATGTGAGAAGAAACATAACTGGAGAGTTTCCAGGATCATTGATGAAGCGGAAAATACCACGATTTCTGGGAACGACTGATTTAATATCCGAAGTTTGGACTGAAGATTAGCTGTCTGGTTGTTCTACCGACCGACGGTTTGAAGAAGTGATGAATGTGATAATGCATTCAAAGCTGTGAAAGCTACAGTTAACATTGACCCAGTTTTCGCCACACTTAATTGCGCAAAGCCATTCAAATTTGCTATTCACATGAGTGATATTGGTGTCATGGCGATACCTGGAATGAGGATGATGAGAAGGTAGACCTACTGGATATTTTTTGAGGAAAAATAAATCATCATTAAGAGAAATATTCTACAATTGAGAGGGACATCTTGAATTTTGTGTAGATGTTTCAACATTTCAAAATTTACTTTGCCAGTATTGTGTGGGAGACAATTACTGATTTATGACTGATTCTATCTCTTAACGTTTTGGTGAAAGAAAAGGTAAACATACAATGATATAAACTTGGAGCTTACAATTGTAAGCATACAATTTTGAAAATTATACAAACGGCAGGTTGAGAGAACAAACTTGCCAACGCATTGTCGTAATGTTGATGAACATAGACGTTGATATTCAGGGGTGTTAGATACAATGGATTGACATGGACTGTAGTAGGTAAAACTCGCATGCCTACCGTCAATATAATGTGCATGTATTGTCAGGTTCGAAAAATGGTAGACCGATTTTGCTGAGAAAGTGAAGCAATCTTTGTTTTCAACGAAGGGAGCATAGATGTACTATGGCTTTAAGCGCTGTATGTTTCTTAATGAAGCGTAGTTGATTAAGTCAATTAATTCAGCAACCTGTGAGTGTTTGGTTCTTTATCCTTTTCAAAACTGGAACAACTAAAGTAAGCTGAATGCATTAGTCCATGCTTCGTGATCTTCAGGATCTTTAGGTTAGCTTCCAGTCGCAGCACTGGGCACTTGACGCTGGAAGTGGAAGCTCTGTTTCGACCAGCTAAAAGCTGGGGTTCTCACAATGTTGCTAGAGATATAATTGATGCGGTCTGTTTTACTGACTGTGCCATTGCAGAGGAATGTTACTATACTGGAGCAGATATTTAACAGCTGTTTAGTATTTTGTAAAATATTTCAGTAGATAATCCAATCCATTTTGTTTCCTCTGGTTTTGTCTTTGCGTTAAAGGTAGGACATGAATAGCGCGTATTTTCCTTCATGCTTGATCGTTTTGCACAATCAAATTTCATGTCAACGCAACGCCTGGTACTTGACTTCAAGATTAGAAAACTAACTGTCTAAGGTATTCATTTGACATATTTTGAGTGGGTTTGTTCTCGTCTATTACATTGTAATTACATTGTTTATTCCAGTACCTCCTGTAAGGTGTGCAAAGATATCGATGTCACTTTCGGTTTAATGTCATTTACAGTTTTTATTATTTCGTTTGGTAATGTGCACTGATGCTCTGAAACGAGAGTCAGGCGACATCTCTTGTAGTGTCAGTTAAATTCCATCAAATCAAAATAACTTCATCCATAAAGGTCCGTCTTCCCTCAGCATCACCGATCAGTCAGCACGAAGAATCTCTTTCAATGTTGGATGGTGTGCTTGGGCAGGACAAAATGACCAGGGAATACATCATGACGGGTCGGAACATGGCTCGCATGAAAGAGCCGACAGACTCTGATATGCATTTTCTTAATGTATCAGGTAAGAAGACAGATGGAGGTCTATCCTTTAATAGAGAGTTTAAGAGCCGAGAGGCAATTCCGCAAATGTAGAAAATGTTAGTTAGGCCATAATTAGAATATTATGTGCAGTCCCAGAATCTATGTTGCAGGATGTATGTGAGTGCACTGGAGACGACGTAAAGGATATTTTGAAAAATTATACCCGGGATGGATAGTTCCAGTTGTTAAGTGAAAATGGAAACACTGTTTATGGTTCACACCAGAACAGGCAACAATGAAAAGGGGCACTATTGTGGTGAAGAAAATTTGGAGATGTAAAGATAGCGTGGAGATGACGAAATATTTCTGCCAAAGGATTAATGACAGAGGTGCATAAATTTAACGAAAGCTGTTGCGAGTTTATAGAAGATTTGAGGAAATACAATTTCATTTGAAGGGTGGTGGGCAACTAATTTAATGCTTGTATGGCTGCTGGGGGCAAAAAACCTTGCAACATTGAAGAAGTATTTAGAGCGTTATTTGCAGTGCCAAGGGCTGAGAATTGCATTCGAGTCGTGTCGTATTTGCATTCCATCAGTGCAGACCTAATTGTCCATTTTATCTTACAGTGTTGAAGGTCTTTGGCCTCTATAATCCAGATAAAGAAGGATATTAGTTCACGATGCAGATTCTTAAGAAGTTGACAGCTCTAAGTGATTTGAAGGTTATTCCCTGCTTCATTTTTCTCAATCTCCCCCACCCTGCGGTCAGGATGAGAAGCATTCAAAGTGCTGTTTCTGTGTTTTGTGGATCTGTGACTCGCTGATACTTTTCGGAAGGAACTTCTTAGGTACCTGAGCTCATATGTCCACCAATTGTGAATATATTAAGCATTAAAGGACTCAGAAAATAACGGTGTCGAGGTAAGTCAAGACCATTAAGGATCCGGCATAGTTGAAAGAAATGTGATGTTGAAGGGATGAGTTATATCAAAGATAGAAGGTGGGTTGCATTGTCGGCGGAGGTTACAAAGAGGAGGAAAGTTGGAGGAACTTAGGAGACGATTACATTGAATGGGAACATTGTTATGTCCATGTAAGTTTTCATATGGAATGAGGATGGGCACTTTTTTAGAAGATGAAAAAAAGGAAGCTTGGTTGATTGCAATGTATGACACAGTGAGACTCAGGGTTGCAGAGCCGTAAAAGATGACAGTCAGCAAACTGAGTGTAGCGACTGGAGCATGCAACAAAGAAACAGCGAGTGTTTTCGGAACAGAATGAGCTTTCAGAAATGTAGAGAGATACAGAGAAATCCATCGTGGTTTTACAGAAATGGAGGCGAAAGTGAGCTGGAAGAGATGAGATTGATTGGAAAGGGTACAGATTCTGAAAGAGTAAGACAGATAGTGAAGGATATTGAGAGTCGATGAGACTACAGAATTTGTGGGCCACCACAGGGTCTGGAGATGATAACCAAGCCTGGAGAATCTGCAGATCGTGGCAATATTTTTTCTGGTGTTCGAGTCTGTGTGTGTCTTTTGATGTTGCAATGTCCCTGAAATCCATTTTTTGCAGGGATTTCTCATTGTTACTGCGACATATATTGTTAAGAGATGGACACGACTAAGAAACTGAAAGATTTGCATTACTTGAAGATTTTAAATGAAACAGGAAACTGTCGGGGATATTGGAGGGGAGGTTGTCAGTGCTGGAGGACGTAAATGTGGTTTCCATTTTCGAAATGTCAGCTATACAGAGATGGAGAGTTTAGCAAGATCTGAATTGTCGGATGATGGCTGGCAATATTTCACTTTTTTAAAATATTGCAAGACTTTGAGCGTTGCAAAGATTTGGTGTGGTAACAAAGGCTTTCAAGTCGACGATATCAGAGCACAGGGAGGAGAAAGTGTGAAACAGACTGAAGGTAAATTCTTCAGACCCCTGAGGCTGTTGCAAGCTGAGTACAAAGGAAGGGCAACACACACGCAAAACCTCGACGGCGTTGCTGTGTGTTGAGGATAGACATATTGTTCACCCTCAAGTGTATAAGTTTAGGATGTAGAAATTTCGTCACTCATACTTTTCCACCATTCAACTTTCTACGGTATTGCTGCACTACGAAGCACGTCGTAATTATGAACCACGTTTCCACTAATTTGAATTGTGCTGTTCAGTGAGAAATTGAATTATTGTTGTATATGGATACTTCACTGCAATCTTGAGCTGTTCCCTGAACTTAGCCTGGGTCACTCCATAAATTACTGTATTTGTGCTGCAACTTAAATTTCTCAGCATCAATCCAATTTCCCCAAAGTCATACGATGAACTGTTGTAATTCAAGGGATGAGTTCCTGTAATTCTGTAGCATATGAAATATATAACACGGTTTAGCCATAGAAGTATAAAACTTCCCGATATAGTAAACAGTAAAATTGCTGATTTCTTTCGGCTTTCCATTTCTATGTCTCTTCCCTTGCTGTGACCCTTCAAACACTTGCGCACTCGACTAGACATTAAAATGTATCGGACTGTAAGAGCGTTAAGCAGGAGAATTAAAGTGAATGGGAGCAATGGCGTTAAAACTGTATCGAGCCAGTCAAATCCCAACCATGCAGGATCAGAGTAATAGCTTGGTTTCGTGTGACAATACCATGGTACGTTGTCAATGATAATTCCAGGTTCATATGCAAAGTAGAATGGAACGTTTTTGGAACAAAGCAGAAGGCTGGTTGTAGCTAAAACCAAGCCTGCAGTTTTGCTGGTGCAATATTTTGTTTTCAGATTCTGGCAACAAATGAGGACAAATCGATCAAACGTAAAAGTCACAGTATACCAGACAGAACAATCGGCAGCTGCACGAGCCAAGAAATAGGTCACACTGCACACTGGAGTGTTGTCGAGAAAACATAATGGGAAATAATAATACCTGAATTTCCTCAGCACTACTTCTGCAATGATGACCATAAGATCGGCTGCTGCCATAGCTACCAAGTAGCGAGTGGTGCAGGCTGAGAGGCCGCACCTTCCCCGGGATAGGATCGCAATTGCCACCAGGTTTACTGCAAAAAAAAAAGGATTGGAATTGAAATGGTCTGTTTCCAAACTGTATGGATTCAATTCATACATTGCATGGAGATGTTGCCGAAAGAGGCAGCGAAAAAATGTGAGGGGATTTCTACTGATATGCGAGAAGAATGCAGGCCTGAATTCATATTCTTAAATTGTAAAACAGAATATTCAGTACTCAAAGCTGTAATATAGATAGATGCAAGATGAGGGAGGAGGTTGACAGGCAAGCACTGCCACTTATGTGGGAAAGATCCACTTTGGGGCGCTAGATAGGTCTGAGGGTGTGAAGTCATGCTAGGTTAGGAGAAGGAGCACACACTCTCCTTAGATTAGTTCTGAGTCAGTGTTACTGAATCAGAAATCTTAACTGTGATTTGTCTGTACAGATTCTGCAAGACTTGCGGTGCTTTTCTGACGTTTTCTATTTTGTGTGGTTTTGTTGCATCTCCTTCTTGTTGATTTCCCATGTCCACAACATTATGTCTGCTTTTCAATGGCTTTTTTCTTGATTAACCTTAATACAGATGCAGCCAGACCTGTTCAGTGTGTCCATGAGATTATTTTATGTTGGTGTTACTGGTGTCCTTTTGTTTTGACATCAAATTTCCATTGGGCATCGCTCCTCTTTGTGTTCTAGGTTATTGCACATTGATTTATGAAGGGATAGCTTAGCTGAGCAGAAATCTAAACGGACGAACAGAGAGTAGACCATTCTGCAAAATGATCCACCATTCATAACATGGAACAGAATTAACCATTTGGTAAGATTATAAATACCCGAAATCGGAAAGTGTAGACATTTTTTACGAATTACTCGACGGCCTGATCTGCAAATACATGTCTAACTATCGATCACCCAATGGAATGAATACTCAGAAGCCAATCAAGTCTTCTGAATTACAGCAATTACCATTTGAACTTAAAATTTTGAATAATAATTCATAACCGGAGAAACATGTCTAATACCGTGGTGAAAGAGTGAAATCTGCATGGAGATCCCTCACACGTAAGTCATGAACATCACCAAAATCTCAAAAGACCTTACACCATTGCATTCAAAGATCACAAGTGGTTGCTTCAGCCTAATAGTACTAAACGTCAGTCAAGGGGAGAACTTGAGAATAAGGACCAACTTGGCAAGTTTCATGGAACTGAACATTCGCTGTTGGCATGAATGTGTACTGTAAATCAATTGTACAACCAACTGGGAGAAAAGAAGCCTCAGATCTATAACATTGGAAAAGTTTACAATCACTTACTTGGAACACCAATGATAGCTAATATGGTATAGTATATTTTTCTTATGTTGTCCATTGATTGATGCACTTTCTGAGTGAAGTCGCCTGCACCCTCGTGACAATCTCTCTGTATTGAACTGACGGAAAAATATGCTGGATTCCGCAAATCATTACTATCAAGTTTAGGAAGAGGAAGCATATCCAAAGCAAAACAGTAATTCCCTTTCCCACTCTAATGCACTTTCAGAACTGCTTGGTATTTCCAATGCTTTCTGGTTTGAATTGCGTCCTCCAACAATCTGAAGAATGACAGTCATGAGCATTTAATTAGCAGACAAGCATGACCGCGGGGACATTTGGTGTCTCAAATGATTCCAAATGCTATTTTTATAACTATAATTGTTATACTGAATAATGTAAGCAAACATATGACGAAAGTACAGTGAAATCCCTTTTTCTATAACGTTTTCAAAGTTTGAGAAATTCAATTGAGAAGCATATATTTAGATGGACACTTGGAATGCAAAGATGTGCAAGGCTGCAGAGTTGGTTTGGTGTATGTTTTTTCCATCCTGACATTGTGCATCATGAGGCCTTTTTGGCTTTGATATGGATTGTTTCGATTTTTTAATCTATATGTTTCCCATCAACTCTATTTTAGCTCTCTGGTGTTGAATGCAAGCAATCTTATTGTACAAGGCCACACCCAACTTCATGGTGTACATTTCTGCACCCCCACGCAATGCCCATTTTCTACAGGGTAATTTCTGAGATAGGCACTTTACTTTTCATTCTTCATTTATTGCATATATATTCACAACCCTGGCTTGTTTGATTTATTATTATAAACAAAATGTTAACTCGTTGAACCTTCAACCTTCACATGAAAATATATAAAGCACTGAGCATTGGCGAATAAAAGTTCTGATTGTTTCGTTTTAATAATGCATTTTCTAAGATGTCTCCTCTCAACTGTAATGATTCACTGAACATGTCCACCAAGTCAATCTCTAGATGGCACACAGAGTCGCTAATGTCTGTTGTCGAACTTAAAACGGTAGACAATAGTCATGGTCTTTAGCCCCACATTGTTGTAGCGAGCTTTAATCCTCGTCTGAGTTTAGACTAAATTAGTATGTTTCATTGTACTATCTTCTATGTACCTATCCAAGAGTTGCTTAAATGCCCTAAATGTATCTAATCCGACTGCCACTGCTGACAGTGCATTCCAGGCAGCCACCACTCTCTGTGAAACAAAACGTTGACCTCCGACATCTCCCATAAATCTTCCTCCAATCACCTTAAATTTATATCCCCTTCCAGTAGATATTTCCACCATAGTCAGGTGTCTGTCTATCCCCTCTGTCAATGTGCCTCATCATCTTGTATACCTCTATGAAGACATTACATATCCTTCTTCACTCCAATGAAAACAGCCCTAGATCCTTTAACTTTCTCCATAAGACCTGCCCTCCAGTCCCAGAACAAACTCGTAAAACGTCTCTGCACTTTCTTACTCAAGTTTCCACATTTTTCCTGTATTAAGGCGGACAGAATTGAAAACAATAGTCCAAGTATAGTCTCACCGGGGCTCCATAGAGCTGCAGCATAAACTCGCAGCTCTTCAACACAAGCCCACCGCTCATAAAAGCCAAAACATCATATGCCTTATCAACAATAATGTTGACTTGAGTGGTAATTTAAGGCATCTGTGGGCTAAGGCCCTAAGATCCCTCTGCCCCTCCTCACCGCAAGCATTCTGTCTTTAATCCTGTCTTTGCGCTCAAATTAGAACATCCAAAGTGAAACACTTCGCAATTTTTCAGGTTGAAAATCTTCTGCCTGTTATCAGCATTCGGCTAATGACCCGCTGCAACCGAGAGTAAAACTTCACACTGTACACAACTCCACAAAACTTCGTGTCAACAGGAAAATTACTAACCCACCCTTCCACTTCCTTATCAAAATGTTTTCTAAATATCACAAAGAGCAGAAGTTGCAGAATTTCTCCCTGCGGAACACCGCTGGTCACCGAGTCTTAGTCTGAACGTATTCCATCCACACCAACCTCTGCCGTCTTTGAGTGAGCCAATCTGTAAACATGCTGCCTGACTTCACTGAAGCTCATGCCTCATTACTGTCTCAATAAGCATACCATGTGGATACTTCGCAAATGACTTGCTAAAATTCATGTTCGCCACATCCACTGTTCCACCATAATCATTGTTTTTTACATTATCAAAGTATTCAGTCAGGCTTTTGAGGCATGACGTGCACCTCCCAAATTCAAACTGGCGACCTCGAACCAAATATGGTTTTCCAAGTAATCATAAATCCTCTCAAAATCGTCTCTAATACTTTGCTGAGCTGACAGATGATTAACCATAATGATTTATTACCTTCATACACCAAGCTCGTTTGTTTGCTTTGTCTTACCACCAAATTGCTTTGCAAATCGGTAAAAAGAAGTATGATAATGATTCCTAAAAGTTGCAGCTGTGAAGGTATTGCATACACAGAATGGAATACTGACTCATCCCATGGCAGGTGCTGGAATTTTACAGTCTGTGAAAAATATTGCGAGTCTTTTAAACCTAATACGTGTTCAGAAAGTAGTAGAGACGCTGAAAATGATTAAACCCATGAAATCAAGACAGATCCAGAACACATATATGCCAAAATCCAATGCAAAATCATGAACCTAACCCAGACCCTGTAACTCGCACAGGTCTGGGATAAATGAAAGTCCTGACACGAATAATGAACGTTAAGGTGATGCTTGCATTGATTCTGATAAAGCCCCTGATTCTAATATAACATTGAAGACCAACAGACCCAACTTGTCTGTGTCAACCATGCTGCCATTGTAAAAAAAATCTAGTCTTGAATCATATGATCAAGATTCCCCTATTCCCTGCCTCTTCAGGTTTGTATCCAGTCCTCACTTAACTGTTGTTACCTCATTTGCTTCTCTCAAGCAATCTGGTCGTGCATTTGAGGCAGCTAACATCTGCGTGAAAAATACACTACCCCACGCATCTCCTTTAGCATCTTCACCCCGGGCCTTTACCTCAAATCTACGACCCTTACCATTTGATATTTCCATCCTGGGGAACGGTTTTGACTACCCATTCGATCAATGTCTTGCATAATATTATGTACTTCTCTCAGATTGGCCCTTAACTTCCAATGCTCTAGCGAAAACAATCTCGGATTGTCCCAAATCTTCTGAAATGTGATAGAGTTCAATCCAACAGAATCCCTGAAACCACCTTAGTAAACTTTCCAAGGTCCATATCCTTCCTCGTACCGGGACCAGAAGCCCGCAAGACAAATGTAGCCGAACGGAAGTTTCATCCGGCTGCCAGCTTTCCAACATTTATACTCTATGCAACCACCAATGAAGGCAAGCATGTTTCCTTTACCACCTTGTCCAGTTGCGTTACCACTCTGAAGTATTTACACTTCTGGACCCCAACATCCTTCTGTATTTCAATACTTCTAATGGTTCTGTGTTTAATTTATACAGACTTCTTCTAGTCCACTTCAAGATCCATCATTTAATATATTAACAGATTAACCACCATTTGACAGTATTCCATCCAATATCTATATTTCGCTAGAGCATTTGGTAGGGTTCGCCATTATACAAAAATCCACCAATATTCTTATCTTTCTTCGATGATTAAGTTAATTTTGTTTTAATCATACAAACGTTCCATGGATCCCGAGTGACTTAACATTCTAGACCGCCCAATCATGACAAACAGCGTCACAAATTTTAGGAAAGTTTATGTGGATAATATCTGTAGCTGCACACTTACCAAACACTTGTGTCTCTTCCGCATAAGCTGAACCAAATGTTTAAGACACCAGCTTCCCTGCACAAAGCCATACTGACATAAGTTCCTTCTTTTCGAAGTGTAATTAAATGCAATCCCTGAATCTAATTCAGAATGTAATTCTCATACGGACCGTGAAACGAATAGAGCCCGGGAAAATCTGATGCAGAGTCCAAAAATAATTGAAATCAATAAAACACTGACGCTAAGACAGACCCTGAAACTGATAGAAATTTTGTAACTTGCATAAATCTTTACAGTGATCCAGATTCTGAAACCAGGACCCAACACTAATTTAATAGAAACACTGAAAATGATACAGATCCTAACAAAAACACTGACCCTTGAAATGATACAGAATTCACACACACCCTGAAGCAAATTCAGATTTGACTGTTATAAGCATCATGATTTCAATCTAGATTCTGAGTTTCTGAGAATTGACAGTCAATTTTTGAAAATCTGGACACTAAATTTTGATTCAAATTTTAAAACGTGTGTAGCTGGAGTTAGAGGTGAAAAGTGTATATTTTGTCGCACTCTAGATTCACATTTGGGCTCATTGCTATGTCACAAATCACATCTATGACCATGTTTTCGCTCGCCCTGGAAGTAATTCCACACAAAGAAACGATCGTACGCTTAATTCATGGATAGTCTGTGGAAATCATCGGACGTCAACACCAAAATTTATCAAAAAATATATGGTCTCACATGTTTGTCAAAATGGCAGTACCGAGGCCATCATGCGGAAGTCCAAACACTCCAGCTGGCCTCATGGCCAAAATTTTATTTCTAGGAGCGTACCTGTGGAAGATATTAAATGGGGCTGTTCCTCCAATTGGAAGTCGTTTCACGCCTGCAGTTCTGCTAACACTTTCAGTGATATCAACAAATACAGAACAGAGGGATCTCTGAGGTTGGCAGGACAAATCAACAAGTTATTTGATAAGGCAACCAGGATGCAGGCCTTCATCAGTTGTGAAATAGGTTGGCAGAACATGATAGAACTTCATAGAACAAGACGTGTTTGTACTAAAAAGGGTGTAATTAAGATTCAATAGGCTGTTAACGGGATGGGATGTTTCAGCCATGAAGAGAGGCTGCGTAATCTTAAATTGTTCTCTTTAATTCGGAACATTTGAGGGGCTTAGTGACAGAAGTCCAAACGATTCCGAGGGAGATAGTCTTGATGGATAGAAAGTAAAGGTGGCCGTTTGTTGAAGGATCAAGTCAGGTTTAATAACCCAGGAGATTGTCAGAAGATTTGAAAAAAAAAAGATCCTACCACTCGAGTGCTGGACGTCTGGGATGCACTGTCTGGAAGGATAGCTATGGAGTTATTGAATCGCAGACTCATACAGCTTGGAAACAGACAGTTTTGTGCAACTAGTGCTTGCCAAAAGTAATTGTAAACTAAAGTCGTCCGACTTGCCTGTCCCAAACCAGATTCCCACAAAACATTCCTATTCATGTACATATCTAAGTGTTTTTGTAAACGTAATGTCGTAGAGAATTGTTGCGAACTACCAGGGGACGAACAGTGTTCTTCAAGAAGATAATATTTTATTTGCAAACAAAAGCTGTGACAACCAACAAACGAACGCTTGATTGTCCACGAACCTCGGGGTCTGTTGATCTTTATACATTTTTTTATCATGTTTCCTTCCATCTTATCAGCGTGTCCAACGATGTTAGTTAGGGTTATCTCAGTAGACATATACAGGCTTAGTTCCTGTTATTTCTCTTTAGATTACAAAATTAGATTAGATTATTTACAGTGTGGAAACAGGCCCTTCAGCCCAACAAGTCCACACTGACCCGCAACACATCCAGACCCATTCCCCTAACCCGTCACGCAACACCACGGACAATTTAGCATTCCCAATTCTCCTCACCCACATATTTTTGGAATGTGAGAGGAAACAGGAGCACCCGGAAGAAAGCCAAGCAGACACGGGGAGAATGTGTAAACTCCACTCAGTCGCTTGTGGCGAGAATTGAACCCAGGTTTCTAGCGCAATGAGGCAGCAGTGCTAACCACTGTGCCACCGTGCCGCCCACCTCTCTAAGACTGCCATTATAACCTTTACTACAATAAACTTAATCTTATTCTAATCTGTCATGATAGATATTTGCTCTCACATTTACCAAAATGGTCTTTGATCTCAGGCTAACCCTGCTAGCTACTAATTCAGTAAGTGCGGTCACATTTTGCCATAATGGTCTCCAGCAACCTGACATGCTGACCCTGCTAACTGCTGATTAAATATTTACAATTACGTCGTTCCAACGTTGATCTTCAGCAGGCGAGTCTACCTTCACTGATTGTTGCTATCTTATCCTGTCTCAATGATCTTTGAGATTCAGCCTGACTCCGCTAATTGGTGTAGCCACATTCCACAGTCCCTTTGATACATCATCATGATTAGTGTAACATTTCACCGACCGCTTGCAATAGTTCACTAATGGACTTTATGGTTTAGCCCTTCTCATGCATTTATACTCGTTATTTCCCATAGGAACTGGTATAGCCATAAATATCTTATCTCTCGGATGTTCCTTTAACATTGAAACCACCCTCTGTTGAAACTATTGCCTCACATTTTATTATATCATCAGCCTTTCACGATAAAACGTGTTCTGAGTCTTGAAAGTCAATGCAAACAACACAACATTAATTCTATCCACATACCTCTTGATTTTATACGTCTCTATAAGCTCATATGTCCACTTCGTATATCCCAGTGAGAATTATCCCATTCTATCCAGCTTTTCAATGTAACTCAAACCTTCCACAGAGCAGCATCTTTGTCAATCTCATCTGAACTCTCTCCTGTTCAATAACAGGGCAAGCAGAACTGAACACAGTATTGCAGAAGATGTCTCAGCGATACTCTGTTCAATATTAACGTGACATCCTAACTCCTACTCTCAAAGAATTGTGAGGTGGGAAACCTCAGAGAATTTACAAAGTACTACATTGGCTATGGAAAGTGTTGTATCATTCTGAGCTGCAGGGCTCCTCCAGAAAATGTGAGCTTCCTTTTGGTTGCCTTATATATGCGGCAGAGAAGATAAAAATAGACTTTTTATGCTGGAATCAAAAACAGACAATCAGCCATACAGCATCACGATGTGTAGAAGTCGTTTTTCCAGTTCTAACGCATCTTCAGGACTACGAATAGGTACAGGGGAGCTGCAGACAATGGGGGTTGCAGGGATAAGGTGGTGAAGTGGAGATAGGTAAAGTCATGTGGAGGGTACGAACTGTTTTGTCAACGGGAGGAATGAATCTGGTTGGTGGCAGGGAGGAGTGGATGGGAGGCGGCGCTGGGAAGGGAGTCCACGTATGGGAAAGGTGGTTATTTGAGATTGGATAATTCGATGTTGTCTGCTCCGAGAAGTTGGCTGCCCAATCGGAAAATGAGGATTGGTTACTTCAATTTGCGGTGTGGTTCGTTGGGAGGCCAAGAATGGTCATGTCAGAATTCTACCAATTCCTGCACCTCCACTGCATTTGCTTGGACGAGGAGGCATTACATTCGCGAGCATCCCAGATGTCCACCTATTTCGACCTGAAATGGAAAATTAACGAAATTAACATTTACTCTGATATCGAGTTACTCTAACATTTGAAAAACAATGCTTTACTAAATTTAAAACATTCTGACACATCGCAGAAGTCTGCAGTCGAGGGACGCCTTGTCTCTGCGGAACTTTGTAAACATTCAACAGGAGAAAAATATAAGAATAGTATGTCCACAGCAAGGGAATGAAAAGAATAACAACTAAAATCTTCACAGTCTTTGTCTTTGAGAGTGTGATAAGAAACAGTATAAGACGAGTATATGAATTAGGCTCAGGGCCCTTGAACAAGGCATTTTTGTCAAGTGCATGTGGTCACTCTGCAATGCAGAAGTTAAAATTATTAAAGCTCATTTTGGTTGCTCTTGTGAATAGTTGAGTCTAGTCAATTTAATTTCAACAACGGTAAACTTGGGGTTCGCCAAGCACCCCATCACGGTTTAAGATTCTGAAGATTCCCAGGATGTGCAGGCGGCAGCGCCTTGAAGGACTTTTACTTCATCTCGAACGCTAAATTGGCCCCACTGCGTGAGAGGACTGGGAATCTGTGGATCGCCCCGGTGCCGGGGTCTGGACTGAATCGGGTCGGGGTAAGAGTCGTGGCTTAAGTAATCCTATATAGAGACTCATTCTAAGCGAATAAATGAATCAGGAAAACGGTTCAGTAAACCCTCAAGCGGTATTCGAACAAAACTAAAGAGAAAGGATTGCTGTCTCTCGAGTGTTTGAGAGACAGCAAGTTTAAGGGTGGTTTTCGAACTGGAACTAACACTGACTGAGTTGGAGTCTCCAAAAACGTACCAGGTACGTGGTTTCGTTGTTTACGAAAACCAAGGATTTGAGGCGGACCCGCCCAATGCAAGAGGAGACCATCGGCTGTAAAACGCAAGTCAAAGGGGAAAAAGATAACGGTACCGTAAGTGAAATAGAGAGAGCTGAACGCTTTTTCAGTCACACTGAAAATGGGCTCCGGCAAGAGCAAACAAAAAGAGAGTACAGAGAGGAATTTGAATGGTCAACCAAAAGTTTATTACGTCATAAATAATTATGGCCCAGAGTCTCTAAAGCAGTTAGAATTCATGATCAAGGATTATGGTTTGCTGGAGGGGGGATATTTTAGTAAAAGACAGTTGGAAATTGAGTTCGAGGTTGGAGGAGAGAGAATTAAGGAGAAAAGGAAGGGAAAAATAGCATCTGTGAATTTGAGTGCTTATAACATGTAGAAGGCTGAGGCTAATATCAGGGAAAGAAAGCCTCAAGTAAAAGATAGATCGAATACACGTACAAACACTCGTGCACGCGCAGATATGCCCAGGAAATAACCTAACGATGCTGTACAGTCTCTTAAGTCTGTTCAAGATCCTGACCTTGATGACTGCCCTCCAAGATCTGCAGCACCCCTACGAGAACCACCTGGCGATGGTTCCAGCCAGCAGACTCCACCTCAGGGTCTGCTAAACCATCGATAGCAAATCGTACCTGCAACCAACTGAAGCAAGAAGCCCTCAATGACAACGGCCACACCAAGAGAGAAAGTCATCCAGGCCCTGCTCGCAATGTCCCCAGGATGGATGATGAGTCAGACGATGAGCGGATTGGCGTACGATCAGCTTACCAGGTCGTTCTGCAAGCCCAAACGGTTGAAGTTGCAGCCCAGAAGGGTGCGTAGTGCTTTTCCACAGACCATGGACCATGAAGGATTTGGAAAGTGCCAATAGCCAGTTGCCTGACCCACGCAGGTTCGAGGAAATAAGCTACAATTAAAACCTTCATGGTCTTTGTCTTTGAGAGTGTGATAAGAAACAGTGTAAGACGAGTATATGTATTATGCTCAGGGCCCTTGAACAAGGCATTTTTGTCAAGTGCATGTGGTCCCTCTGCAATGCAGAGGTTAAAATTATTAAAGCTCATTTTGGTTGCTCTTGTTAATAGTTGAGTCGAGTCAATTTAATTTCCCCGACAGACCAAAGTGCTTTTCCTCCCCCTGTAATTCAGATAACGCTCCACCACACCATCTGATTTCCCGTTCCACTGCTCTAACGTCCCACTCCCAATGCAATAAATCAGTTCCCCCCTTGTCCTCATATCCCACTCCATCAGTCTCCGCACAGAACACACCATCAAGGAACACTCCCGCCCACTCCAGATAGACCTCATCACGAAGGACAGCTTTCACTTGACACGCCTCTTTTGCCTTCTGCGTCGACTGTTCCCTTCAACAGTTCTTGGTTTGCGCCATTCTTCAAACCAAACCCCGTGAACCCCAACAAACCTTTCCCTGCAACCGGAAAAGATTCAAAATCTGTTCGTACACCACTCCTCTCACCTCCATCCAGTACCCCGCAAAAGTATTTCCAGGTGAGACAGAGATTCCCCTGCCTTTCTTCCAACCTAGCTTACTGCATCAGGTGCATCTCTACAACGGGGAAACTGAACGTAACATAGGGATCGGTTGAGTGAGAATTGTATCCAGGACCACAAACGTCTACAGAACCTCCTAGACACCGTCCATTTTAATTCCCATTACTACTCCGTTTCCCACATGACCATCCTTGGCCTCCTCCATTGCCTCAACGTGACCATATTAAGTTGGAGGAACGACATCTTCCGCCTGGGCAGCTTACAGCCTGGAGGGTCCAAAATTAAGATATCCAATTTAAGATAGCCTTATTCTCATCTCCCGACTCCCTATACCTTCGCCATCCCTTCCATTTCTTCCTGCCACCAAATGGATTAATTCCTCCCATTGACCAACAAGGTCGTACCCTCTACTTGTCTTCACATCTCCCCATTTCAAAAGGCTGTCCCCTCCACCTCCATGATCTGCAACTTCCCCACACCCGCAGACTTGAAGGTTCACACCCGAAACATCGAATTCTGCACGTCCTGATCCTTCCTGGCTTGTTGTGTTCTTCCAGCCTCCTGACTCTGTATTATTTATTTGGCTGAACAGATTTGATGTGCGATTTTACTATTCTATTTAATCACATTTTATCATAATGCTAAAATACATTATAACCAACATGCCATTATGAGCTGGGATGGTTCTGCAAGAGAGAATGCTCCCTTCACTTATTGAGAAT
Source organism: Chiloscyllium plagiosum (assembly GCF_037043375.1). Classification (NCBI taxonomy): domain Eukaryota; kingdom Metazoa; phylum Chordata; class Chondrichthyes; order Orectolobiformes; family Hemiscylliidae; genus Chiloscyllium; species Chiloscyllium plagiosum. The sequence continues at coordinate 33,720,139 of NW_028270188.1, read as the reverse complement.
TTCCCAAGATGATTTAATTCGTGATATGCTTGCTTCAGTTGTCAGGGCAAAATGCAAGTTTTGTGTTCGAGCATCAGTGTAAGAACAGTCGTTGCCTCAGTTTCAGCTGATACGCAGCTAATAACAATGTAATATTTGCAGCACAAAATTCCAGTACAGTTAGAATGCTAATCTATGGTATCTTTTCAGATGGAAATTACCTTGGGACTTTCAACTTTAACAGTTGATCGCATGAAAGCCAATAATTCTATCACATAAAACACAACACAAAATTGAGGTGTTTTACAAGGCTGACATTTCAAAGTGATATTAAGATTGTACGACATCCTCAATGGAACTGTCCAATGAAAGCAAAATTGAGGCAGCGTCTTGTGAGAGTCGCTTTGCAAGCAGTTGTTTTTCCAAGGTACAATAATTACAAGACAACTAACAGCCCTTAGAACTCAATATCGAGTTCACCAAAGTCTGAGTGTGAATACATTTTTGCCAGCCTATTACTTAGCATTACATGGCCAGAACATTTCCGCAGGTAGCTTGCCTTCAGTAAATAAACACATTTTCAATTCTTCATTTCTTTTTCACATTACCGCATATCGAGCTGTTTTTGTTTTATGGCTCGCTCGAAATAGACCCTTTGGCTGCCTGCCATTTTCTCTCCCTCCTTCTGGGCTCCATCCCCACGCAGTAGATTAATCATTCTAACCAAACCACTCAAAAAGGTCTTCAGAACAACTGTCACCTTTGCTTAGCAGTTGCCAGTTATGGAAACCTTACCTCGACTCAGAGTATTCTCTTTATTTGTGTACACAGATACTGTTATACCTGCTGATTTGCACCAACAATTTTGCATTTTTTGCTTCAGTTAGTTATTATTGAAGATCCTTTGTTTTAGAGCCTCCGACTAAACATGTGAGTGCATTTGCATCAAAAGAGGTGCTTTTAAGAAGACAGCTCAGTGGAATCCTCAGATCACTTTTAAGAACAACCACGATATTCTCCAGTGGTATATGACTTTGGTTAGGTTGCAGCTGGAGTACGAGAACACATCCCTCTCTGCATCAAATATGCTGAAGTGGAGATGGTCGACAGCGTAAGTTTTCGGCAGAGATAATGAGCAGCAAACTGTCCTAGTCCATTCACTTTAGCGTTACAGTCAAGAAAGAAAAGCAACACTTCTCCTTCTTCAGTAGCCAAAGGGAATTCGGCATGTCCATAGAGTTTCCATTCAATGTTTTATAAAGAAAGCACAGAAAACATCCGGTTGGGATGCGTCACAGTGTGGCAACGCAACTGCTTTTCCCAAGATAAAAGAAAATCCAGAGAATTGTGAATCTACACCATTTCATACAGCAAATCAACCTTCCATTCATTGATTCCATCTACACTTCTCACTGCCTCCAGAAAGCAACCGATATTATCAACCACACTGCCCACCTCTTTTCGTCCTCTCTACCATCCTCTTCCATCGGACAGAATATGAATACGTTTGCATACACGGAAGAACAGATTCAAGAACAATTTCTTCTCTGCTGTTATTAGACTTTTGAACTGACCTCTTTATCGTTCATGCTGATCGCTCTCTGCAACTTATCGCCAGCTGTAACATGTATGGTGAACTCTGTTCGAAGATGTTGGTGCACTTATATAGTATGAACAGCCGGAAGAGCTCATAAGACAATATATTTTCAAAGTATCTCAGTGTAAGAGATAATCGACATAAAAGTAACAATATCACACCATTTATCTTAGTCATTTTAAGCAATGCACATGACGATGTGTGATTACCTCTGCTTTCTGTCCACTGATGCAGCTAAACCAGCTGCAATTGCAATAAAACCTACTTTCGCCATATAATTTCTGAAACACCTCCATTGTACATATGTATATTTCAAGGCAATTGTTTAATCTTCTGCCATGGAATATACAAACAATGAGGTCTACAGCTCAGAAACGAAAAAAATACCTCCGTAGATGCTGTCTGCACTACTAATTATAGAAGAAAGCCAGACCCGTTCTGATTCTATTTTACGGGAATTCACGCATCGCCATGCATATCTTGGCATTATAGTTACACATATAATTCAATTTTACGTCTTCTGAGAGTCTGATTAAAAACCGCCAAGCAGTGAATTCCAGAATTGTCTCATTCGTTGCTCGTTTGTTTTTATTCTGATTCCCTCTGAACATCTAGCTCCTCATTTACCTAACTAATATATGTACCTCTCCGTCTCCACAGCGTTGTACCTCCCATATTTCCCTCAGGTTCAACTAAATCATTCAATTCTCTCTCATGACAGAAACGCACAGTTGTCTAGTTGAACGATGATGACTTCATATTTTTCCTGTTCACATATACACTCCAACGGCAAATCTCCTAATCTATTGTTCAAATCAAAGGTTACATTCATATATGCACGAGAGAGACACCCTGTTCCATTTGCAATTTAGTTACTGAATATTTACAGATAGGTGATGGACACTGAAAAAAAACACAAGTTGACCAAGAAAACGTTTGTTTCCTAAACAAAGTTATTAAAAGTTAGTTACAAAGACAGATATGCGTATTTATTCCCAAAATTAACAGTGGGGTGGCTGAGTGGTTTGCGTTGCTGTCTTTCACTGTCAGGGACTTGAGCCCTCTTTCAACTTTGGGAGTTTCTGTGGAGTTTGCTATAAATCTGGTCTGTGTAGTTCTACTTGGCACTCTGGGTTCTTCCCACAGGCAAATGAGTTACAGTATAGTCATCATAAATAAAAAGTTTTGGGAATTGAATGAGAGGAATGGATATGGGTGAGATGATCTTCGGAGAGTCATTACAGACTGAATTACTCAAATGGCCTCGATCTGCACTGTCAGGATTCTATGAGTTCATTTAAATACCGGAAAGGACTCGAGAGGACGAAAACCATACTCCTGTTCACATATTGCTAATGGCACATTTTATGCTTGTGTGGGCATGATTATTCCTGGCAAAACGCACCTTCTCATTTTTTTCCCATAATAATTATTATGGTAACTGAACCGTTAATCTCAGTGGCGAATATGATTTATCAGTTGCGTGATTTTACCTCTTGAAGTTACTTGCATTTTCATTATCAAAAATTAAGATTGAGTCTTTGTATCCCCAAGGTGATTGCACAGGATGTAAGTGAAATATTTCCAACTGTGATGCAGACACATTCAATAAATGAGGGGTCAGAAGATAGTAATAGTGAAAATGCATCTTCGAATTCAACATGTTTTGAAGATATATTACATGAATCTTGCTTCTAGTAGACTTGCTGCTAAATGATTGCAACCATTAATTAGATATGGAATTGTTAAGGAACCGCCCTCTTGGTTGAGACTGTGATGGTTCACAAATTTTTGTCCAACGTAGAATTCATCATTTCACTTATTTTTAGTATTTTCTGCAGTCACTCAATTGACACCGAACGTCAAAACGCCCCTGAATTATCAAGATTATAGATTTAGAAGACTATTATGTGAACAGGCCACAGAGAAGAGGACAGTAACTCACAGAATGGAGTCATGAAAGGTAACTCGAGGTAATCCACGTTAACAATTTGCTACTTCGCAGAGTCAAATTCTCCCGTTCATCTGTCAGGGAAGTGTCAGGATTCAGAATTTAACTTATTCGGTCATTGCCTTTTATTAATGGTCTTCCAAAAAACACAACTATCATTAATAATCAAAATGGACATTTTCTGCTCGTCAGCCGTCATTTCCTAACAATCATTACCACCCTTCTATGCTGTTGGTGTACCCCATATTTTGGTTACTCCTACAATTGGCCTGATGAAAACAACAGGAATAGTTGGAATTTAACTTTTTTTCTGAGCAGCCCCAAATGTTTGTTTTTAAGGAAAATTTGTCTGCAATGCGCTCAATGTGTTTTATCTTACCACGTTTAATTTTGTTTCATTTGATTTTCAGTGCAATAGATTGAAAATGCATTTGCTTTCTGAATTGAAATGTTCAACCGTGACTTTGTGAAGTGAAATATATTGGTGTTTCTCTAATTTTGCTCAATAGAAATAGACATGCACTAATTCATAGAAACTTAACTTTGTGGAAACAGGCCAATTGGCCCAAAATGATCATACCGACCTTCCATTAAATAATACACCCAGATCCATTCTCCTACTCTGTGGGAGGAAAGCAGAGAGCCAATGGAAACCAACGCAGACATGGGGAGAATCTGCAATCTCCACATAGATAGTCAACCGAGGCTGGAAGCGAACTCGGTGTGATGCAGGAACGTTAACTACTGAGCGAACACGCTCAGCGCTGACAATGCATATAGCGCAGTCGGCCAGTTGCTGGCAAATGAAATTGGGATAGTTAATCAGTAGTTGTTCACCCACAGACAAAGTGGACCAAGGACGGTTAATAGTAGGCAGTTCATTTACTTGGCTGGATCGGTTGCTTTGCAATGTAAGACACATTGCCTGATTTTTCAATGAAATTATTTACTTCGCGAAATTTGCCCTTCATCTGACATGTATTGATCATCTGGATAAAGTCAGCAGTCTTCATCTGTTTCTTGCTGTGGAAAGAGCCGTCATCGTTCTGTTGTTAATTTAACAACTTCAATTTAGTGTTACTTACTCAAACTGAGTTCACTATGCGGGATCATCAAGCTCTGTTTCATGGCTTATTTCCTTCCTTCGGGGGCAAGTTTCAGTGTCAAAGAGAGATTGAATCGACTGAGCTGGTTTTCCTCAAAAGAGATAGATTGAGGGAAATCCTGCATTTTATCATCCATTATTGGAGTGATCAATGATCAGCCAGATTAAACTCAACGTAAGGGGCAGCATGTTAAGAGGAGATGTGACCAAAACATATTTTCTCCAATTGGGTGGCAACAAAATAACGTAATCACCTACAAGGGTGACAAGGCGGGAAGTGTCATAACATTTTAAAAGTACTTAACAGTGCACTGAGAATACTGAGAAACGGGCTATTAGACGAGAAAGCGTCGAGGTTAGTAAGTATGAGGCATTATCGATTGTACAAGCTGTGAAAGGACATAGGTCCCCTGGCCAGATGGGATTTATACAAGGATTGCTGTGGTTCTGTTCGCCGAGCTGGAAGTTTTTGTTGCAAACGTTTCGTGCCCTGTCTAGGTGACATCCTCAGTGCTTGGGAGCCTCCTGGGAAGCGCTTCTGTGGTGTTTCCTCCGGCATTTATAGTGGCCTGTCCCTACCGCTTCCGGTTGTCAGTTTCACCTCTGCACAGAAGCGCTTCACAGGAGGCTCCCAAGCACTGAGGATGTTACCTAGACAGGGGACGAAACGTTTGCAACAACATCTTCCAGCTCGGCGAACAGAACAGCAACGAGAACCCGAGCTACAAATCTTCTCACAAACTTTATACAAGGACCATCCGGCAAACGAGGGAGAAAATGGTGGAAACGTTGGCCTTGAGTTTTGAGTCGTCATTGTCTGAAGGTTTAGTAACAGAGGACTGGAGGTTTGCAAAAGCTGTGCCCTTGTGTAAGAAGTGTATTCCAGATTACCCAGGTAATTATAGACCAATGAGCTTTACGTCGGTTGGAAGAAAAGGTTTGAAAAGGATTATAAGTGATAGGATTTATAATCATCGAGCAAGTAACAATTTGATTGGAGATAGTCAACATGATTTCGTCACGGGCAGACAGCACTGAAAGTTTTGAGGAAGTGACCAAGCATGTGGATGAGGGTAGGGAACTTGGCGTGGTGTACATGGACATCAGTAAAGCCTTTGAAAAGGTTCCACAACCTAAGCTTTTGAAGAACACGCAGAGGTATGGTACTGAGAGTGATTTAGCAATTTAGATTCGAAATTCGCTTTCTGTAACTAGAAATGAAGTGGTGGTTGATGGAAAATATTCAACCTGAAGTCCAGTTACTTGTGGTGTGTCACAACCAAGTGTTTTGGGACAATACCGTTTGTCATTTTTACAAATGACTTGGACGCCAGCGTATGTGAATGGTTTAGTAAGTTTGTAGATTATGCTAAAGTCGAATGAGTAATGGACAGTGTGGAAGAATTTTGTAGGTTGCAGTGAAATTTGGATAAATAGCAGAATTGGGCGAGAGTTGGCAAGTGGAGTTCAATGCAGATAAATGTGAGGTGATATACTTTGAGAAGAATAACAGGAAGGCCGAATACTTGGTGTATGGAAAGGCTCTTGGTAATGTGGACGTGCAGGGGGAACTTGGTATCCATGTGCATCGATCCCTGAAAGTTGCCACACAGATCGATAGTGCTGTTAAGAGAGCATATGGTTTGTTAGTTTGTATTGGAAGTGGAATTGAATTCCGGAGCCATGATGTCATGCTGCACATGTGCAAAACACTAGTGCGACCTCACATGGGATATTTCGTGTAGTTCTGGTCGCCCAATTACAGGAAGGATGTGGAAGCACTGGAAATGTTGAAGAGGAGATTTACGAGTATTTTGCCTGGTCTGGAGCGAAGGTCTTATGAGGAAATGCTGAGGGACATTGGTCTGTTCTCGTTGGAGAGCACGTGTCTAAGAGGAGACGCACAAGAAGATCAGAGGATTAGATAAGGTGGACAATGAGAGTCGTTTTCCTGGGATGATGACGTCGTCTTGTAAGAGCGGTCCCAGCTGCAATTTGATTGGTGACAGATTTAGGATAGATGTCAGAGGCAGGTTCCTTATTCAGAGAGTGGTAAAGGCGTGGAATTCCCTGCCTGCCAATGTAGTTAACTCAGCCACATTGGGAGCATTTAAGCAGTCCTTGGATGAGAATAAACATTATGATGAGATTGTATAGGAGAGGGGTTTACATTAGTTCGCATTAGAATTATTCTCTTATGCCTTTTCTTTCTGATGTCCCGATTCACTCATTTTCTTATTGTTTTTTTCTTTAGTTCACATTCACTTATGTTCTTATTCATAATATTCTTATTCTCGTATGTTCTTATTACCTTGTGTCCATTTTTGTCTCAGGTTGTAACCTCTTATGTCTTTTTGTCTAATGTTCTTGTTCTATTTTTTCATAAGTTCTTCACCTCTCATGTTGTTGTTTTCCATTGTTCTTATGTACTTATTCTCCTATGTTCTTACTCTGTTCTGTTCTTTTACTCTTATGTTTTTATTCTCTTATCGATCACTGGTGTCATGATGGTCTTAATATCTTCAGTTCTTAAACTGTTATAGTATAATTTTGTTGTGCTCCAATTCTCGTGTCGAATATTCGTATTTTATTATTTTCTTATAATCTTACAATTTTATTTTCTCATGCTCTGATTAATCTCCCTTCACATTCTCTGATGTTGGTTATCTTTGACGTACTCATTCGTTTATTCTAATCTGTTGTTATCTTATGTTCTTATTCTCTTAAATGGTCATTCCTTTCTGCTCTTATTTTCTTATATTCGCAAACTCCTATTCATTTCCATTCTCTTATTTTCTTAGTCTCTTATGATCTCATTTTCTTTTACGGTTGCGTTGTTGTACTCTTACGTTTTTGTTCTCTTATTCTCTTCTCGTTTAATTCATAGTTTATTAGTTTCATAGATTCATAGTAATAGACCAAGAGTGGGCTTTTTAGTCCGTCAAGCCTGTACCGACATTCGTTAAGATCATGGCTGATTTATCCATCGTCTGTGCTCCTCATACCCATAATTACCCAACCATGAATATTTTTAGTGAAGGTGCCTCTGCAACCTCATGGAAGCAGACGATTCCTTAGGTTCGTACCTTTGTGAGGAAAGCGATTCCTCCTCATCTCTGTCCTAAAACTGCTCCTGCTAATCTTGAGGACATCTTAGTCGGAGTCTCATCCATTGACGGAAATAACTTGACTTCCTCTACGTTATCTATATATTTCATATGTTTATGTGAAATTGTGAAGGGCTTATGACCGAAACGTCGACTGTCCTACTTCTCAGATGCAGCCTGACATGCAGCACCACACTCTCGACATTATTTACGGCCTTTTGGAAATCCAAGTATATATCATCCACCTGTTCCCCTCCATCCATCGTACTTGCTTCATCCTCAATAAATTCCAGAAAATATAACAAACACAAGGCTCTCTTTGCGTTTGTGTGATTGGAACCCTTTACACTAGATGTCTCACTCTTTCTTCATTCATGATTTCCTCCAGCATTTCCCCGACTACAGATATTAAGCTAACTGGCCTGTAGTTACTTCTTTTTCGCCTTCACCCTTTTTACAGACATTGGCGTGAAATTCGCCGTCTTCCAGTATGACATGTCCTGCCCGCAGTCCAGTGAATTCTGGTAAATTATCATTAACGCATCGAATGTAACTTTTACCATTTCTTTGAGCACCCTGGGATTTTTTCCATCAGGATCAGGCGACGTAACTACATTTAGAATCTCTAGCTTGTTCAATAATAAAACCTTTAATGAGAAAAATTGAATTAAGGTCCTCACGGTCTACCGTGTCCTCAAAGTTGTTCCTTGGCAAGTTAGGCATATCTTCCACTGTGAAGACGGACATAAAGTAGTTATTCAGCGCCTCAGCCGTTTCATCATGAACCGGTATAATTTCACCTTTCTCATCCTGCAAGGCAGTTACATCCACTTCAGGAACCATTTTCCGGTTCAAATATTTATAGAAATCACAGTTTTCCTGCATCTGTTTATATTCTGTGTTTAGTTTACATTTAAAATCTAGCTTTCCTTTCTTTGTTGCTTGCTTAATGTTTTTTTAAAATTTGCAATCTCCCTGTTTCCCAGAAATCTTGGCTTCTTTGTAAACCTGGGCATTTCATTGGATCCCTTCCATTATTTCCTTGATTGGCCAAAGCTGGCTGTTCGTAACGCTGTCATCTTTCTTTTAGACCAGAATGTGCTATCGATGAACATTGTAAAATATCTCTTTTAAAGTCTTCCAGTGTTCCTCAGATATTTCGCCCTAGAACTTGTTTTCGTCGTCTAATTTCGCCAGCTCCTTCTTCATTCCATCGCTTCCCGTGATTTAGCATAATGCACTGATTTTGCATGACATCACTTCACCCTCCATTGCTGTCTGAAAATCGATTTTGCTGCTATCTCTCTTTCCGAAAGGCTCTTCTACGTTGGTAATTTCTATTATGTTTGACTTCTGTTATATTATTATTCTCTTAGAGTCTTATGTTCTTCTCTTGCTATTATTCTGTATTGTTTCGATTAGATTACTTACAGTGTGGAAACAGGCCCTTCGGCCCAACATGTCCACACTGACCCGCCGAAGCGCAACCCACCCATACCCCTACATTTACCCCTTTAACCTAAAATTAGGGGAAATTTAGCATTGCCAATTCACCTGACCCGCACATCTTTGTGACTGTGGGAGGAAACCGGAGCACCCGGAGGAAACCCACGCAGACACGGGGAGAATGTGCAAACTCCACACAGTCAGTCGCCTGAGTCAGGAATTGAACCCGGGTCTCTGGCGCTGTGATGCTGTGATGTTTCGTCCGGCATGTATAGCGATGACAACACAGAAGCGCTTCACAGGAGGCTCCCAAGCACTGAGGATGTCACCTAGACAGGGGACGAAACGTCTGCAACACAAATCCTCAGCTCGGCAAACAGAACCACAACAACGAGCACCCGAGCTACAAATCATCTCCCAAACTCTGTTTCCTTATATTCTTCTTTTCATGATCATAAATCGTCTTATGGTCTTCTCAACTTATGTTCTTATTATCTTGTTCGCTGGAACTCATATTTAAAGCTTTGTTCTCTTATGATATTACGTTGTTTTTGTCTTATTATTTTTCTTTGTATTCTTTATGAGGATGAGCATCGCTGGTGAGGCAGCATTTATTGCCCATCCCTAATAGCCCAGCAAGTAGCTGAATGTCAGCCACTTTGTTACTGAGCTGGAGTCACATGTAGGCCAGACCAGTTAAGTATTGACAGGTTCCTTCACTAAAGGGCATTAGTGTGACAGATGGAGCTTTTATTTCGAGCAGAGGCAATGTATATAGAGCAGTCATTAGATTTTTAATTCCAAATATGTGTTGAAATCAACTTCCACATTTTGTCATGGTTCGCTGGATTTACAGATACTGATTACACAATTAAGCCATCACATCCCCATCACATTTTATGAGCATGCTCTCTGATGTTATTCTGTTTCTCCTCACATACGTAGTTCTTCACTTATGTTGATTTCCCTTTCATTCTTATGATTTTAATTTCTGCATTTGTTTTGTTATTCATAAATGCTCTGACGTCTCATTTATCTGAAGTTATAACCCTATTACTCTCCTATGCTATTCTCCTCCTACATTTTAAACTCGAATGTGTTTCTTATTTTAAATTAATGTACCCTTATGTTATTATTCGCATATTCACTTACGTTCTACTTCCTTTATGTCCTTATTTTCTCATTCACCTATGTGCTTTTTCTCTGGAGTGCGCATTATCTTAAGAGTTTATTCTTTTCTATTTTTATTCTCGTATTTTTCTTAATCTCTTTTGCATTTATATTCTCACTTTCTTACGCTCTTATATTCTTATTATCTTATTACCAGATGCACTTATTTGGTCATTGTGCATTCTGTTCTTACGCTTTTCTTACGCTTTAATATTCTCTTATTCATAATCTCGAACATTCGTATTCTCTTATTCGCTTGCTTCTGTATGTGCTTATTCTATTATTTTCACAATGGGTCAAGTTAAAATTACACAACACCAGTTTGGAGGTGAACAGATTTCCCTGGAAGCGTTATCTTTCAAAGCGCTGCTTCGTCATCAGGTGGTTGTGGACCAGAATCATAGGACACAGAATTTAAAGCAACAAGATTGAATTGTCATGGAATTAAATGTTAAACAAAATTAGCTTTAGTCTTTTATCATGAGGAATAATCATGTTATTTTCAGTTCCTTCAGATGTAAATCCCAGTTTTTTTTTAAAAGTTATATGATCAACATAGTTTTAAAAATAGGACCCATTTCAGATCAGGTAATGCATTGAAGGTGTGAGGTTAAAGTCTGTGTCCCAATGTTCGTTCAGACTGATTGCATTTCTAAAATGGGATTTTCAGAATCTTAAATGAATAATGCAGTTTTCGCGCAAAATAAAATGCTGTGCAGCAAGTACAAATTCATACAAAAATCTTTATATATGTGTGAGTGCAGGGTAGACCAAGTGAGTGTGTGCATGTGGATGTGTATGTGGGCATGTGAGTGTCCATGAGAGCGTGTGTGTATGTGTGTGCAATGGGGTATATGTTATTGAAAGGGTGCGTGCGTGGGTTTGAGTGTGGGGATATATGTATGCGTACATGAGGGAGAGCTTTTGTGTGAGAGAAAGTTTGTGTGAGTGTCCAGGTCTATGGCTGTATTTGTATATGTGCGCACGCGCCTATGTGTTTACGTGCACGCGTGTGCTCGTGCTTGCACTTGTGTGCATGGTTGTGAGAGAAATCTCAGTGCAGTGAGGTCACCTGTAGTGTGACATGAACTCAAGTTTACGCTTGACGCCATCCCCATGGGTACCAAACTTGGCTGGCAGCCTCTCCACGGCCACTTTGCATTTTTGCCTAGCTCACAGTCAGCCTTGGAGGATGGAAAACCGAAGATTCAAGGCCGAATGTCCTGGACCACTGAAGAGCTCCCCGACTGCGAGAGAACACTCCTGGTTGGTGATTGTTTCCGGTTTCGACTCAGCCTTTGTTGTTGCCTCTGCTCTTTATCACCAAAAACACGTATATCAGTGCACCACGGTTTATGTTGCATTCTCATGGACTCCTGTTCTATTATTGTCTTTTTCATTTTTCATTCTGTTAGTTTGTTATGTCTTATATTGTTATGATATTCAGTTCTCATGTTCTTATTGTCTCGTTCTCTTACTACTATACCTTTCCTCTGTTTTGGTTTTATTCTCTCATGTTCTCATGCATTTAATCTTATGCTCTGATTGTATTCTTTGCTTACGTCCTAACTGTCATGATCTTATTCATTCATATGTCTATGTTCTGATTCTGCTATTCACGGTCTTCTTCTCCAATGTTCTTATTCACTTATGTTTCTATGTTTCTACTCGGTTCTCTTCTTATTCACTTATAGATTTTTCACTTCAGTTCTAAATGTTTATATCTTCTGCGTTTAAGTTTATGATCATAAATGTTATTATGTTTTTATTCCCTTATTCACGTATGTTTTTAACTCGTCATTCACTTTGCTTCTTATTTAGTCACAATGCTATTCTCTTATGTTCTAATTCACATATTGATGTATGTTCGAATTCACCTATATTCTTATTATCTAACTTTCACATTCCCTTATGTCAGTATTTGGATATTCACTTATGTTGTGTTGCCTTCGTGTATTCTAATTCGCTTTTGTTCTCGCGGTCACACACACCTGTGTTCCTATTCAACTATTTTCTTATTTTCTGTTTAACTTATGTTCACATTATATTATATACTTATTCAGTCCTATTCTTCTTCTCTTCTGTTTTTATGTTGTTTGTCTCTTATTTTCCCCTTCATTCTTCCCCATGATTTTGCGGGCGTATTTTACCAATCACTTATGATCTTATTCGTTTGCTCTTGAAATATTTTAGAGATGTTCTTGTTCTTTTATGCTCGTCTGTTCTTGTATTTGCGTGTTTTTATTCTCTTGTGTTTTATTCCATTATGTTCATATGTTCCTACTGTCCTATGTCCGCTCTAGCGTCTCTATTTTTTCTATTCTTGTCTTGTTCTCATTTTAGGGTTCGCAAATGCTATGTCGGTGTTATTTTCTTATTTCTGTATGATCTTATGCTCTGACCTTGCTAATCACTAATGTTTGTACTGTCTTATCTTCATGTTCTCTTTTTGTTCTTATTCACCGAGACACTTATTTTCTAAGTCGCTATTGTACGTATTCCATTATATTCTCATTATATTATGTTCTTATTCTGTTGTGTTCTTCCTCTCTGATATTCTGTTTTCTGTTCTACCCTTATATCCTTATTGTATTTTTTTATCAGTCAGTGTTATTCTTATTGTTTTTGTCTTGAATTTGAGTATTCATGTTCGGAATCGCTTGTGCTGTGATGTTCTTGTTCTCCTGTGCGCTTATCCTCTTGTGTTCTTTTTTCTAAAATGTTCATATATTCCTGATATGTTATGTTGGTCTTTAGATATGCTGTTTTTCTCTTTTTTGTGAATTTTCATTCTCTTACGTTCTTACCTGAATATTTACACATGTTCTTATGGTCTTATTCTCTTGTGTTATAGTTCACCTATGATATTATTATTGTACCTTCCATTTCCCTTATGTTTCATTTGCATATTTACTTATGTTCTGATTTGCTTCTGTACTTATTCTCTTTCTTTATTAACTTACATTTTTATTTTGTTGTGTTCTTATTCTCCAATGTTAATGTACTTATTCTCTTTTGTTGTCGTTTTTTTATTCCCTTATTTTCTTCATAATTTATTGTCTTATTATTTTATTCTCATGTACTGTCATTCTCTTATGTCCTCATTCTCTTCTTCTGTTATTCATTTGGAGTGTTATCGTCTTCATCTCTAAATTTCTTATTCACTTACGTTTTTATGCTGTTATTTATTATTGCCTTATGTTGTATTCTCACGTATTCCTATTCTCGTCAATTCGTTTTCTCCTACGTTAAAATTCTTTTATTCTCTTTTTTCTAATATTCATAATCTATACGAATCTTTTGTTTTCATTCTTTTATGTTCATCTGCCACTAAACATATTCTTAATTTGTCTGTTTCAAATTCTTACATTCTTCTGATTATCCGTGTTATTCTCTCTTATGTTCTCACTGCTTGACGTTCCTATGTTCTGCTCACTTATGTTCTTAGTCAATTACTTTGAATTCTATTTTAATCTCCCAATTTTAGTCTCTTATGTTCTTCTTTTCCTAATCATAAATAATCTTATTTACTTATTGACTTACATTCTTATTCTGCTGTTCTCTAATTCTGATATTCTTTATTTATTCTCAAATGATCTTGTGTGTTTTTCTTATATTCTTTTTCTTTTATTTTCCCATGGTGCTGCTCTCTTATGTTCTTGTTCACATCGATTGATTTCTTTTCCGTTCTTATTATTTTATCTTATGTACTCCTTTTCTTGTTCATAAAAAGCTTTTGCTTTTGTTTTCTGAAGGTCTTATTCTCGTACCATCTTACGTTCTTATACTCTTACATTTTAAACTCTACTGTACTTTGTATGTCCTAGTATATTAATGTTCCTATTCACTTATTTTCGTATTTTCCATTTATGTAATTCTCTGGTTCGTGTGCTTATTCTCTAATGCTCTTCTGTTTCTGTTCTCCTGTTTAATTATTCCACTGTGATCCTATACTGTTATGGTTCTATTTTTATACTCACTTATGTTCTTACTCACTTATATTGTTTTTTTCGCTTTAGATCTCATGTTTTTTATTCTATATTCATATTTGCATATTCATAAATGTTCTTATTTTCTTATTATCTTATACTCGTATGTTGTCATTCTTTTATCTTATTATTCGCATAGGTTCTTCTTATTTTATCACCTTCTTCCCTTTTGTTCTTATTCGCATATATAACTCTGCTCAAATTTTCTAACGTTATCTTTGTCTTACCTTCCCATTCTCTTATCTTCTTATTCATATATTGACTTATAGTCTGATGTTTTTGTTCCCTTATGTTTTTGTTCACTGTTGTTCTCACAGTCTCACGCTCTTATTTGCTTACTCACTTGTGTTTTGTTTTCGTATTTTCGTAAATATTCCTTTACGCTGTTCGTATCTTATGTTTTCGTTTCGTTCTGGTATTATTTTCTTATGTTCTCCATCTCTTACATTCTCATATTCTCTTCTTCTGTTATATCCCTCTTCACATATTTATTACTCACTTATGTTCTTCTTCTTTTGATCTCGAATTCTGTCACTCTTTTTTATATACACTTCTGGTCTTGTTCTCCCATGTTCTTATGCCCTTGTGTTCTTGTTCTGTTAAATTCATATATTTCTCCTCTCTTATTTTCTTATTCACTTATGTTGTTTTTCTCGTTTGTTTTGTGTTTATATTCTCTTCTGTTCTGAGTTTAATATTCATAAAATGTCTTGCACACTTATTCTACTCCTTCTGTGTGTCATATGCTCTTATCATGTTGTCTCTGATGCTCTTATTATCTTAGAGTCCTGTTCGGTAATGCTCTTATTTTCATGTTCACTTATGTTCTGATTCGCATAATACTTAATGTTGTCATTATCTTACTATGTTAATCTGTCCTGTTCTAATTCACTTTTGTTATTCTATTCTTTATCATAGTTTTATTAAGATCTCATTCCCTAATGTCTTACTCGTTCATATGTTATTATCTCATTGTCTTTGGGCTCATTCTCCTTTGTCCTCATGCTCTTATTCTGTTAATCCTTCAGAGAAATATTCTCTTAATCTCTGATTTTCTTATTAGAACTCAGAACATAGAACATCACATCACAGTATAGACCCTTCGAAACTCGATGTTGCGCTTCTCATGTCGTCCATGTCTGAAGTCCATCTATCGTACACTTTTTATTTTCATCCCCGTGTCTAACGAAAGACCATTTAAATGCCCTTAAATTTGAGGAGTCTAAAACTACTGCAGAGAGTGCGTTCCACGCTCCTACTACCTTCTGAGTAATGGAACTACCTCTCAAATTTGTCGTACATCGACCACCCCTCAATTTAAACCTATGTCCTCTCATGTTAGTCATCAGCATCAGAGCAAAAAGGCTCTCACTGTCTACACTATGTAATCCTCAAATTATCTTGTATATCTCTATTAAGTCACCTACAACGTTCTTCTCTTTAACGAAACTGCCTCAAGTCCCTCCCTTTCCTCATGAGATCTTCACGCCACACCAGGCAAAATCCTTGCAAATCTCCTCTGAATCCTGTCCAAAGCTTATACATCCTTCCTATAATGCAATAATCAGAATTGTAAGTAATACTCCACTTGCGCCCGCACCAGAGCTTTGAATATTTGCAATACGACATCATGTTACCGAATCTCAATGCCTCCAGTAACAAACCTGACACACTGCATGCCTTCTTATCAAAACTAACAACCTGAATGGCAACTTTCAGGTCCACTGAGACCCATCTCTCTCTGCTCATCTGCACTACGAGGAATCTTAGCATTATCCCAATACTCTTTATTCCTGTTGCTCCTTCTACTTTTCACACTTTTCCGCATTAAATTCCAGTTGCCACGTCTCAGCCCAGCTCTGCATCGTTTCTGTGCCCCTCTGTCACCTGTCACATTCTTCAGCACTATCCCCAACTCCACCGACTTTGATGTCGTCCAGAACTCAATTACCTTCCCTTCTGCGCCCTCCTCTTTGCAAAAAATGAAAAATAGCAGTGAACACCAAAACAGATCCTTGCTCTCCCTTACTAGTAATTGGACTCCACCATGAAATTTCTCTTCAACCAGCACCAGCTGCCACCAGTCTTCTTCCAGCCAGCCAAATTCTGATCCAAACCGCTCACTCGCCCTCAATCTCATGCCTCCGTACTTTGTGCATTCGCCGACCGTCTGGAACCTTATCAAACGCCTTAATGAAATCAATATACACCACATCAATCGTTTCAGTCTCGTCCACGTGTTTGGTCACCATCTCAAGAACTCAATAAGGTTTGTGACGCATGGCGTACACTTTAGATACTGTATTGATAATACTGAATCAACTTATTCCTCTGCAGATGGTAATAAATCCTGTCTCTTCTATCCTTTTCCAAGACTTTACCCATAAGCCATGAAATGCGCACTTGTCAATATTTACCAGGGTTGCCTCTACTCCACTTATTGAACAATGGAATAACATTTGCAACCCTCCAGTCGTCTCGCACGATTCCCTTGACAAATACCAAAATTAAGGCTCTGTATTCTCCTCACTGGCTCCCAGCGAATCCTCGGATAAATCCCATCTGGCACAGGGGTTTCATCTATTTTCACACTTTGCACAACTGCTAACACTTTCTAGTTACAAACGTCAATTCCATTTAGTCTAGTTGCATTTGTCTCAGTGAGTTCCTCGAAATTATCTTATATTCCTTAGATTTTGATTTCTCTTGTTTTATTCTCTTATTCTGTTGTGCTCGAATTCCCTTCAGTTCTTTTTCTCATACCTTCTGATGATCTTACTCTCTTATCGAATTACTCCTGTACACTTATTTTCTTAAGATTTTTCATCTTCTGTGTCTTTTGTTTGGAATGGTAATCTTCATTTGTCTTTTCTAAGTTCTTATTCTCTTATGATGTTACGTTCTTGATCTCATATATTCTTACTCCCTTCTGTTCCTGTGTTATGCCTCACGTATATTCTTATTTACCAATGTTGATTTCTCTTTAGTTCTAATGATTTTATTACGGTATGTTATCTTAAATGTAATAGTGGCTTGAAGTAGCTTTAATTAGGGCATTATTTGCATCAGTATATTATTTTGGGTTTCAAGGCAGAAAATGTTAAGAGAATGTGGGTTAGAATTAAAATTGTTTGTTGTCTAATGATGAATTTTAGAGTTAAGAGACAAATTGTTTTTTTGCAGTGGAAATTAGGAGTTTTCTGTCACTCTTACTTTACCAGATTATGAAGTGAGATGGGATTTGTTGGGTGATTTCTTCACTTAGCAGAAGTGCTCACCGCCGTATCGAAACAGTTTGGGGCTCGAGTCCATGGTTTCGACGGTTTTAGACAAAGCCAATCTGGATTTGGAGAGAGTTGAGTTGATGTTTGGTTGGAAAGGTTCAAAAAAATGTAAACACATGCCAATTAGTGGCCCACAGCTTTAAGAAAAAGTGAAGGTGAGAGTTTAATTTCGGTTACTTGTGTTCGGTTAAATGGAAAGTGAGATAAATGGCTCTTAATATTACAAACATCGCTCTGGGATTTGAAGACTATTCCCAAATATTTTTGTAAAGTTCAGAAAGACAGAAATACGACACAAGTTTTAAATTAGCATAGAGGTTAGAATGTGGTTTAACCAATGACAAATGTAATACTGAAAGTGCTAGGGAGTTAATCAAGCAGGTAGGTCTGTCAGAAAAACAAACAACTGCAGCAGAGTTAGAAAAAACACAAACTTATATTACATGTTCGGAAAATGGAGTTAGAAGATAAAGAAAAGGAAATAGAGACATAAAGAGAGAGAGAGATACGAGATAGAAAGAAGTGAGAAGAGACAGAAAGAGTAAGAGAAGGAAAAAATACAGTGAAAAGAACTAAAGAGAAGGTGCTGAGTTGAACAAGGCGACATCGAAGACAGGGGAAAAAAAGAAGAGCGAGAAAATAAAGAGAAAAGGAGAGAGAAGCTAATCTTCAGAATTTGCACCAGTTCCAGGAAAGTCAAGTTAACCAGGAGGATATGAAGAGAGAAGATTGTGATACACACAAATATGTTAAAGCGCATCCACATTTTGATGAGAATGATGTAGAAGCTTTCTTTATTTCATTTGAACAATTGACTCGGTTTTTGGTGTGTTGAAATTGTGGGAAATGTTCGTTCAAACTAGGTTGGTAGGCAGAGCGAGTGAGGTATTCACAGTGCTGCCAGTTGAGTGGTCAAGTGATTATGAAGATGTCAAGCAGTCTGGTTTTGATTACATATGAATTCGTACCAGAGGCGTATCGACAGCGGTTGAGAAAAGTAAGGAAGGAACAAGGTCAGACCTATGTTGAGTTCGATAGAATTAAAAATCGTAATTTTGATATTTGGGTGCCGTGGTTACAATAGCCAAGGCCGACGTGGCTCTCAGAGAGATTAATCTTCTGGAGGAGTTTTGAAGAACTCACTCTCAGAGATGACAACAATTTGTGTGGATGAACAACGACAAATAAGCGAGAATAGCAGCGTTGGCAGATGAATACGCACTGTTGCATAAGGCAACGTTCAGCTTTTGACAAGAAATCCATCCTGTGAGGGACAGAAATTTGGTGAAGTACTGATCTCAATCTACAAAACAAAATTAAGAGCACGTTGGCACTAGTCTACAACAGGTTAACAAGGAAGCCCAAGAGGAGGAAAAGGAAGTGATATCCGACAAGTGTTTCCACTGTGATAAAGGAGGACACATGAAGTCACTGTACTGGTCATTAAATTAACCCACTGTGGGAAAAGATGTGATGAAAGACGCTAAGCCATTGGCATTCGTGAATGTAGTAAGAGAAGCCCCCAAGTAAAATCCAGGAGCTACTGGATAGTGCACAGCTGATATACGGGCTGGGTATAGAGTGAGTCCCTGATCTGGAAAATAATTCATCTCTCTGGGTAAAGTTTAATCAGAAAGAACACGGAGATAAGGGAAATGTTTTACTATTTTCAGACATACAGGATCGAGAGGTGAATGTTTTTGCACACGTTCTGACATGCTACCCGAGAGAACAGTGATTCGGGGGATAGTTGGACAGTAATTTAGCGAACATTGTAAGATCAGTTTGGAAAGCAAACTCAAGACAAGTTGGAGTAGTGATCGAGTGTGAGTTCCAGGAATACAGTTTTTTCTTGGGATCTATTCATCAGTATCCAAGGTGGGAGTGCCACCAGTGTTGTGGAGACACCAAGGGAGACCAGGGAATTGAAGAGTTAAAAGATAAATAAACTGGCATGTTTTCAGACTGTGTAGTAAAACGATCCCGCTATCATAGGTCACTGCACGTAGCAGAATGTGAAGAGAAAGGCGAAGAAATTGAGGTTCAATTAACAGGCACACTGTTTGATGCAATGGTTCAGGAAAACTGGAACTGACAGGGGGTCAGGCAGAAGTGACTAAATGGAAGGCTAATGGACTTACAACTGAAAGACGAGACAATAACAGATATATATGTCGACGTATACTCAGAAAATAAGTCAGAGATTATTCCTGATGGTTATTATTTTAAAATGGACACCATTCAGAAGAGCGTAGGGGGGAACTGGGCTGAAATGCACAAGCTTGTGTTGCAAATAGCAATAAAGGAAGTATTATGGGTAATACATGAACTACAAGTACGAGGTCAACTGTGTGGAAATACGATTCAGGTTGAGGTACAAAAGCATTTATATTGGCCTCAAATGCAATTAGGATGTAAATAACGTTTGCCATACATGTCATATTTTCCAATAGCTACGTAAGCCACAGCAGTAATAAAAGCAACAACTTTATTGCCAATTAACACATTGGAAGAAGCTTTCATGCAGGTGATGACTAACTCTGCACATCTCCTACCCAAATTAGAAGCGAGAAGCAGTGCTTGTTAACCATAATGGAAATGGCAAACAGATTTGCAGAGGCAATTCCATTACGGAGGAAGACGAAAAAAATAATGGTCGTGGAATCAATAGCTTTCTTCACATGGCATAGGCCACCCTGGAATATTCAATCAAACTAAGGCCAAATTTTACTAGTCGGCCATCTGACGAAATGGTGGATGGCTTAGGAATACAGCACTTTAAAACAAGTGCGTTCCATCCTGAATTCCAGGGAGCTTCAGAAAGGAGGCATCAGATGCTGAATACCGTGTTAAGAGAGTACTGCCAGGGCTGCCCGAATGTTTGAGATAAAAGTATCCTATTTGCATTGTTTGCCATTGGGCATGCCTCAAAACAAGTCTTCTAAGTTTATGCCCTTTGATGTAATATTCGGACATGGAGTGAGAGGCCTTTTGAAAATAATTACGGAGAAATTCATAGGGCCAAAGTAGGAGACCACGCACTTGGATTATGTATCGGAGGTGATGCAGGGATAAAATCGGGTAGGTGAGTTAGTTAAACAACACGAAGTGGCACAGTGTAGAAAGGTACGGGGGCAGATAAAATCTCTGAAATTCGGACGTTTTCCCGTGGGGATGACGTATAACCAGTTGTAATATTCACTCAAAAGCCAGCTGTAGTGATCCTTATCAAATTGAGAAGAAATGTTGAGTCAGGAAAAACGGTCTCATAAAGATGCTGAATTCAGTGTTGGGGTCCCAACTTCACTTTATACATAAATGATCTGGAATAAAAGGCTGGTGGCACACTGGCGAAGTTCGTCGATGATACGAAGTTAGGTGGACAGGCAGGTAGTTCTGAGGGGTTGGGGAGGCTACAGAAAGGCTTGGACAGTTTAGATTAGATTCCATTACAGTGTGGAAACAGGCCCTTCGGCCCAACAAATTGACACCGACCCACCAAAGCGAAACCCACCCATACCCCTACATTTACCCCTTACCTAACACTACGGGCAATTTAGTATGGCCAATTCACCTGGCCCTGCACATCTTTGGACTGTGGGAGGAAACCGGAGCACCCGGAGGAAACCCACGCAGACACGGGAAGAACGTGCAAACTCCACACAGTCTGTCGCCTGAGGGGAGAATTGAACCCGGGTCTCTGGCGCTGTGAGGCAGCAGTGCTAACCACTGCTGGAGTTTAGTGTTTAGGAGTATGGTACAAGATATAGCTGATAGAATTTAATATGAGAGAATGCGAGGACTTGCAGTTTGGAAAAAAGAACAGAGTCAACGACTACTTTATAAACGGTGAGAAAATTCATAAAGGCAAGGCACAATGGGATCTGGGAGTGCTAGTACACTGCGGAGTGATTTGCAGGTTGAGTACGTGGTTAAGAAAACAAATGCATTTTTGTCATTTCTCTCGAGAGAATGTAAAAGCAGTGAGTTGCTACGAAGACGTTATAAAGCTCTGGTTAAGCTCCACTTAGAACATTGTGTCCTGTTGTGGACCAAACCTCAGGAAGGACATACTGGCAGTCGAGCTTCTCCAACGGAGATTCACACAAATGATTGCTGGAATGGTAGGTCTAACAAACGATGAATCATTGAGGATCCTAGGATTGTATTCGTTAGAGTTCAGAAGGCTGAGGGGAGATCTAATATTATCATACAAGATGGCTTGGAAAAGGTGGACGCTCGGAAATTGTTTCTGTCTCGAGAGGATACTAGGACTCGTGGGCGCAGCGTTAGACTTAGAGGGGGTCAACTTAAAAAGGAAATGAGGGGACATTTCATCAGGCAGAGAATGGCAGGCCTGTGGAATTCACTAACTCTGAGCACAGTGGAGGCGGGGGCATTAAATGTCTTCAGTGAAGAGATTGATAAATTCTCAATCTCACAAGGAATTAAGGGGTACGCGTAGGTGGCGTTGAAATGCCCATCAGCCATGATTGATTGATGGGGAGAACTCGATTGTCCAAATGACCTTACATCCACTCTTTTTTTTAAATGGTCTAATGGTCTTATGCGGATAGAAGAAAACTGTGACGGGCATGTAATATGAACAGGTTGAAACCTTGTTACAACAGTGAGGGCACTGAAAAAAACAGTTAATTACTGCCCCACAGAATGAGAAAACAAATTCAGGCGATGGGGATTTTGATGGACAGCAAATTAAACAATGAGGAAGTCCCTGAGTCCTGTGAAGCGTCAATGAGCTAACTGTCTCAGGGAAAAAACGCAGTTGAAACATAGCAGCAGTATGACGACAGTTGCAAGAATAACATGGGGAGGACTAATGCCATTGTGCATGGGCTCGAAGTAGGGAATGCTGTTCTGGCAAAACAACACCCCTATAGGATTAATCCTTTCATAGCCACGCAAGTGTGTAAAGAAGTGGATGGGAGCTCAACGAAAATATCACCGAACCGACTCAGACTGTACCGAGAAATTTGGATAAGCTAGTAACGTTAGGTAGTGGGAACTACTGCGTAGTGATGGGCAGATACCTTTATCAGAGAAATACAAAGAGTTTTGAGTGTTTCTGACTTCAGATAGGTTACATCAATTCGAAGTGATGCACTTTGGAATGAAAAATGCACCAGCCACATTCCAAAGGCTCATAACCTTATGGCTTATGGCTGCGTTAGGAAACCGTGCAGTCCATCCAGATCATGTAATGACCGTTAGTGAGTCATGGGGAGATCACATGCTGCAATTGGCAGAGCTCTTTGAACGAATAAGAGAAGCAAAACTAGTAATAAACTGAAGGAAATCAACATTCACGAAAGCAGAGGAGAGGTTCTTGTTACATAACATCGGTCATGCAATTTGGACACCAACAACATACGCGTTGGAGCTGTACAGCTGTTCGAAGATCATGATGGAATTGAACGCCAGTTGTTTACTGCACACTAAACTCCACACCAAACAGATAAATTATTGAGTTTCGTACTGGCCTTCCAACAGTTTAATGTTTATGTGACAGATTGAAATCCTTTTACATTTTTGGAACGAATATAAGACAAGAATGTGAGTTTTATGCGTTGGAGTCTTTTGTTACAGACTCTTAATTTAGACATTGTACATGTTATGGCTGATAATAATTTGGTTATAGGTGCGTTATTGCTGATTTAACAGTAAAACTATAGATAAGGTTGAACGGATAACAATATTTTGTGTGTATATATATATATATGTGTGTGTGTGTGTGTGTGTGTGTGTGTGTGTGTGTGTGTGTGTGTGTGTGTGTGTGTGTGTGTGTGTGTGTGTGTGTGTGTGTGTGCGCGCACGCAGGAATTAATATGAAGTAACATTAAGGCCCAACGCATTTCCTTGCAATGGTGGATAAAACCTGAAAAAAAAACATATTTTCACTGTAATGGTTCATATCGTTTTCGTAAGTGGAGAGATGTTATAAATTTACGTGTGTCAAATGTACATTAAAACGAGAGGGAAGGCTGTTTGGCAATGAGAGCTTGCAGGTACCAGTCATGTAACTGACGAGCAGTATCAGAGTGAACTGGAAATTTGAAAATATACCATATTTCATTGTGAAACAAATACCTGAATATCGGTTGTTGTTTTTGCAATGATTCAAATTGATAAAAAAAAACATCAGTTTAAATTAGGCCCAGCAAATTAAAAACTGATTATTTTGAATTTATTGTTTTGCAAATATCATACCACTGATATAATCCAATGCGTGGGCAGTAAAGAGTCAGACATCTTGACAGTTAGACAGAGTGAGACTTAATGTCGTCGATAGAGTAAACTGTCCACAAATTATTCCCGATCGTGGTTCCTTTTTCATCCTAAAAATCCTTGAACGAAAATATCGAAGATGACCCATGGAGGCCTATAGCCAGAGGGAGATGGAAACTGTCACTGAAAGCCGTTGTGTGGTTTTGAAATTAAGTTGATATAATTTTAATACATGGTTATTGGAAAAGTATGTTGCTGTACAGTTGACGGCCAATAACAATTATTTAAGAGAAACTGGGTTTAAAGTTGTAAATGATTTTGCTAAATGTTCACTTTTAGAGTTAAAGAACAAATTGAGTTTTTAAAATGTACTCGAATTTAGGAGTTCTTTGTCACTCATACTGCGACAAATTCTGAGGCGAGACCAGTTTCCTGGGTGTTTGGTTTGTTCAGCAGGAGGGTTTTCCACGTTGTCGACGCAGTGTCAAGCAAAACAAAGCTGACACAACCAATTACTGCAGAGTATCCTGAAAAGTTAACAGAATAATCTCAGTGATTCCTATGGGCAGGGACTACTGAACTGCCTTCCCATGCATCATGTGCAACAACGACACCACGTTCTTTTGCTCTGTGACTGCCTTTGGGAGTTTGTGGTGGAAGTTGTACGAGAGGATTAAGGTTGTCAGCATTCCAGTGATATATTATCGTTAGTCATTGTTTATCTGCAGCTGATATACTATCTACTGATAAATGCACGTTCTTGTTTAATATAGAAATGAAATCCCTGCATTCTGTACGTGTTTCTGTGTTTGAAAACACACACACACATATATATATATATATATATATATAGAAAAACAGAGGCTAATTGGATTTGTGTTAGCCATGTGAATTGGAAAATATGTCAGCTCGGGAACAGGCAACTGCAATTTGCTGACGACAATAAGACAATTACTATCTGAAAGTTCAGAATGTTTGACGACGAGCAGAAGTGCATTGGCACAGTCGGGTCTGGGCACAACATAGAGTAATAGGGTCACAGAGATGTATAGCATGGAAACAGACCCTTCGGTCCAACCTGTCCATGGCAACCAGATATCCCAACCCAAAACAGTGTTAACTGCCAGCACCCGGCCCATATCACTCCAAATTCTTCCTATTGATATACCTATCCAAATGTCTCGTAAATGTTGCAATTGTATTAGCCTCTACCACATCCTCTGGCAACTCATTCCATAGACGTACCACCCTCTGCGTGAAAACGTTGCCCCTTAGGTCGTTTTTATATCTTTCCCCTCTCACTCTAAAACTATGCACTCTAGTTCTGGACTCCACGACTTCAGGAAAAAGACGTTGTCTATTTATCCTACCCATGCCACTCATAATTTTGTATACCTCTATGAGGTCACCCCTCAGCGTCCGATGCTCCAGGGAAAACAGCCCCAGCCTGTTAAGCCTCTCCCTGTAGCTCAAATCCTCCAACCCTGGCAACATCCTTGTCAATTTTCCAGAACCTTTTCAAGTTTCACGACATCTTTCGGATAGGAAGGAGACCAGAATTGCACGCAATATTCCAATAGTGGCCTAACCAATGTCTTTGCACAGCCGCAACATTACCTCCCAACTCCTGTACTCAATGCTCTGCCCAATAAAGGAAAGCACATCAAACGCCTTCTTCACTATCTTATCTACCTGCGACTCCACTTTAAAGGCGCTATGAAGCGGCACTCCAAGGTCTCTTTGATCAGCAACACCCCCTAGGACCTTACCAATAAGTGCATAAGTCTGCTAAGATTTGCTTTCCCAAAATGCAGGACCACGTATTTATCTGAATTGAACTCCATCTGCCACTTCTCAGCCCATTGGTACATCTGGTCAGATCCTGCTTTAATCTGAGGTAACCCTTTTCGATGTCCACTGCACCTCCAATTTTGGTGTCACCTGCAAACTTACTAACTGTATTCTTATGTTCGCATCCAAATCATTTATATCAATGACAAAAGGTTGAGGACACAGCACTGATCCTTGTGGCACTTCACTGGTCACAGGCCTCCAGTCTGAAAAGCAACCCTCCACCACCACCCTCTGTCTTCTACCTTCGAGCCGGTTCTGAATCCAAACGGTTGGATCTCCTCAACTTGCTAACTAGTCTCCCATGTGGAATATTGTCGACCTCCCTTATAGAAGACCACAGATATCCCGTAAAGGAGTCTGCCCTCATCAATCCTCTTTGTTAATTCTTCAAAAAAGAAGTCATTCAATTTAAGGAGACATAATTTCCTACGCATCACGCCATTGCTGACCATCCATAATCAGTCTTGCATTTCCAAATACATTAAATCCTGTCTCTCAGGTTTCCCTCCGCAATTTACCCACCGTCGACGTCAGACTCACAGGTCTGTCGTTGCCTGGCTTTTTCTTACCTCATTTCTTAATTAGTGGTGTCATATTATCCAGCCTAGTCTTATGGCACCTCACTTGTGATGATCGATGGCACAATATTCAGCAAGTGATGCATAAATCACTTGTCTCACTTTTCACAGGGTTCTGTGGTGTGACCTGATCACGTCACAGGGATTTATTAACTTTTAGCCGGTCCAATACGTCCGGCGCTTCCTCTTCTGTAACAGTTCTTTTACTGCAGATAACAACATCCATTTCCCCACAGACTACATCTTTCATGCCACAGGTGAAACGTAATCGATGGGGCAAGGGCAATTATAATGCGATTAGGCAAACTTAAGATGCATAGAATAGGGTAGCAAAATGCGAGGCATGCAGACAATGGAAATGTGGAGCTGGTTTAAGGAACAGATATTGCGTTCCCTTGATAGGCATATCTCGATCAGGCAGAGAAGAATTAAAAAGGTAAGGGAACCATGGAATACTACAGAAATTGCATCTCTTGTTATTAAGAAGATTGAGGCTCATGTGTTGAGAGACATGGTGGTTCAGATGATGCGATGGAGTGTTACTGATTAGCTCGGAAAGATTTAAAGTGATTTTTCAGAAGACGAGCAGTCTTCAGCAAATAGAATAAAGGAGAAACCGAAAACCTTCTGTAGGTATGTGAGGATTAAAATGATGACTGGGGTAGGAATAGGGCCAGTCAAAGACAGAAGTGGGATGTTGATTGGGGACCCTGTGGAGTTGGGAGAAGTACTAAACGAACATTTCCCATCGGTTTCCACTCAGGTAAAGAGAATAATGTCGGGGAGAAGAATGAGATAAGCGATATTAGAATAGAAAGGATCGATGTTAGTTATGAAGAGTTGTTATCAATTCCAGAAGGAGTGAAAGTAGACTAGTCCCCTGTGCTGGTTGTGATTTGTCCGAGGATTCTCTGGAAACCTAGGGAGAAGATAGCAGAGCTTTTGGCTTTTATATATGAGTCGTCATTGTCTACAGGTTTAGTATTAGAGGACGAGAGGATCGCAAACGTTGTGTCCTTGTTCCAGAAGGACAGCAGAGATGACCAAGATAATTATATATCAGTGAGCCATATTTCTGATGTAGGAAAGGTTTTGGAAAGGATTATAAAAGGTAAGATGTATAATCATCTGGAAAGCAATAATTTGATTTCAGATAGTCAACATGGTTTCGCCAAGAGTAGGCAGTGTCTCACAAACCTCATTGAGTTTTTTTTGATAATGTGACCAAGCATGGAGATGAGGGGAGAGCAGTTTACGTGGTATACATGGATTTCAGACAATCCTCTGTTAAGGTTCCATGTGATAATCTGTTTGAGAAAATGCAGAGGCATGGGATTGAGGGTGATTTAGCCATTTGGATTAGAAACTGGCTTCCTGAAAGAAGGCAGCGAGTGGTAATTGATGGAAAATATACAACCTGGAGTCCAGTTACTGGTGGTGTGTCACAAGGATCTGTTATGGTGCCACTGCTGTTTGTTATTTCTATAAATAACTTAGACGCATCATAGGTCTATGTATGAGTCCATTTGCAGATGACACTGAAGTTGGTGGAGTAGTGGACAGTTTGGAAATATGTTACAGGTTTCAGGGCGACTTGGATGGGCTGCAGAATTAGGTTGAGAGGTGGCAAATGGCGTTCAATGCAGCTAAACGTGAGGTGATGCACTTTGGGAAGAATAACAGGAAGGCAGAGTATTGGGTCAATGGAAAGATTGTTGGTAGTGTGGATGTGAAGAGGGATATTGCAGTCCATGTGCATAGATCCTTGAAAGTTGCCACCCAGGTTGAGAGTGCTGTTAAGAAGGCATGCAGTGTGTTAGGTTTTGTAGAGGGATTGAGTTCCGGAGCCGCAATATCATGCTGCAAATACATAATATGCTAGTGCGGATGTATGTTGGGAAGAATGTGAAAGCATTGGGAAAAAGTGCAGAAGAGATTTAGATTAGATTCCCTACAGTGTGGAAATAGACCCTTAGGTCCAACAAGTCCACATCGACCCTCCCAACATAAACCCACCCAGACCCATTCTCCTATATTTACCTCAGCTAATGCACCTGGCAATACGGGCAATTGAGCATTGCCAATTCACCTGAATTGCATATTTTGGGACTGTGGGAGGAAACCGGAGCAAACCCACGCAGACACAGGGAGAATATGCAAACTCCATACGGACAGTTGCCCGAGTCTGGAATTGTAACCGGGTCCCTGGCACTATGAGGCATCAGTGCTAACCAGTGAGCCAGCATGATGCCTGGTCTGGAGGGAAGGCCTAATGAGTTAAGGCTGAGAAACTTGGGTCTGTTCTCATCGGAAAGAAAAAGACTCAGAGGGGATTTGATAGAGACCTACAGGATGATCAGAGAATTAGATAAGTAGACATGAAAGTCATTTTCCTAGGATGGTGACGTCAGTTTGTATGAATGTACATAACTACAAATTGACATGTGATAGATTTGAGACAGATGTCAGAGGCAGGTTCTTTACTGAGACAGTGGTAAGGGCGCGGGATACCCTGCCTGTCAGGGCAGTTAACTCAGCCACATTAGGGAGATCGAAACAATCCTTGGAGAAGCACATGGGTGATGATAGTTTCTTGTAAGGGGATGAGCTGAGAACAGTTCAAAGGTCGGCGCAACACTGAGGTCTGAAGGGCCTGTTCAGCGCTGTATTTTTCTATGTTCTGTGTTCTATGTTCTTCCCCACAGTAAGCATTCATACAAAGCACAGGTTTCATATCTCCCCCATCTAGAGCAGCAACAAGCAGAGACGGGCTTATTGATTTTTATGATATCCCGGTACTCTTCACAGACACCTCTTTGCCCATAATAAATTTATAAAACCAGTTATGACTGACTTCAACAAAGCAGCATGCTGCAATTGAGTTACGTAGAACTCAAAACTACAATAGACCGATCAAATTCAGACGTTTTATCCATTACACCACAGGGCCGACCCACCGTCGACTCTCTTTCATCTTTTCCATGTGTAATGGAGACATTTATACCGGGGGGATACTAGATTACCAAGGTGAAAAACCAGCAAAGATAATTAGCGTCACTGCTTTAATTCAATACGTCACACTTTGTGGTGCAGTGCCTTTCACTGGCAACTTGAACACATTTGTCTTCACGTGCCTCCTTCAGTGTTGCCTGCATGTCTGCTGGACGTTTCCATTGCTGTATTCACAGTCACTACGCGATTACATGATCCACTCCAGTGAAATGTACTTTCATAATCTGAGTCATGGCCTCTTCCTTTCAAGACCCTAAACAAGTTCAGCGAGAAAACTCTGGTCATTTCTAGCCCGGGATCTGGAATCAGACAAGTATCACGACACCCTTATTGGTGCTGCCAGCTCACCGGATACCAGCGCATCAAAATGAGGCCCTGTGACCACCAGCCTGTTCTGTGCCTTCCTGCAGTACATCTGTTGAACAACATCAGATTATCACAGCTCCTCTTTCTTCATATTGAAATCCAGTGCGATAATATGAACTTTTTCGAAACTTGGAGTGAGCAACTTTGCAGCTGAAGTTTGTTATGGAGTCAACGACAGACACAAGAGTGTCTACAACTCAGGTTTTAATTTTACAGTCATCATCACAGGAGGTCCCTGTTTCGGAGTCCGAGTTTGCATCGCACAGACCTGGATATAATTCCCACTCAGGTAATGAAGATTTATTTCTCTTTTTGTGAATTATTAGAATGAAAACAAATCTTGCTTGCATACAGAGCACACACCCAGATCCTGCCAGAATCGGTCAGTAATTGCTTCCATCCGTAAATAACGACAAAGGCAGCAGGTACACTGGAAAGGATCACCGCAAATGCCCATTCAATCATATCATCTTTCCGAGTTGGATGTATCTCGCTGATCCTTCAGTGTCGCTGAGTGTAAATCCTGGAAATACCCCACGAGCTGCATGTCTGTGCTGAGGCGTTGAAAGCTTGAGGAAAGTAATTCATCCCCTCCATCATTGTGGTAATTCTGGATATGCAGTGAATCCTTTCCCATTGAGTGACGACTATACTCCAGGAATCCGTTTCGAAAATTTAAAGGTTCCTATCAGACATCTGTAACCGTTTGAAATAAGTTGAGACGTGGACGAAGACAGTGAAATAAAGTGATAGACAATGATGCCTGGGAGGCATAAGGCAGGAAGTCAGCGCGGAACTGATGGTGCAAAACTCAATGTCGGTCCCATTGGGTCAGCTTTTACTGCCCAATGCTTATACTTACTTACACATTACAGCTAGTCAATTCACCGCAATGACCTTGTTCCTCTTGATGTGATGTCCCCTCTGTGTGTATTAACGTGGTTCATGGGCCCCGATAGATTGAGCACATCCTCTTTCTCCTGTCACTTTAACCAGGTGAAAATACCAGTTTTAAATGAATGCAAGAAGAGATTATGTTTTTTCTGTGCCTTTTCAGTGGATAATTTTCAGCTATAAACTGTTTGTATTTGAAAATTCGAGGATTGAATACAATTCTCTGTGAGCAACATTGATCCGAAAACACATGTCCAAAGACTGTGAGGAAGTGGTTAAGCAACTCCACATATGGATGAGTGAGGGCATGAATGCTGTGGCGCCGTGGCTTAGTTGGTTAAAGCGCTTGTCTTGTAAACAAGAAATCCTGGGTTCAACTCCCAGCGGTGCCTATTTGTTGCGTTCATACTTGGGCTTGGTGTTTCGCAAACATTACTGAGCACCTTTTTGGACTTTCACCCAATTATGATTTGGTGATCCGGGTTAAGTTCCAACAGTGAATGCCATTTTTTAATATTCCGAACTATTACTTATTCCATTATTCAACAAGCACTTCTGCTTCTGCTCCTCTTTTATTCCCCGCCCCCCCCCCCCCACCCCCTTCATTACCAGATATCGGAATAATGAGATGAGGCAGGAGACGCTGCCGATTTGCCGGGGAATTTTGTGGCAATGGCAGAGATACCAACAACTGATCACTCTCATTCTCTGATGCCACCGTTCATACATTTAAACCAACAATATATCCATCAATGTGCTTCTTTATTTGTAGAATAATTGCATTTTTTCTTGTGGATTAGCTATTCAATTTTGAATTCGAAACAGTCAGAATTGTTTGAGGAAGAAGTGTCGCCTTGCCTGGTTTGAAGTGACAGACCCATTATCCGGAGAATGTGAGCCCAGTTCAACGCACTCCAGTCAGTGGGCAAAAAGCCTCTCAGTAGCTGCACACTCAAATTGTCTCGAAATGTCGCACTGCTGCTTCACAGCGCCAGAGACCCGGGTTCAGTTCCCGCCTCAGGCGACTGATTGTGTGGAGTTTGCACATTCTTCCCGTGTCTGTGTGGGTTTCCTCCGGGTGCTTCGGTTTCTTCCCAGATTCCAAAGATGTCCAGGTTAGGTGAATTGGCCATGCTAAATTGCCCATAGTGCTAGGGTAGGGTTAAGGGTGGATTGCGCTTGGACTTGTTGGGCTGAAGGGCCTGTTTCCACACTGAAAGTAATCTGATGTCAGACTTTTCACAGGGCCGAAATAGGTAAAGAGCTGTATAGACAGGCAGAGTGTCGGAGAATGTAACAGGAAGAGGGTGCGGTGGATGCACAGAGACAAAGAGAGACATATGGAGACACATGCTGAGTTCGATACCGAAATGACCAATTCGCTATTCGACATTGCTGCAAACTGAGAGAAAGGAAACGAAAGAAGGCAATCATTTAAGCACAGCCTTTCACCAGCTGAGAGCAACGGAAACAGCATTATAGTCAATAAAGTCCTTCTGAATTTGTAAAGGTGACGGTTGTCTGTCATTGAGATAAAAATCCTGATTCAAAAGATAAGACTGATAATTTTCCCAGCATTATTATATAGAAATGTATAAGTAACGTGTTTCTGTCGATATAAAACTTTAACTCAGTTTCTCTCCACAGATGCTGTCAGGTCTGCTGAGTTTCTCCAACAATTCATATTTTTGGTTCAGATTTACATTATCAAAGTAAAATGAAAATGAACATTCTGTTGATCGCTTCATTTTTAAAACCCATCAGAAAATATAACTGGTTACACTTTCAGACACAAATATACACTACAACGACTATGCACATGCAAACCCACTTTCAAATTTAGGCCGTGGCAGACCCAAGACCGAACGTTTCCGTATCGTATTCGAGTCTAAACAATGCATTGGGAATTCACGTTTTCGCGACCTGCCAAATGCACAACTGTCAAATTGACTGACTGTAACAAGCTCCATCGAAACAGCCTTTCCTCGACAGAGTGGGATCGGGAGAATAATATTGATTCACGGATAAGTTTTCAACTACAAATTCACTCTGTCATCACGACAACGTTATTACATCTCAGGAACCGTACCTGAATGTACCGCACCTCAGCAGAAAGTGATAACTTCAGATGCTGGAGATCAAAGTCAATAAGTGTAGCACTTGGAAATCACAGCCTGTCAGGCAACATCTGAGGAGCGGGGATCGACGATTCAAGCATTCCTGACGAACATCTTGCATGCGAAACATCGAATTTCCTGCTCCCTGGATGCTGCTTGACCAGCACCACACTTTTTGACTCTATTCCCACCTCAGCTGATCTGCTTCGGAAAATTGAAGTTTGAATCTTCTGTCACATGTTTGACAGCTTGCAACATTCCATTCCTCATAAAACTCAGATCATCCAAATTACTAAATAAAAATAAACTGTGGATGCAGGAAATCTGAAACACAAGCATAATTGCTGGAGAAAATCTGCATTCTCTGATATCAACTGAATATTTGAACATTAAACTGTGAACAGGCAAAGAAAAGGCTGCAATTTGATAAATGCAACACTTCGTTTCTCCAAAAAAAGACATTATGAAATGCAGTGTTTCGACCAGGCTCTCACCGTCTCAAATACCGATAGGAGTGGGGAAATAAATGTTGGCCCAGTCATTGCTGAACAAATGAATAAAAAGACTTATTGCGTTCCTAATCAGTTGCTCCCCCGGCAGACCATGTTAATGTGATCCACAAAGCAGGACAGCCAGGTCCCTCTGTATTTCAGATTCCTGTAATATCTAATTTAAATAAAAGGGTCGTTATTGAATGTTCCTGCGAACATCTCATTCTCCACTTCATACTGCATTGGTCAATATTTTACTCACAAACTTCCTCATCTCGACATCACTCAATTTTTATATCCTTAATGTTCTCTTCATGGTTTACCTTTCATTTTTATTAAGTCGAAGACTAAGCTGAGATGATGTCTGTTGGAAATCCAAATATCGCTCTATCACACTTTGTCCCTTGTTTAGTGTGTCCGTGTAAAACACCTTAAACTTGTGCCCTCTCGTTTTGAATTCCACCATCCTGGGTAAAACCATGGCCTAGGCCAGTCACCGATCCAACCCCAATCATGATTTTATAAACGTCTTGAAGTTTACACACCAGCCTGGAACACTGCCGGGAAAAGCCCCTGCTCAAACACTCTCTACTTACCACTCAAGCCCTCTCGACACTGTAACATCCTTGTAAATCTATTCTGCACTCTTTCAAGTTTTACAATATCTTTCCGTTTGAAATGGATCGGAGTTGTCAGCAGTATTCTAAATGTGGCTCCACTAATGCTCTGTACAGCCAGAACGTGACATGTGAACTCCAATAATCAATGTTCCGACTAATGAAGGCAGGCGTGCTAAATGCTTTCTTCACGAACTTTTCTACATGTGACACCTATTTTCCTGCTCTCGCAATATTAGCCGTGACTTATAAAGTCGTGCTTCTCTTCTTAACTACTATATTCTGCTGCCTTCACGAATCTGTGGACCCACATGCAAAGTGACTCTGTTCCTTTGGGTTTCCCAGTGCCCTACCGTTCTTTGAGTACTTCCATGACGTGTCACTTACAAAATGCATCGCCTGATGTTTTTATTGTTATTTTCAGCTCCCCCATCTGCTCATTTGACAAATCCACCTCTGAAATCCTGGAACCTAAGATCTTCTTCCTCACTGTTAACCACTTTGCCAATCTTCATATCCTCCTCAAATTTTCTTATCATTTCCCCAATATTATTTCTATATTGTTTATGTGCAATCACAAACATTAAGGGACACAGCATTGATCCTTGTGGTACACCACTGAATACCCGTTCCACGTCACAGACACAGCACCTTCCTTTGGGTTCCACCACCCAAATAAGTTTGGATCCAACTTAACACGTGACCCTGTATCCCTTTTATGTTAACCTTGTTACCAGTCTCCGTTGTGGGATCTTGTCAAAGGCTTTCTAAAATCCTCATAAACTAAATCAATTTCACTATCCTCGTTTACACATCTGATCACATCCTAAAAAAATATTTGTTCTGTCAGGCATGACCTCCTCTGACAAAACCATGCTGACTCTCGCTGGTCAAACTTTCTCTGAAGAAATTACAATTAATTCTCTCCCTAAGGGGCTTCTCCAAACGTTTCCCTACATGTGATGTTCGACTCACTGCTGTGTAACTTGCTGCATTATCTCTGCCAGCCTTAGTGAAAACTGGAACTGTGTTAGTAGTCCTGAAATCCTCTAACTACTCCCAGGTGGCCAAAAAGGAATGTAAAACATTGGGCAGAACACGTGTAATTTTCTCTCTAGTCTCACAAAGCAACGTGAATCATAACTCCATCCCGAACTGTGCATTTGCCCACTTTTAGCCTGTCAAAACCCCAATACCGTCTCAGTCACGATGAGGGTCTCTCTCTCTTCCTGGCAACAATTTTTCTATTTCAATTTTATTTTCCAATGATCATTTGGAAGCAGAAGCTTGAAATGCAGGAAAAAGAAAATTAGGAATGAATATAATCAACTCTCTATAACAATTAGATTCAATGGCTGGGTAAGTACCCTGCATTCCACGCCTTGAGACTTTAATCATTACAGGAGAGGGAGGGGCATTCGCATGCTGGCTTCACCTCCGTGGTCAATGGGAGAGATGCACTTTTCCAGACGTTAAGGCTGTAGAGCCGGGAGAGATGGATTCAGGCCGAGAGCGTTAAAAACGCTTCTAGAGAAAATCGAGCACCTTGAAAAATAAATAGTGGGTAAATGTTTTACAGTTCCAAGGTAAACAGCTGCCATTCTGGCTAAGGTTCTGGACGCATGGGTGGGCGGAACGGTGACGTCCTAGTACGGGTTTGTAACTGAGTGTGATTCATGCAAATATTGAAAGTCTGAGATTAAAATAGAAAGGGATGGAGGAAGTCAGCGGGTCTGGCAGTATACATGGACAGAGAAGCACAGTTAACAATTCCAGTCTTGTGTGCCTTTTCTTCAGAATCAATTTCCTTGGTGGTGCGCTATCCTGGCTGATAGCCATTTTAGCTGCATAACATACAGGTGCATTTGTCAAAAAATACCACAGTCTGCTTTGACTTTTCTGCAGGTGACATTTTTAATCAACCTGTTCAGACGTGTTGCGAAGCCGGTGGTGCTTGAGAATCCAGACCTTCTTTGTCAGAGTGGAGTTACAAAGGGTCGAGAGTGTGTTGCTGGAAAAGCAGAACAGGTCATGCAGCATTCGAACAGCAGGCGATTCGACTTTTCCGGCATCAGAACTTCATAAGCAATAAGGGCTCATGGCCGAAACGTCATTCTCCTGCTCCTCGGATGCTGCCTGATATCTCACACTTTTCCAGGAACAACCTCTCTACTCTGATTTCCAACATACACAGTCCACACTTGCCCTTTGGCGTTCCTTTGGTCGGGGTCTTGGCTCAACCATCTTCACCTGCTTTGTCAATGACTTTCCTTTCACCGTGGGCGGCACGGTGGCACAGTGGGCGGCACAGTGGCACAGTGGTTAGCACTGCTGCCTCACAGCGTCAGAGACCCGGGTGAATTCGCGCCTCAGGCAACTGACTGTGTGGCGTTTGCACATTCTGCCAGTGTCTGCGTGGCTTTCCTCCAGGTGCTCTGGTTTCCTCCCACAGTCCAAAAATGTGCAGATTAGGTGAATTGCCAGTAGTGTTAGTTTAAGGGGTAAATGTAGAGGAATGGGTCTGGGTGGGTTGCACTTCGGTGTGTCGGTGTGGACTTTTTGGGCCAAAAGGCCTGTTTCCACACTGTAAATAATGTAATGTAAAAGGTGGGAATGTTGGTTGACGGTTTGACAACATTCAACATCATTTTCAACTGCTCAGATACTGAAGTCGCGCATATGCATATGTTCAGGTTGTATGTTTGCCAGCTTAGCTAGTGGATGTGTTCTAATTGAGAACAACTTTTCAGCCAGAATCTCAACATGTGGTAAAAAAAAATACTTCCCAAAAACTGTATATCAATTTGTGACAACACCTAGATATCATACAAAATCTGCACAAGTGGCAAATAATAGTCATATCACATATATGCCTTGCAATGACCATCTTCATCAAGATACAATTTGAGTTTCCCGTTTTGACATTCAACACCAAATTTATTCTTGAATCCTCCATGAACAACATTCTGGGGTGTACTATTGAATAGAAACCTTCCAGATAGATTCAATATATCCTGTCGCTGTCCTGTCTGCCGCTGACCCCCTCTCAGACATGTGGCTCCGATTCCCAACCCCCTGCAAAACTCGTATAAAACCATTCGAATCGCACGAGCAAATCTCCCACCCATGACATTTGTACCACTACAGTTCAGGTGCAACCCGTCCTTCATGAACAGGTCCCACCTTTACCAGAAGTCATCCCAATGATCGAGGTATCTGAAGCCGTCCCTCCTGCACCAGTCTCGCAGTCACGTGGTAAGTTCCATTCGCTGACTGTTCCTCATCTCACTATCACGTGGCAGGGGTAGCAAACCTGAGAACACTACTCTCCTCCACCTGCTCTTCGGCTTCCAACCTAACTCTCTGTAGTCACTTTTGAGATACTCAATCACTTTCCTGTCTATAATTGGTGCCAATATGTTCTATGATTTCTGATGCTCACTCTCCAACTTCAGAATCTTGCAAATTCGATGGGCGATATCACGGACCGTGGCACCAGCGATACAACATACCTTCCAGGAGTCCCTTTCCTGACCACAATATCCCCTGTCAAACCACCAAAATATTGAATCCAATACCACCAACGCTGTTCTATTCCCCCGCTTTCCTTCTGAGCCACGGTGCTAGAGACCTGACAACTATGGCTTTCCCCTGGTAGGCTGTACCCACCAGCAGTATCCAAATCGATATACTTATTGCTGAGGGGATTGACCACAGGGAATCCCTGCTGTGACCGTCGGTTCCATTTACTTCCCCGGACAGTAACCCAGCTGTCTTATCCTGTGTCTGGGGAGTGACCACCTTCTTGTACATCTTCTCAATTTCCCCTCAGCATCCCGGATGATTCGTAGTTCATCCAGCTCCAGCTCCAGTTCCCTAATTTGATTTTCAAGGAGCTGAAGTTGGCTGCACTTCCCGCAGACGTAGTCGACAGGAACATGTGAAGTGTCTCTCACCTGCCACATTCTGCAGGAGAAACATGCAACTGCACTGACATCCATATCCCAGTAGTCTAAAAATCCGCACAGATCTAAACAAAGGAAGAGAAGAGGGAAAAAATCAGAAACCTGAAATCTTACCTAGTTTACAGAATCTTAGGAAGGTTAGAAGAGGTAGGTAGGAGGGCGGCTTGATGGTGAATGACCTCGGGTTTAGATGTCACACACTTAAAAACTCCTAGAAGTCCTTCACTCTTCCCTCACACCTCTCGGCAAATGGAGGCCCCGATGCCTGAACACAGGTTGTTAAAATATTAGACTCACCTTCCCAAGCGTCCTTCGCTTCTCCCTCGCACCTCTCAGCAAATGGAGGCCTTGGCGCCTGATCTAAGGTTTTTAAAACGTTAGATTCACCTTCCCAGAAGTCCTTTGCTCCTCCCTTGCAACTCTCGGCAAATGTAGGCCCCGACGTCTGAACTAAGGTTTTTAAAAGTTCAGACTTACCGTCCCAGCAGTCCTTCGCTCCTGCCTCACACCTCTGGTCAAATTGAGGCCCCGACGCCTGATCTAAGGATTTTTAACTGTGAAATTCACCTTCCCAGGAGTCCTTCGCTCCTCCCTCGCACCTCTCGGCAAATACCGAGATTGAAAGAATTGAAGTTGAGTCAGTCAAATCAAGCATGAATATATTGATCCAAGATCCAACTGAGTCACTAAATTCAGCAGGCCATGAAGGCTATATATTTATCTGGTATGTCTGTGGGAAAAAGATTTCAAATGGCAGTGTGATTGTAAAACGTCAACACACACACACACACACACACACTCACACACACACATATGCAAACACAGACACACACATCCAAGCACACACACACACACTCACACACAGACACTCTACATTGTGAGTGTTCCAGTGCAACGACTGCAGTAAGTATATCACAAAATCCAATTAACATTCTTTAAAAGATCTGAAGAGAAGCCATACCTTTGTTGTGTTTAAAGGCAAGGATTCAACAGATCATTGGATTTGGAGATATAAAAGGAGATCAGCAACATGGAGATTTCTGGATTGTGGGAAGGATTACAGCTGCTCAGAGCAGCTGGAAGCTCAGCGACACAGACATTCTAAAGATAGACTGTTGACGTGCTCCATGTGTGGGAAGAGATTTACTCTGTCATTCAGCCACGTGTGACAGCTGTGGGTTTAAACTGGTTGTGGGGAAAACTCTTTAAGATTTTCTCAGATCTGAAATTCAGGGGTCTGAATTCAAGATCAAGTTATTCCCATGGGCGAGAACTCGTTCAGTGTTCCATGAGTGGGCAAGTTTTCACTAGGGGATCCAGCCTAATGTCGCACATATGTCTTCGTCACTGGGAGAGAAGCTTTTCCGCTCCGTTTGGGCAGAGATAACCTCCACAATCCATTCTAATGTCAACCAGTCGAATTGAAACTAGAGCGTGTACATCCTTCTGCTCTGTGCTTGAGAAGAGGTGTATTAAATCAGTAAAGTTGCAGATGCACAAACTTGATAAAAACTGGATGGAGACCATACACCTCCACTGAGTGTTGGAAGCGATTCACGTGGTCATCTGTACTCAGTGAGCACAGATTATTCACATTAGTGACAAACACTTGCCCCTTGTGTGGTAAGGGATTCACTTGGTTCTCCAATCTCAGCAGAAATGGGCTTGTTCATACCGTTGCGCGAAAAAGTAAATGCTATGACTGTGAGAAGAGCGTCAGGCGTAACAATGCTTTGATGAAACGACAGTAAACGCTTTGTGGGTAGAGGCCGTTCATCTACACTATGTGTAGCAATGAATTCAATAATTCATCCGCACATGTGATGCACCAGATTGGTTTAGCTCAGTTGGCTGTGTTGCTTGTTTGTAAAGTAGTGTGATGCTGAAATCATGGGTTCCGTTCCCATCAACGGGTTGAGAATACCATAAGCAACTGTCCTTCTCAACCTCTTCCGTTGCCTGAGGTCTTGGAGCCCACTGGTTAAATCACCACCAGTAATCCCTGATAAAGGGCTTATGCCCGAAACGTCGAATCTCCTGTTCTTTGGATGCTGCCTGACCTGCTGTGCTTTACCAGCAACACATTTTCAAATCACCACCAGTCACTTGTCTGTCTAATGAAGAGAATAGTTCCTATGGTCTGCATATCGACGGTGGCACCCACATTCCAGTGAGGTCAAATGTGATTGTATCCTGCTGTTATTGCATCCAGAAATGAACTGTGTTCATTCTATCAGTAGACGTTTACTTCATTGGATGTGAATAGCTTCTTTAATTGAACTGGGTTTTAATTGCTCAAGTATCAATCACATCAAATATACTGTTTTCCCCAATTTCTCTCCAATGAGAGGAGACTGGTGGATATGCATTTGCACTCTGTTCTTGAGCATTTTCTTCGTTATTCAAAGTTGATGTGTATAAAAAATGTATTTGATGCATTCAGAATTACGGACTGTGTTTCACTGCAATGGAAGTCCTTGAGAAATGTAATCACTGCTTGAGGAGATGCAGCAGTTAAATTGTGTCGATACACAGTGGGAAGTCAGTCCCACAGTGAGAGCACGTGAATGGTTTCTCATCAATGTGAACACGTTGAAAGGAGTTCAGTTCCTGGGAACATATAAAGCACTTCCCATATTCTGGACATTTAAACGGTTTCTTTTCACTTGTAACCCATTGGTGTATTACCGGAATGGAAGATTTAAGTGCATCCTTTCCCAAAAATTGAACATATAAATGACCCCTTGCAAATGTTAATTCGCTGAAGTCTCAGCAAGTGTGTTAATGGAGTGAATCCTTCCCCGCATTCAGAGCAGGTGAATGGCCTTTCAACGGTGTGAACTCGCTTGTATTTCAGCAGGTTGCAGAAATCAAGTACTTTCTTCCCGCGTATAACAGACAAATGGTCTCTTTTCTCTGTGAAACTGCTGGTGTCTCAGCTGACCAAATACTCGAGTGAATCCTTTCCCACACTTAGAG
Organism: Chiloscyllium plagiosum; assembly: GCF_037043375.1. Taxonomy (NCBI): domain Eukaryota; kingdom Metazoa; phylum Chordata; class Chondrichthyes; order Orectolobiformes; family Hemiscylliidae; genus Chiloscyllium; species Chiloscyllium plagiosum. The sequence continues at coordinate 33,679,392 of NW_028270188.1, read as the reverse complement.
CAGGTGTACGGTCTCTCTTCAGTGAGTTCCCAGATGAAAAGTGAGATCAGATGACGGGCTGACCCCATTTCCACTATGAGAATACTTGATTTATTTCTCATCAGTATGAACACATTTGTGATACCAGTTTTGGAGAACTTTTTTTTTGAAAGCATTTCCCACAATCTGAACAAGTAAAAAATCTCTCCTCAGTGTGAATGCATTAGTGCAAAGCAGGTTCGATGACTGCACAAATCGCTTCTCGTACTCAGAACAGGTGAAATGCTTTTCCCCAGTGTGGCCGGGTGAATTGTCATGGTAGGCGAATAATTGAATACTTTCCACAGTGAGAACATGTCCAAAGGTTCTCTCCAGCGTTCCTCCAGTTATATCTTGGCAGTCCAGATGATTGGCTGACGCCCAGCCCATAGACAGCACACGTGAATGGTTTCACTCGACTCGCAATGTTGTTTTCTCCTTCATTTTCAAAGGCCGACGTATTCAGGCTCCTTTAAACTGAACAACTCCATCAGATTCGGATGTGATGTGTCGTGTCAGTTTCCAATGAAAATCCTCATCTTTAATAATTCTGAAATGAAAACAGAAATACCTTAGTAAGGGCTAGCTTTTTTAAAAAAAACACCAAATCATTTAATTATCATTCTTCTTTCGGATGGGAAGATTCAAGACAGTGTCAGGATGTATTGCTCATTCCTAATTTGACTGTACAAGGTGATGATGAGCAGCCTTCTGGAACCCTTGTTTTCCATGGGCTATCAGTACATCCACATTGTAAGGGAAGGAAATCCAGAATGTTGACGAAGTGCCGGGGAGGAATGGCAAAATATTTCCAGGTCAGTATGGCAACTGGTTTTTCGGGTTGTCCTACCCACCTGTCGTCCTTTACCTTTGAGATGGACGTGATTGTGAACGTGAAAGGTACTGTTTAAGGAGGCGTGGTGAATTTCTGCACTTAATCTTGTGGATGGTACAATCTGCATGTCTGAGTGTTTGGCGATGGAGGAAGTGGATCTGTGTCAATGTTGTGTCATTCATGCAGTGCTGATCAATTTGGCTGTTCTGTTCTGGGTGGTGTTGGGCTATGCATTATTGTTGGAACAGCACTGAGGAGTCCTCAAGGAGGTTCTGACTGAAATTTTATCTTCCGACTTTGATGCTGCCTTATCTGTTGTGCTTCTCCTGCAACATGCTTTGCAATACTCCACTTATTCAGGCAAATAGGAAGTATTTAGTTATGTTTCTTATTTCTGGCTTGTAAAGGAATAAACGACAGGTAGGGAAAGAACCCAAAGAAGGAGAAGAACAGTTGGACAATGGAGTGGATAACGATCTGGCTAGGAGTGAGAAAATCGGTTAATGGAGATATTTAGTTGCTATTCGTAGGTGGTGTGTAATGGCAGGTAATCTGATAGATAGGCTTCAAGGAATAAAGAATTGTATTACTTGCTGAAGAAATCCCGGATTCTGACTGATCTTGTCGCCACAAAAGGCTGGTTCAATTAATTTCTCAAAGAGACTGGGACTTTCACAGCAAGTAGAGAGGCATTTTGGCCCTTCTTGCCAATGTCAGGCATCAAGCGCCTATCCACTGTCATCCTATTTTCCAGAACTTGTTCTGTAGCTTTATGCACTGTGGTGCTTCAAGTGATCATCGATTGCTTTTTGCAATTCCACTAGCTCCAGCAAAATGCCAACACCACACACATATTCCTCTCACCTCCCTTCTCTGCCTTCCGCATGTAACCTTCCGTCTGGGACACACTGATGCATTCTGTCTTCACTCACAACACCTCCCCACACGGCACTGTGGAATCTTCCACTCCAATTGCTGAAGATGTGAAACATGCAGTCCTGAAATCTCAGAAATAGGAGCAGCTGTAAGCCCTCCAGCCCTTCGAGTCTGCTCACCATTCAATACGTTCATGGCTGATCATTTCGTGCGCTCAGATCCGTTTACCCGTCCTCTCACTGTATCCCTTACTTCCTTTATTGTTCAAAAATAAGGTCATGGCCTTAAAAATGTTTACTGAAATGGTGTCAACTACTTCACTGGGCAAAGAATTCTAATTATGAAAGTGAGGACTACACATGTTGTAGATTAGATGTAAGAGTGTAGTGCTGCAAATCGCATAGCAGGTGAGACAGCATCTGATGAGCAGGTAAATTGACCTTACATGCAAAAATCCTTCATCAGGAATCGAGGATTCCAAAGAGTATCAACCCTTTGTTTAAAATGTTCCTTATCAATTGTGTGCTGAATCTGCTCCGTCTAATCTTGAGGCTGTGCCCTCTTTGAGATGGACGTAATTGTGAATGTGAAAGGTACTGTTTAAGGAGGCGTGGTGAATTTCTGCGCTTAATCTTGTGGATGGTACAACCTGCCTGTCTGAGTATTTGGTGGAGGAGGAAGTGGATCTGTGTCGATATTGTGTCATTCATGCGATGCTGATCAATTTGGCTGTTCTGTTCTGGGTGGTGTTGGGTAATGCATTATTGTTGGAAAAGCACTGAGGAGTCCTCAAGGAGGTTCTGACTGAAATGTATCTTCCGATTGGATGCTGCCTGACCTGCTGCGCTTTTCCAGCAACACATTTTAACCTGTGCCCTCTTTTCCAAATTTCACCCGCCAGTGGAAACATCCTTTCTACTTCTATCTTACATATTCCCTCAATATTGTACATATTTCTATAAGGTATCTCTTAATTCTTCTGAATTCCAATGAATATCATCACAATCTACATGATCATCCATAGCTCTGCTCGCGATCTTTGCCATTGTCCAAACTGTCGTATCTTTAATAATGAATAATTTAATTTTGTGTGTTAGTTTGTTGTTATTTATTCCAGTCATGATTAAATGAGGGTTGCATCACTGCAGGTCCCTCAGCTATGTGCTGCAAATTTATTCCACTCGTATACGTGGTCTCTTTCACAAGCATCACTCGGACTCTCCTCAGCTCCTGCTTGCTCCTGCTTGGGTTTTGGGGATGAGGCTATGGGGACACACAGAAGGATAGGAATTCAAGGGTAGAAAGGGAGATAGTTGTCCTTTTGACAGAGTGAGGGGACTCGGCAGGAACACTATCCCACTATGGACATTCACCAGAGAAACAGAGAACCCACTTATATTTTTATGGGTGACGATTGGGCCTTCGGGATGAAGGCGTTTGTAACAGACATTTGCTTGACACCTCTTGGCTCCACTCCACGGGGAAATGGAAACATGTATGGGAAATACAGTTGTGAACCAATTATAAGGGGAGGGGAAGGAGTTTCATAACTCTCCTACCACAGTGCAAAAGGATGTGCGGTTTTCTCGTTGTTTGGTGAAAGGATCTCTCAGAGTGGTTACATGATATTCTGACAGAATGAGGGGTGAGCGAAGGGCGAATATTCAATAGTCGTCGGGCACATTGGCACCAACACTATGCGTGCAAAATAGGGGTGAGAACATAGGGGCAGACAGCAGCGTGTTGGGAAGCAAGCTCAACATTGTTATCTCAAATGGGGTGATCTTAGGATGATGTGCAGTGCCACCTGCCCATTAGTGTAGAAACAGCAAGGTATATCGGCAAAGATATGGCCAAAGAGATGGCGCTAGAGGGAGAAGAAGTGGAGTGGACGAAGTGAAGGAATGAATTCACACTGGACGCATGACAACTGGGCAAGGTCTGAGATCATTGGGGTCGTGGGGCGGTGTGTTAGTTATTCACCCAGGCATATACAATGACTGTTTATCCAGAATGGCAGTGTGCATCGTGTGAGCAAACCTGGTAAGAATTGGCGGCGGGAAAGCAAAAAGACAGGATTCCATAGGAAACTGGATATTTCGCGTTATAAAACGCTGTAAGCAGCTCTGAAGAGTTCCAATTTATAATCCTCTGGTTTAATGAGGACTGTGATTAACAATGCCTATTTATAATGTGAGTTTAGCAGTTCACTGCTGTTTAGTAAGAGTCTGTCCGACGATCTGGAGAAATCGAGGCCATTACCTTTGGTCTAATTCTAGCTGGAGCTGAAACGACGAGAATCGTTGCTTGCAAGTCTGTTTCTGAGTGAGGCAGTTTGCTGGAGCAGTGCAGCTGGCGTTAGCTGCGGTGGTTTGGGTCCACCTGTGGGCATGAGCAATGCGACATCACTCACCATGAATGGCCTAAGAAGGCACTGCAGGCAGAAACCTCTCACTCAGCGTTAAGTCATTCGTATGAGGAACAGAAAATTGAGCAAAGTGTCGAACAGAATTCCTAACAGATGTTTCTATGACCCCTATCCATGTGCAAAATCGTCTGTTTGCAAAAGTTTATTCAGCAAGTGAATTAAGTTTCTAACCAGTAATGAAATCTCGAGGACAAGGCGAAATCTTCATGGGAGATGTTACTGCGTGAATTTACATTGACAACGGTCACATCAAATGCGTTCAGATCTCCCCCATCCCCACAGCCCCTCACTCTGCTGGAAAATTTGCCATTTTGTTTCCCATGTGGAATAGACAAACTTGTATTGATCTTAAAATGTGTTAGTGTTTGACAATGTATCTCTGAGAGTCATTGAGAGCAGATATTGGAAAGGTAAGATTTAATATTACAGAGCGTCGTCCAAACTCAGGATGACTTTGAAATTGGAAAACTGTGCCAGAAACAAGAACCTATTTTTAGACATGCTTGGCCAATTTTTAAACCTTTGGACTTAATGTGTTCAGTTTTCCAAATATTAGCTGGATGCCTGAAATGTTTACTCCAACTCAAGGTGTGCAGTTGAGCACCAATGTTTCAATCACACTTTTTTCACTTTTCTGTACACTGAAATTACTCCATTGAGGCCAGCATCCTATTACTCAGACAAACCTCATGACAAGTGCGCAATACTTGACGTAAGTTCGTCTTCGTCAGAGCCAGCTCTCAGACAGGATAGAATCTCCCACACTTTAATTGGACCTGCCAGCCAATAATCTCTGTATGAATCATATTAAATCATCCTCTATGAATTACACATGGCTGACCTTTACATCACATTACATTATATTACAGTGTGGAAACAGGCCCTTCGGCCCAACAAGTCCACACCAACCCGCCGAAGAGAAACCCACCCATACCCCTACATTTACCCCTTACCTAACACTACGGGCAATTTAGTATGGCCAATTCAACTGACCCTGCACATCTTTGGACTGTGGCCGGAAACCGGAGCACCCGGAGGAAACCCACGCAGACACGGGGAGAACGTGCAAACTCCACACTGACAGTCGCCTGAGGTGGGAATTGAACCCGGGTCTCTGGCGATGTGAGGCAGCAGTGCTTCAGCACTGTGCGGACTTTGTTTTAATCCCGACAAAACAATTATCATTAGCTATTCAAACATAGAAATACCTCATAATCATACACGTGGATAAAAGCTAATTCAGTTGCATTGATTGCCTCACTTGCAATTGTCGCAGCAGGAAGAGGAACTCAACTTTTAAGTGGAACAAACAATAAGACAGAGAGAGATATGGGTGGGGGGAGAGACAGACAGAGAGAGAGAGAGAGAGAAAGAGAGAGGGAGAGAGAGATTTGTCACTTGCACAACCACAACAGCTACAGAAAGCTGAAACTAAAACTGTGATTTTGTGGGATACGTCACAAATCTGGCTTCTTCTTTTGCATCAATATAAATACAAGGCTTCATAAACGTTTTGATTTTGTAGGTTTCTGGTAGTGATCTCGCCAATTCTGTCTCAACTTCCATTTCTTTCAGAAAAAAGACAGGGGTCAAAGTCATAGCATCGCCCCATTCAGTGATAGTTATGGAAAAGATTTGTTTCGGCAAATGTGATTGATGTAAGGCTTAGTGCGGATCCTGATGATAATGTTCTCAAATATCAACTGTCCTTGCTCTTGTAGACAATAGAGAGTATGAGTTTGGAAGGCGCTGCCTAAACAGTATTGATTATTCTCTAACCGATGTACGGCTGTGACATATACGCTGGCGTTCGAGGAAGAGGAATTTTAGTGTTGCCAAAGACGACAGCTACTTTGCCTGGGATGCCATCAGACTACTTGGGCATTATTGAGGAAGATTCCAACTAGTAAGTTTTGTTGATTATGCTTTGCTGATAGTTGGATTCCATCCTCGGGCGACTGTCTTTGTCGAGAATGCACATTCTCTCCGTGTCTGCTGGTTTTTTCCCTGAATATTTCAGTTCCTCCGACAGTCCAAAGATGTGGTGGTCAGCTGAGTTGGCCTTGCTAAATTGATCACCGTGTTAGGTGCGTTAGTCAGGCGTAATGAAATGGAAGAGGAATGGGTCTGGGTGGGTTACACTTTGGACGGTCGGTGTGGACTTGTTGGACCGAAAGTCCTGTTTGCATGCTGTCGGGAATCTAATCTAATAACAGTGTACTGGTTCTCCTGCGAAAATTATTTTGCCAGAATTTTGTTGCAATGTCTGCTTCAGAAACAGTGGGTAAACAGCATTGAGATCGTTGAATTGTTGTGTTTTGCTGAATTAAACAAAAGCTGCACATGTGGATGGACGCAGGCTCGCGGGGACACAGGTTTTTAGTTGTCCCAGCAAGTTAAGTTTGGCGGGGGGGGGGGGGGGGGGGGCAGGTATTGGTGAAAGATTGAAGCAGATAGACACAGATCTGTCCGTTTTGGTGAAAAAAACGGCATACTCTCTCGACTGTTGTAGAGTTTTTCTTTTGCATTTTTTCTTTCTCCATGACTGAAGATAACCGGTTAAAACGAAGAATCTGTGCTTATGGAAAAAAACAAACAAAAAATGCTGGAAAACACAGCAGGATTGGTAGCATCTCTGGAGAGTAACCAGAGTTAAAGTTGTGTGTCCAATTACACTTCATCAGAACTCATGGTTTTTGGTACTGCTGCTGCATTTTAACAGTTGAGGATTTGTAGTTGAACAAATTATGTAAAACATAGAACATAGAAGAATACAGCGCAGTACAGGCCCTTCGGCCTTCGATGTTGCGCCGATCCAAGCCCACCTAACCTACACTAGCCCACTATCCTCCATATGCCTATCCAATGCCCGCTTAAATGCCCATAATGAGGGAGAGTCCACCACTGCTACTGGCAGGGCATTCCATGAACGCACGACTCGCTGAGTAAATAACCTACCCCTAACATCTGTACTATACCTACCCCCCCCCCCCTTTAATTTAAAGCTATGCCCCCTTGCTGACTCCATAGCTGACTATGTTTGGTCATCCTTTTAATGGATTGGAGGTGATGCCAATTTTACATTCTTTGTTGTATGTTAACTTTTTTTAAAAAAGAATAATGTGTATTTTGTTTAAAGCCAAGTAGCTTGAAGAAATCGTACACATCTGGAACACTACACGTTTTGCATGCCTTTAAATCAATACAGGTCAAGGTCTAGGGTATCATCTTGATAAATTTTGAACGGAGCTTGTCCAGTTCGTTATACTTCCCACACCTATCACTGGACTAGATTCTGAAGTTTCAACTTAATCAAATATTCATCAGAGGAAAGATTGAAAATCAGAATGAGAAAATTCAGGAAGACAATGGAATCGGTCTCACTCTGTGAGTGACTTCTCTACTTTTGGCAACTACAACAGTAACATTTTTAAAAGAAGTACAAAAGATGTGTACTGTCTGTAAAATGTAAAAAAAAAACAAAATCTGTATGAGAAACTCAGCAATTCTGGCACCATTCTGTGGAGAAAAAGCAGAGGCAACGTATCGAGTCCAGTGACTCTTCATCAGAAACGTCATTGAGATAAGTTGGTACCATGAAGCTGCCCATCATTGTTTAGGGATCACTCCTTAACGAACTCCGCTATGCGTGCTTTGCTCGGGAAGTTTTGTCATCAATTTGTGTTTTTACTTCTTGAGCAGTTATAACATGTTTTTGAAAACAGTATCATAGCAGCTGATGTCATGTTTTTGGTCAAGTAAGTGCAACGCAGTTCAATGATGAGATTCACAGCCATGTTAGTGAGGATGTTAGTGAGTTCCAGGGCCCACTTGAATGGATCAGTTCAGAGAATCTTGTTAAACTATCACTTTAGATTATGTTGTATCAGCAACGTGTTTGCTTTATTAATTTCTAGCATTCAGTCCGAGTTTAACAAAAGGGACATACTTCTTTCAAAAATGTGCTAGTTCTTCTTCTCTCGGTGGCGGTTGTGAGTCTTCAGAATTCTGGGCATCAAATAATAAATGATTCTTTTTATGAGAAGAAATCATGATGGCAGAGCTAGTTTCTTGATAAATAATGAAGTGAAAGAAAAGCAGAGATATTCAGAAATATTCAAGAAGTTCGAGACGAGGATAAACGTGTGTGAGTTATGAAATTATCGAATAGCAAAGGATGCTCTAAGGGAAAAATGATCAACTTATGGAATATTGGTTGTATCTTCAAATGGTTAACGAAATGTGATTTTCCTTGAGTGTTTGTGTTTAGAAATGGCTTCTGGTCAAGTGTCAGGGAGCGGGGAATCAGCAATTCTTTCGACATTTTACTTGTGAGCCTGGCGATCAGAATAAAAATGATCAAATACCTTTCGTGTGGAAGCAGACCATTCGGTCCACGGAATCCACACCAATCCTTCTAAGAATATCCAACCTAGCTACGCAAAGCCTGTAACACGGATTTCACACAGCTGATACATCGACACTGCACATCCCTGGATATTATGGGCTATTTACCAAGTGTAACCCACGTTCTGTGCATATCCTTGCACTGTGGGAGGAAATCGGAGCTCACGCAGGAAATCCATGCAGACACAGGGAAAATGTACCAACTTCGCGTGGTCGCCTGAGGATGACGTGTCTGGCACAGTGAAGCTGCTGTGCTCACCACTGAGACACTGCGACAAGAAAAATAGTTTAATATAAATACTTTCAGGAAGAAATCTGTGCTTACCCGTCCCAAAATTATGCAGACGAAGCTGGAAATCGTCTCACCCTAATCAGAGGCTTATGTGTATTAGGATTTAACAATATTGACTATCAGTCTGATCTTATATAATATTTTTCATAACTAAGCCTGAAACAGATTGGCGTAAGATTTCAAATAAGGTGAAACAAAGATGAGAGATTAATGTAAGTTAGAAAGAGAATAACGTAGAGCACCTGCAGGCACAGAAATTGATCAGGAAGAAGTCAGTACAGGAATGGATCTGGGTGGAGCGAGCATGATCAGTAACAAATTAGGAGAGATCATGGATGAAGAAATCACACAGACAGAGTGAAGAAAGACACAGAAGGAAGCAACTGCTGGTTTGAGAGGAGACTGTTTTGCAGAGTTGAGATGCAGACGCAAAAAGGCAATTGTGAGTGCCTGAGAGAGAGTGACAGCGAGGGATGGAGAGTAATTTCGAGGGATAGAAAGACATGAAAAGGTATTGAGATTGATGGGAGAAGCTGTGAAACTAACAGACCATGCACAGTAATTCACGGAAGAAGCTGTGTTTTTTTCTGTTTCTTGACAGAATCCTGTCTTATTGAATGATATTGCAATTTGGCATTACTTGCTACAACTATGTTCCTTTCAGTATGGCAGGCTCTTCCACAAACCTGTTACCATTCCAAAATCTAAACTGCATTTGTGTCCAATGTCGGATCAATTCTTCATAACACAGGATTTGAAACTGAACATAAAAAGGCCTTTCCCACAGAAACCGAAAACAGCCCAAGTCTGATGGGCTGGAAAGCAATTTAATTCTATAAAAGTCCGCCGTGTGGAATTAATAAACTTGGTTTGCACCCTTCGCTTACCTGTCACTAACATCAAAGGCCAGAGCGATTAATGATTGATACGGCTCTTGAACCATTTACTGTTAGTTTAGTTAAAGAAGCACGGCTGCACTTTAATCCTTCACAGATTGCCGACAGTGTGGAAACAGGCCATTTCGCCAAAACGTCCACACCGACCCTCCGAAGAGTAACCAGTTCCCTAGTCTATTACTCTAACTTTACTCCTGACTTTTGAACTAACCTACATACCCTTAAACTATGTACAATTTATCATTTACAATTCACCTTACCAGCATATCGTTGGATTAAGGAGGAAACCGGAGCTCACAGACGAAACCCGCACACACAGGGAAAATTCTTCTTTCTCTTATTGTTTTAAATTGAATCGTGTGGAAACAGGCAACTTGGCCCAACAATTCCACTTTGATCCTTCGAGGAGTACCCCATTCAGATCCAACCGCTGGCCCGATTACTCTGAATTTCGCCTCAGGAATGCACCTGAATTGCACATCCCTGAACATTATGGACAGTTTCGCTTGGCCAATTCACCTGACGTGCACATCTTCGGAATGTGGGAGGAAAAACACTCACGTGCAACCTCCACACAGGATGTCGCCCGAGGCTGCAACTCAACGTGGTTCTCTGGTACTGTGAGGTAGCAGTGCTCACATATTAGCCATCAGGCCACTGAGCTTTGATTGCGTTGAAATATAAGCAAATGTGCCAGAATTGTGGGAGCACCACAGATATCGTAATCTCAGCGTCTCTGTACGGACATCGATTCTAATCCATTCATAATAGACACATTTGAATTTAATGATTAAATAGACTCGCATAATTGGCAAGGTTTCTCCCTTGTTTCATTTCATGGAGGAAATCAGTCGGCCTACGTGAGACATCAGAAGAGACAAACAAAAGGCAGATGCTGAAATCCAAGGCAGACAAGCAGGAGGCTTGGAAAACAAAGGAAGTCAGGTAGCATCAGGAGGTGAAGATATCAAAGTTTCGGTGTAACCTTCCTTCAGTCATTGGGCTGGGTGCAAATGGATCCGCAGATTAAGCGGGGTAGTGGTTGAGGATGGCAGTGTGTTGTTTTCAGGACAGGTGAAATAAAATAGAGGGCATGGCCTGGTTGGTTGATTGGAACAATACATTTGTTTATTTCTGGAGGAAATGCTTGATTAGAGGAATTGAAGATAGGGAGAGGGGAGGGGCTGGGAATGCTGCGAGCGGATAGGAAAGGAAGCTGTTTGAAGTTCGAGAACTCAATGCTGCGTGTCCGGGCTACATTGTCAACAAGCAGAGGACGAGGTGCCATTTCCCACAACCTGCAGTCAGATTCCCTGTGACAAAGAAAGAGGCTAAGGATGGTCATGTTGAAAATGAGTAGGAAAGGGAATTACAACAGACAACGACGAGGAGGTCAGGTCGGCTCCAGCAGGCCAAGCTGAGATGCTGAGTGAAACGTGGACTCAATTTACGCTTGCTCTCATTGATGACGAGTAGACCAAATCGGGACCACTAGATACAGTAAACTAGTTTGCAGGAGGGGCAGGTGAACATCAGTTTCACCTGGAAAGGTTGTTTGTGGCCCGGGATGGAGGTGAGTGAGTGGCGGTGCGCCAATACGTTTTGCATGCCTTTCAGTCGTATGGGAAGGTACCTTTGGGTTCAGGAGTGTTTACAGGGCAATGTCCCCAAACATTTGAGGAATGGAACGATACTTGACGTCCTCAGGAGAGGTGGTGAGAGCAAGGTATTCTTAATGTTGTGGTCTAATTAGAGTTGTCAGAAGAGTTTAAGAATGTTTGGTTGAATATAGAGACATGTCAGCTGTTGGGTGAGAACAAGGTTGAACTTATCTTTACTGTGTGTAAATTGGTTTTGAGAGCAATGCAATGGGGAATGGAGGAGGTGCGCCCGTGTGCTCTCTGGATGACAGGGCAGAGCAACATGTTTACCAAAATGGATGGGCATCTGTGACATTTGAGAGTGGAATGTCTCCTCATCCACGCAGATTCGGTATAGGCTGAAGAATTGCGTGAATGCTGTGGACTGCTTGACGGTTATTGGCAGGGAAAAGTTGTCAGTCAAGTAGCGATGAGAGTCTGTGGGTTTTCTTATACTCATCCGCCTGGAGATTGCACCCGAGATAGAAACGGAGATGTTAAGGCAGGGGAGGATGATGTTCAGGATGGATCATGTGCCTCATTGTTAACTGACCTGATGCAGTTGTAGGTGAGTGATAAAATACTATATATTACACTACTCAATGCATAAACTATTAATAGAACATTTCCATTTTTGCTTCAAGTATTTGGAACTACCTAATTTAGTCAAGCTGACTTCACTTGCGTTTCATAACCGTTGCTCTCTCGAGAAACCCAATGTTCGTTTCAAAGTTACAAACCACACAACACCAAGTTATAATTCAACAGGTTTATTTGGACGCACTATCTTTCTGAGCGCTGCTCATTCATCAGGTCTTTGCGGAGTTTCAAACATCTTAGAAAAGATTAATTCAATTTGCACATTTCTCATGCATTCTGCCTTGGCAGAACGCAGTCTCCTCTTCTATTTAACATGTTGAAAGGAATATTTTGCCGTCAGACTTCACCAGCTTTCAAACTGGTGCCAAATCCGAACTTGTACCATTGGATAATCTGATTGACAAAACATTTTGCCAGTTGCATTGTCTACTGCATTTTACTTCAGCAATTCAAGTGGATCCCATGCAATTTTAAAAAATTAAATTACGGTACTGAGTATTTTTTTTTAATCAAAGCAAATTGGACAGAAATAGAGAGAAAAATATCATCGTCCATAATAGAAATCGCGAAAAACGATAAAAAAAAGTCATCCTAGAAATGTTAATTGCGACTTTGAATCTGCTTACAATCCAAGTATATTTTGTCTCGTTGGGATAACCTCAGTTTAATCTTTTTCCTGTCCCGCTGAAAGTGTGCTTTGATACTGTCGAATAGCCTGATTTATAAAACATTTAATCTCTACCTCACTTCACTGCACCTGACTTCGGCCATTCAAATGGATCTCGTGCTTTTCTTCCTCATTTCCGGTATTAAGTAAATCAATGAGAAGTGATTTCCCATTTCCACCAAAGGAAATTGAACAGAAATACAAAATAAAATTTTACTTTCCTCATTGAAGGTGCAGACTTTCGTCGAGACATGTTAATTGCGTCGTTGGCTTTGTATCTGATAAGAAAGCTCTGAGATTTTTTTCATTCTCCTTCAGTTCACCACATTTCAGTTGTCATCCTTTCCCCCGCAGCAACTGTTCTTTCTTCAAAAACATCCTTCACAATCGCCTGGTCATTCTCACGGGAGTGAGAATTTATTTCCGAGATTCATCCCTGCTCATCACACCTGTTTGTTCTCTCATGGCCACTTTGAACTTTGCAGCCACCGTTGTTTCACTGGCTCACTGTGGTTTCCCCTCTGATTTATTTTTCTGGCCATTTGCTGTGAAAAACTTAAAACAAAGCTCTGCACTGAAAAAAAGAAAGCAGCGATTTTGCATCTAACAACAGTGAGCGTACTGGGCTCTTTGGAACTTTTTCCCCGAAGGTTTACACAAGAAGCTCGATTTATGATTGGTATTATTCCCTGGAAATGCAGTTTGAAACACAAACTTGTTGGTTACAAGTCATGGCCCGCATTTATCATGTTTCTTTGCTCCCGTCCGCTCTTGTTCTGCTGCTCACTACATTCACAACGTAGTGACTACTACAGAATGACATGGGCACCAGGACTGCACCACTGGAGAGAATGACAAAGAAAAACAAATGGTAAAGGGAAGGATATACATTATTTTACTCTTCAGTATATCTGAATCTTTCATGCTTTCATTGGCTACTCAGCTTGTTTATGATATGTACGTGCGAATTGAAAGCATTGAGTTTTATCCCTCTGATTCAGATCACCGAATGATAACACTACGTGGATCTGCCATGATACAGCTCATCAGTATATGTGCCATCATTTCCATTGCACTGTAACACAGCAACAATTCTGAAATGAGCTCAATTATACTCTGAAGTACCTATGCAAATGCATTGTAAAATTAGTAATAGCTTCTGACCGTTTACAGCGATTGTAGACTTGCCCCTGGCTCAAATATGCTGACCACAACACTGGAACAATGTCGAAGACAGAGTAATCCTCAATGTGCAAGCAAGTTTACATATCACTGCAGTCATCAGCTTTTGTCTTATTGAGTGACAAGTATGAGGCGGTGAATTCCTTGAATGGACAAGTTACGAGTTGAAACCTGCGGTGTGAATGCGGCATTTAGTGTGTCGTATATTCGGCTCTGCGTTGTTTCCTTACTTCTTTTTGTTGTTTTTGTAGTTAATATTTTGCATACTTAAGTAATGTATTAAATATTTATCTCGATACACATTTAGCCTGTTCTCGTCAGTCACTTTCGACTTGATTTTTTTTTATTCATATCCCCGAAAGCAGACACAATTACATGAGGCAGAGATGCATTTGGAGATTCGAGAACAGCGGGATTCTGTCTGAAGAGGGGTGCAAGGGACTGATAATATCGAACGGTTGATTTTAAGAAGGAGGATGCGCTGGAAAATGTTTCAACATGATAATGCATAAATCCCTTGGGGAGACGGGTCGTTTACAGGGTTTTCATGAGAAGGGAGGGAAGACATTACTGTTTCAGCTATGATCTTTTTCAGTCCACTTGAACAGTGCCAGATGATTGACGCTGGCTCATGCACTTCCGTTGCTCAAGAAGAGGAAGAGGAATAACCCTGGAAATTATGGACAAGTAGGTCTTATATCATTGGTGGGCACAATATGGGAGAGGTTTCTGAGAGTTAGGATTTCTGATTGTTCGTTAAAACATAGTTTTGTGAGACGAAGAGTGTGGTGCTTGAAAGCCATAGCAAGTCAGGCAGCATCCGAGGAGCAGCGGAAATGACGTTTCAGGCATAAGCCCTTCATCAGGATTGTGGCTGGGAAAGGAGCTGAGTGATAAGTGGAAAGCAGTCGTGTTGAGGTGCAGTTCACTGGGTAGCCAATAGGTAGATTCAGATAGGGGTGTGTGATTGTGATAGGTAGGAACAGAAGGTGGTGTGGATAGCTGGGCAGTAACATGGAGAGGTGGAACGGGTCAAGAGGGCAGTACCACGTTCAAGGTTTGAATGAGGGACGTGGTGGAGGGAGGGGAGATAAGAAAACTGGTGAAGTCTATGTTAATGCGTGTCATTCGATGGTACCAAGGCGGATGGTGAGGTGTTCTTCCTCCTGGCGTTGTCTGGCAAGTATTTGGCAGAGAAGGAGGTCCAGAACTTACATGTCCTTAGTGGAGTGGGAAGGGAATTTGAAGTGATCAGGAACAGGACAGTGGGACTGTCTGTTGCATCTATTCTGAGATGTTCACTGAAGCATTCCAAGCATTGCTGCCTTGTCTCCACAAAGTGGATGAAGCCATATCACCACCAATGGACAGAGTAGATGGCGTGTTTGCAAGTACAGGTAAATCTCTGCTGGATGTGAAGGATCGTTTACGGCCTTGGATAATTTGGGGGGGGGGGGGGTGGGGCGGAGGTATAGGCGAAGGTTTTACACCTCTTGCTGCGGCAAAGGGATGCTGCCGTGAACAGACGATGAGTTGGAGGAATGCGTGGATTTAACGAGGGAGTCGTTGGTGGCATCATCTCTGCAGAAAGGTGGACAGGGAAATG
Source organism: Chiloscyllium plagiosum (assembly GCF_037043375.1). Taxonomy (NCBI): domain Eukaryota; kingdom Metazoa; phylum Chordata; class Chondrichthyes; order Orectolobiformes; family Hemiscylliidae; genus Chiloscyllium; species Chiloscyllium plagiosum. The sequence goes on along the minus strand of NW_028270188.1, from coordinate 33,663,945 downwards.
TATCTCTGGTGGTTGACTCTGCCTTTGGTGGCGGGTGTGGCAGAGGATTATGCGCTGTATCTGTATGTTTGGGGGTTGGAAGGTGAGGTCCAGTGGCGTTCTATTCTTATTATTATTTGGAGGCTTGGCGTTGAAGGGCGAGGGCCGGAAGTGGAGAAGATGCGCTGGAACGAATTCTGTTCCTGTGGGAGGGGATGCTGTTCTCCTGAAAAAGAAACGATCTGTAGTGATCTTGAGTGGAGCTGCTCCTGCTGGATACAAATATGGCCGGGACGGAGGACTTGGGATTAAAGGAATAGCGTTTAAACAGGAGGTGGGCAGGGAACAATTGTAGACAGTTAGCTGCGGGAATGGTTAGGATTGAACCTCATGTCCGTGTTGGAAATGGACATGGAGACGTCCAGGCAGAGAAGGGAGTTGTCTGAGAATGTCTGTGAACTTGAGGTCAACGTGGAAGGTGCTTGTGACATTGATAAACTGTTAAACTTCCTCACGGTCGCACAAGGTGTAGCCCACAGAGTCATCAATATAACGAATGGAAATATATCAGAAATGGTGGAATGTTAACTCCTGAAGGCGGGTTGATCCATTATATCTGATGAAGAAGCAAGCATACCTTTGGCTCACAGTCTGACCATGGCTGCTGTTTTGGTCCGAAAATAAATGGAAGGATTCGAAGGAGAGGTTGCTGAGATTGAAGACCATTTTCGCCTCTTGAATGAGTGTGTAGGTGAAGGGATAATACTTGGATCAGCGGGAAAGGATGAAACGTTGGTTTTAGAGGTTTGCACCACGGTGAAAGGATGTGAGTATGGAGTGATTGTCCATGGTGAAGATGAGGCATTGTGAACACCAGGGAAACGAAAGCCCTTGAGGAGGTGAAATGCGTGGAGTGTATTTCCAATTTATATAGGGATGTATTGGACCAAGGGGGATAGGACATTGGCAAGATAAGGAAAGTTAGGATCTGTTGGGCATGGGTTGGCGGAAACCGTGTTTCGACAGTGGCAGTAAGGTTTATGAATTTGGGTTCAGAGATAGAAACAACCACCATGGATTTTCAGGACGATGAGACTAAAGGGTGTGCAGGAGACATCCCTGAGATGATGAGGTTGTGGATAGTATGGGAGATCATGGTTTGCTGATGGAAGGTGCGGCCATAGCTGGGGGGCAGTAGGAGGAGGTGAGATGGCAACTGGCTTCCATGGTTTCGAAGTCAGGACACCAAATGAAGAAAGCGCACCCACAACCTCCCGTCACATGGTATTATGCTGACTTTTGGCTTGGAGTGAAGGGAACTGAGGACTGAGCACTGTGAGAGTGAGAGTTCGGAGTGCGTTAAAGGGGTGGACAAGTTGAGGTGACCAAAGTGATGGCGGCAGTTTGTGGTGATGCGGTCTGGGGCGGGCAACAGTCCAGTATAATGTATCCAGCTGATACAGTATTTTGAAGGTCGCAGAAAGGATCCTCGGAGGTTGGATGGACAAAGTAAGGGCGTGGTTAGACGCAGAACAAGAAAGTGGGATGTTGCAACACCTGTTGAACTTTTGTATCCCGGAAAGTAGTGCAATGAAGGTCAGAAATTTACTGAGGACTGAACGTTCATGCTCAGCAAGGGGGAGGTGTGAGGGATGGTTTCAAGAAGGACTCATCAAGGCTGCAATTAAGGACCTGGTGCAGAGTTAGAGTTAGGAGTTCTGGCAGAAACTGTCTCGGTAGCGAATGTGATCATGGCATTGTTAGAGACATTATCAAATGAAGTACAAATAACCATGTTCATTGGTGGGCGGAAGTGCTGCGTTCAGTGGCATCCGAGGCAATGGAAGTGTCCTTACTAACGACTTTCGTGGTGTCTTCAGCCGTGGCTGCGTTGATTGACTTCACTGAGGGTGGAAGTGCCTTAGGGGCCAGCAACATCTGGGCTGCAAGTGGCGTTGCGTATAGTCTTGGCAGTGATTTCATCAGAGGGGGACAATCCTGCCTTCAAATTATATTATGGTTCCTGCAGCGTGATCGAGTTTATCTCTCGGAACGCCCTCCCTATTGGAAATGAGGCTGCTCTGAAAGCTTAAAACTCTGGCCCTCTGTCACACGTAACATGCCTTTCCAATTCTTCAATTCAGTCTTTTTCTAGTCTTAGCCTTATTCCTTCTCAGCCTTTTCTGTGACAGCAAAATACTTGCATGTCAGCCTTGTCTTCTCTTCATGTATGTTGCTGCTTGACTCTCCATCTATCTCTCTGTCCCCCCCCCCCCCTCTCTCTCTGGTTTTCCCTCTGTCAGTGCACCTCTCTGTCCTTCAATGTGTTTGGTGCCTCTCTCCATCAGTCTCCCTCCATTTGTAAATAATTTGTTGTGTCACGTATGACAAGTATCCACTTCGGTACGTTAAAACTCACAACACGACCCTTCAGTATTCCAGAACACACAATATTACAGTGCAGATACAGGGTGCTTAATCCCTCATGTTTGTGCCGTCAATGGTGCAGTTCAAATTAATCACAAAGTCGTACACATTGCCCATTTCCCTCGACGTTCACGTCCACGTTCGCCACCGACTGTTCAAGCGTCTACCGATATGCTCCTTAAACGCTGAGACCATATCTGCTTCTACCGCTACCCCGGAAGCTAGGTCCACGCCCCCTACCAACATCTGTGTTGATAAAAAAATCTCTATCCTCTCACATCTGCTATAAACGTGTCACCTTCCACACTAAACATTGCATTTGACACTTCCAGTCTCGGACAAGAGATTGTGATTATCCACCCGATGGATGTCTCTCATAATTGTAGGGGCTGTTGTCCGTTCCCAGTCAGCTTCCGACTCCCAGCGAAGATAATCCAAATTTCTAAAACTTCTCTTTTCAGATATTATATTAAATTCCAAGAAACGACCAAGAAACTTCGATTGCACCCGCCTGAAAGCAACCAGATCGTTGTTCTGCTGTGGTGACTAAACTGTACTCATTGCAACAGTTTGCAAATATTATGGAGCTGCAACATGACTTGCCGAGTTTTGTACTCAGTGCCCCAACCTGATGAAGATAAGCATGTTGTTCGTCTTTGTTACCTTATGCAATAATAATATCACATCAAGGAGCTACGGACTTCTAACAAAGGCCCGTCCTGTGTCAATAGTCCTCTCTGAGTCGTACTGTTTTTTCATACTGTCTACTTACAGTCAACGTCCTGAAGTGCGTCTGCTGCCAATTGCACAGATGATGTTTCATCTGCCATTTCTCCATCTATCTTCACACCCACACAAACAAACTAACTTATCGAGCAGAAGTCCCAGCACTCCTTACAGATTACCATTTGTTACATAATTAAAGTCAGAAACAACCCACCATAACGATACGTTCTTCCTCTGACCAAGCAAACGTTTCTAACTTATTATTTCATTCACATGCCACCTCAGTTAATGCTATGTCCCAGTCTTCCATGCTTGCTTGAAGTTTTCGAAAAGCCCACTCAGGTAATATTATGCAAGTTAATCTGGCAGTTATGTATGTAACTTCGTGATGTAATGCATACCCGGGATCATATCACAGGGCGCCAGTCACAGATAAAGGTCGTGCACTGTGATAGGCTAATTAATTCACTGCGAGATAAGCTACTGCTGAAGGTGATGGTAGGACAATGTGATAGGTTATGTGTAATGTAGGGAACCAGTCTGGTAGACGATTATTAATTTAGAAAGGTAATGGAAGCCAATATGATTTGTTATGCTAATGTCATCCGATAGGCCAGGGAACAACAAATGTATGAACTGCAGTGGAACAAAGGCTTGTTGGGCAATCATGCAGCGATTCGATGATTGTCACACCTTTTCCTCGCAAATTTAAATTTCTCCAAGTAATTTTTGGAAAATATTGAGTGATTCAACGACAAAAACGTTAGCATGCCAGATGAGACTCGGAGAATCATTCACCTCTGAAAAGATGCTGCAGCTACAAGGCACTCACAGTTGTGCTGAAAGCTCTTCTGAGAAAGACAGAGTAAAAGTGCTGTCTACACACAAAAGAATGGCAAACGTTTTGCTTCTAATTTGACGATATTCTGTCAAATAAGGGAGGTTTTCAGAGTCGAAGAAGTGCAGAGAAAGCTGCTGGTGGGTCAGTCTGATCCAAAGAATGAAAGGAGGAACGGTAATTTAAAGTTTGAGGATGTTCAGCAAAACTGCGCGGGGAGGGGGGTGATTATGTATAGAAAAGAGAGATTGTGACAAAATTCCATGTCGTGCATATAAATTCTGTTTGTTCCGCCCTGAAATAGTAACGGTAAATAAAGAAGAAAAAAAACAAGATCAGGTGACTGAACCCTCAGAGCTGGTGAGGACTGTTTTGTTGTTAGTACTATTGAATTTCAATGAAATTGAAAGCGGGCAGATTGGTAGTAGACTTAGAAGTAAAATAATAGAAACGAGACAAGTTTTCTAAAATGCTACTGGATGCTTGAAAAAAAGACTGGATGATAATCAGACCGATGTAATTCTACACATGAACAAAGGATCTGCTAAGACAGAAACGTTATCTGTGTAAGAGAGAGAGAGAAGCTCTGACTTGCAGAATTACTTTGTGTGCGTCTGTGTGTCTGCGTGTGTGTTTGAGAAAGAGAGACTCTGGAGTATAACCATTGCGGTCTAGTTTTTGTGAACAATTTCTGGTTTGTTAAATGGTCTTGTTCCCCAGAGCTCGATATGCGGGAGTATTTTGATCTTGTTTTGCACTGTAGGAATTCAAGATCGAGTTTTTCTTAAAAGTTTTTTTCAATGAATCATCAGTGATTACTGTAATCTGCAGATGTAGTCTTGGAGTAGTATAGGTAGAACGAACGAAAATAGAATGTCTTTATTAATTAGTTGAAACTAAGAATGTTTTGGGACTGATGAACTGATGAGGGATGACTGTGATTTGTAGAGTTATGGAATATTCACAATAATGGTCGACTTGCTGCCGGATATGAGAGGCATACGGGAGTGGATTGTGAGAATAGAAGCAATAGATCAGCTGGACTGTAATATATGTCAGGATGAACAAAGTTGAAATACTGCGAAAGAAATTATCAATAGAAAGAAAGGATATCATAAAAACAACCTGAACAATGGGAATAAAGAAATGAGGGTTTAATACCTTAATAGCCAAAAGAGTGTACTTAGGATGAAAATCTGTGCGATGAAATGGAAGGATTAATTAAGTATTTCAGACCTCAGGATCAATGCTTCCGTGAGTTGCTTTGGGGATACTTGTCTGCATACGTTTGGGTATTGTGACTGCGGTACCTTTACGTGGCCGTGTGATACATGATGAGCTCATTATGAACTCTCAGTATGTTCTCTTGGCCGATACCTGATAATAGTGTGGTCTCGAAGTTTGGGATGTATCTGAATCTTCCCTTTGTTTGGCATGGCACCCGTGTGATGCTTCTCCTTGAGATTGTTACCTTGCCACGGGTTTACTTTGATGTTCTGTCCCCGCTGACATTGCATCGACCGAAACGGAAGAGTGTCCTGATTCTGCGGTGCCAATGGACAGTTTTGATCAGCGACCGGGTATTCCCAATGTATTCAAGGCCAAGAATGAGATATCTGTGGGCTGGGCGTCACTTATCCCTATCATTGGTACTAGCAAGAATGCTGAGTGGATTAATTATATCTATTAAAATCATCCGAGATTTATTTATTGCTTTAATTATGGCCTTTCCGCATTAGCTGCGCAGCCGGATGGCGTGGCAGACAAGGCAGTCCTTCGACTCATTGTTGGCTGAGAAAGGTGCGCTCTGTGTACAGATTTGGGGACATTCACAGCGCGGAGGGATACTTTACACGGGCTGTAGCGAGGCTGTGGAATTTATGGAAGGAGCTTAAGGTGGATGCTGGGTCTGCCCATCGGGTCTTTTGTCTTATTGAATTGTATTTTGAGTGGATGGGGAGCTTGGTTCGTTAAGACAGGGGTTGTTGCGGGTATTCTGGTGCTTGTTGTCTTTTGCTGTCTTATACCTCTATTTGAATCTTTTCAGTGTGTCTTGCTGCGTGACAATTCTCTGTTGTTCCAGTGGACTCTGGCCCGGCCCGTGCTCCACTATAGATCCACTGCTTGACCACTATGATCTGAAATCTGGTGCAGTGCTGAAGTCTTCTTCCGATGGAGACACCTGACTTGCATGTGCTTCACGCGCATTTAGATTAAGCGGAGTCTTTGGGTATTTTTTCTATGCCAGTAATTGTGGGACAAGTTTTTGACCTGTGCTTCCAGGTGCAGAGGAAGGTTCCTTTGAGATCTGCACCCTGGAAATTGTTCTTGACCGGGTTATGCAACTATGCGAATGGATTTGGTCTTTGTGCATTCAGTTTCCTTTTATTCTTTATCTGCATGAGAACTTTTAACCTCAAAGGGATAAATGCATGGATGTTAATTTGGCATTTATACCGCTAAGTTAGTGTTGCAATGCATGCGCAGGATCTATCAGATAAGCACAGGAAAAACAACTGTCTCAAGTGCAGAGAAAGAAAAGGCGCATAGACAGACAGGGAAACGATTTTATAGCTTATCACAGCTTTGATTTCACAAGATTAAAGTTTACTTTTTGAAGGATATCCCGTGTCTACTGGTTTTTCTTTGGAATATTGAGTGATTCTCCCACAACAGTACACCATGGACCCCATGCGACTTCATCTTCTCCATCAGCCTACCATGAGAAACCTAATCAAAATGTTTTATTGAAACCCATGGAAATGACATCAAGGGCGCTTCCCTCATTCATCAACTTTGTCACTTCCTTAAAGAATTCTATGAAGTTGGGAAGACATGACTTTTCCTGCACTAAAGCATGTTACCTGTCAATGCTAGCACACTTTATTCCAAGTGGGAATGGATACTATCCATCACTATCTTCTCCAGCAGCTTCACTACCACTGACGTCAGGATGACTGGGCTGTAATTACCTGGATTATCCCTGCTAGCTTTCTTCAACAAGGGTACAAAATTAGCAATTTTCCAGTCTTCCGTATCCCCACCCATCTTCAAAGATGTTGCAAAGATATCTGGTAAGACCCCATTTATTTCCTCTCTTGCATCCATCAGAAAACTGTGACAGATCCCATTCAGATCTGAGGACTTTACCACTTTAACGCCTTTTAGAATATGCACCACTTCCTCCCTGCTTATTCCGTTTTGACCGAGAGTAATCAAACATCTATCCCTCCCGTCAGCATCCGTCATATCCTTTTCCTCGATGAATACAGATGTAAAGTACTCGTTAATAATCTCACTGGTTTTCTCAGACTCCACGCATAACTTTCCTCCTTTGTCCTGAAGTGGGCTAACCCTTTTTCTATTTCACCTCTTTCTCCTTATGTATGAATTTAAACAAATGGAAAAAAGTTTTCCTTAACCCTGCTTGCAAAACTGATTTCATGACACCTTTTGACCCCCTAAATCCTTCGTTTCAGATTGGTCCTACATTCACGATATTTTTCCAAAGCTTTGTTTGTTTTTAGTCGCCTCGAGCGTATGTACGCTTCTGTTACCTCATTGCTAGTCTCACGATTTTACCTGTCATTCAGGTTTCCATAACCTTGCCATTTCAGTGCCGCATTTTGTTTGTAAGAGCCAGCGTGACGAGGATAAAGATTCTCTTTAATTCTAGGTTATAGGTGCACGGCAGGAGATCAAATCATATCGTCATGCATAACCAGAATTGGAGGCAAATTATTAGAACATATGCCCACTGTTGTTCATATTGGAAAGCAAAGTTTGAAAAAAAAACTTCTTAGAGAAGCATAGATCTTACAGCTGCTCCTGGAACGACAGACATAGTTAAATATTAATTATAGTTTTACTGCAGTTAATACACTCATTATAGTCTATTTATAAAAGATTTGTTTTGCATTTTGTTTAATTAACATGCAAAAAAAGCAAAAATCCAAAACATAATTCATAATTATTTTCAAACGGACATCTTTTTTTTTAAGCAAGGTGGAATATAATAATATGAGAAATGTCTGTATACGTTTTAAATTGTTTCTTTTTTCACTGCAAATGTTTTATTTTTGTTTTGAAAACCAAACAGTTTAGTGTTAACTAAGAAGTTGTGCCTAGTCCTTTCTGTCTGCCAGCCAATATCATATTCATTCTATTCCTGAATCATTAATCCTTGAATTTGACTAAAGATGGTTATAGTACGTAGGTATGGAGCAGACCCGACCACTGCATACATTTTCAACCTAATAGTTCAGACCATAACTTCGCCATTTGTTTTAGGTAAGTGTATCATGGATATCCCCAGAGAGAATTAGCTGGTCCGACTGCCGAATTTTAAGCAATCAGAACTTACTTACAAAATTATGGAATGAACACAAAATACAATACCGGATAACTTAACCTATCCGAACTTGACAGGCTATACAGACTTAACAATGCTGTTCCATACTATTTACAACATTCCCAAAAAACAAACCACTGAGTACAAAGAATAAAAAATGGCAAAAAAATTACAGGTGACGATGTCAAAATGACAGAAGGAGGGGGAAAAGCGTCCAGTTTCAACTGTGACACTGACTCAACTAAACCCCGAACTGAACTTACCTGCGCACTCAGAGTGCTGGCCACTCTCGCTTGGTTGTACCAGTTCATTTTTAAGTCATTTGCATGAAACATTATAGGCTTGGTATAAACAAAAGAGCACCAGTGATCCACTCAACCTTCAGACATGCTGGATCCTTGGGTTGGTTTGGAAATCTCTGAAAAATTCAAGGACATTATAACATTTTAAAAGGACTCCCCACCAACCCCCTAAAAAATTGACCATCATTATCCAAAGAATGTTTCATTCGTCAAAATGTTTGGTTAATACTCTAAAAGAACGTAAATATGCTGTAAATATGCAAATGTGTGCAACGAACTTCGGATACAGACTTTCGTACTCCAACCACTGAACCCCTTCGGTGTTGTAATCATTAACACCTTCTCCAAATGCTTTCCTTCCTTATCAACATACCGTATGTGCCTATTCACATTCTCACCCTGTGAGATTTCTTTCTTTCTGGAGTTCCTAACAAGAATTTCACCTGTTCAATTTCCTTTAGAATTGAACGTGTACACAAAAACTTGGTTTTAAATGTTCACGTATCGATTGAATTAACAATATCACCTTAACCCTGAGACCAAAATTTCAAATTTTTGATTTCTTGCCCGTTAGCGAGTTCTTTGCATGATGTCATGGTTTAAAATGCGGTCGAGAAAACTCCCCAGCTCTGTTTAATCTCTCCCTAAAATTTGACACAATATCCATTTCTGTGGTACCTGCATTCTGATTTCGGAATTTCTCCTTAATCAATTTTAACGGTCCTTTCAATTCATGCTCAAACACTAATTCAAATGGACTGAATTTGGACGATTCATTTGGTGCATCTCTGATCATAAATGTGACAAACGGAATTCCTTTATCCCAATTCATGGGACATCCTTGACATATGCATCAAAATTGTCTTTAATGTTTGAGGACACCTGTCTAGCCCTCCATGAGATTCTGGATGGTATGCAGTAGATTTGACTTGTTTTATACATAATCTGTCAAGAAGGACTCTGAATACTAGGGATGTGAAGTCTGAACCTGGATCACACTGTTTCTGTATTGGTAGTCCTTTTCTAATTGCAAATTTGAATAATTCGTCAATAATTCTTTCAACTGTAATAGTACATAATAGGTTGGCCTCTAGAAAACAATTAATACATGCATTATGGTTAAGAAATAGTGATTCCATCTTTTCGTGTGAGTTAGGCCACCGAAGAAATCCATTAAGACTCTTGTAAAAAGATCCTCAAATTCTGAAATCGGTACGAAAGATGCAGGTTTGATTATCCCCAGTGGTTTTCCAATTCTCTGGCATGCATGGCATGTGTGACAAAATTCAACTACGTCCTTCTGCAATCGAGGCCAGTCAAACTGTTTTGTACTTTAGCCTGTGTTTTCGTAACTCCTAAATGACCTCCAAGTGGTTGCACATGCGCCACTCACAGCACCTCCCTTCCATACCCCACTGGCAAGATAATGTGATGAATACATGCCCATTTGTCATCAGGTTAAATATGTGATTGTCCGCATTTCCTCATTAAGACATGATTTTTCAAATGATGACACCCAGGGATACATCCAGTGCCGCCCCAGCCCCACTGTATGAGTTTTTTGATACCAGTGCTTTAAATGTTCATTTTTCTCATGTAACTAAATTAGTTTAGTTGAGTTAAAATGTTACATGGTCACCTGTTTGTTCCTGTTTTGTCTCAAATAGCTGAGCAAAGTCTCTGCTGATGCGACATCAGCTTCATTATCTGAAGCTTCTCTATTCTGTTTAAAATGGCGAATTTGTGACCTTGTTAAAACACAATCAGGAAAGATTCCAGAATGAGTGCCTGACTTGCTTCAGTTTCCTGCGTCTCCACTGGCTGTTCAACCAAAGTAGGCAGCACTCCAACTGGTCAATAAGCTACATCATTCAGAAGGACAAATTAGATTCCCGAAGGTGAGAGTTTGTCCAGTTCTCCTAACACAAATTCTCAATTTTTTCTGGACGTTCTCACGTCACGTTTCATAACTAAGCTCTTTATTTTGGTCTTAAACGCTCTCTGTTTTTCTTTTTCCTTTTTCTTCAACTAAATCCATTTGTTGTTTTACTATTTCTTCTGCTAAAACCGTTCTCTTGCTTTCTCTTCTGATTTTCATCGAAATTCAAAATGTTTTATTTCTGGAGCAAGCTCAAGCTACTCTATTTTCATTTGAGGTTGTGCCATCTCTACAGATCCTGATGGATTTTCAGCAAATTTAAAAGCTGAGATACTGCAGCGAACCTCCCATTTGTCCTCACGTTAGGAATTAGCTTCAATGCCAGCTTGTCTCCTAATTCCAGAAGCTTGGTCTTATTAGGTTTTTGTGAAAACCTCAATGTCACTGCTTCCACCTCCAGAACGTTCTTGCTGACTGAAATATTCATTGCTGTTCGAAGATATTTTTACTCAACCAAATGAACACCTGAAATAAAAGACACCAACACCTCCCACTCTCTACCTAAATCCGGCATTGAACCCACAATGTATTATGGACCAGGCCCAACGGCTGAAAACAGTTTTAAGCTGGTCGCACTTGCCGTAACTTATTTTTGTTGAAAGTAAGTGTACAGTGTCTCCTGCTGGAGTGAATTAGCTGGTCAGACTGCCGAGGTTTAAACAAACAGAAATCATTCTGAAGGAGACGGAATGGAGCACAACGAACCGAAAACAGTATACCCGAACAAACCGTCCTCTTAGAACATGACAGACTACCCTGAAGTAATAACGTTGCTCGAAAATACGAGCAAAAATCGCAATAAATGAACCCCTTTACACAAAAAATATACATGACACAAAAAGAACACTTGTCAGAAGCGCAGAAGGAGGCGTGACCGTTCAGTTTCAAGTGACATTCTCTCAAAGAACTCCCGCACTGAAATGAAATGCCCAGCTGCAGACGTGTCCATGTTCCCTTGATTATAAGTGTTTCTTAAGGCGTTGAAAGCCTTCTGACTGCGGCATTATCTGTTGGGTATAAACAAACGGACCCCTAATTACCATTCAAATATTTTAAAACTTGGATCGTTTAGTTCCTCCCTGAAAAAAAATCAAGGATAACATAACCTTGTCAAAAAGACCAGCTTTGTTACAGCATGCTACATTTGGCTTTATTTAAGATAGAAACTTGCCTCCGAGATGAATGTCCAGCGAAATCCACACTTCCTGTATCTCGTCAGGACAAATATGTCCACTGTAAATCTATTGGTAGGTACGTGTTCCAGTGAAGGAGAGCTCAGCACAGTAGCAACATCGTGATTGATTTTTTCGGGGGGGGGGGGGGGGGCGTGGTATGGGATCAGGCAACTGCGGCATTGAAAACGGAAAAAAACAGCACTATTTTCTAGCCAGTGATAAGAAACATTTATCATTCTCCCTCCCGACTAACGTCACGACGGAAAATGGGAATGGAAGATGAAACCAATTGACAACGATCTGGATTAGTGGTGATGGAAGAGCACGGCAGTTCAGGCAGTATCCAAGAAGCAGTAAAATCGACGTTTCGGGTAAAAAGTTCTTCATTACCAATAGAGGCAGAGAGCCTGAAGGGTGGAGAGATAGGTGAGAGGAGGGTGGGGAGAAAGTAAAATAGATTACAATAGTTGAGTGGGGGAGGGGATGAAGGTGATACGTCGGGGGGAGGGGGAGTGGATAGGTGGAAAAGAAGATATGCAGGTAGGACAAGCCAGGACAACTCATGGGGGTAGTGATGAGCTAGAAGTTTGGCACTGGGGTGAGGTGGGGAAGGGGAAATGAGGAAACTGTTAAAGTCCACATTGATGCCCTGGGGTTGAAGTGTTCCGAGGCGGAAGATGAGGCGTTCTTGCACCAGGCGTCTGGTGGTGAGGGAGCGGCGGTGAAGGAGCCCAAGGACCTCCATGTCCTCGGCAGAGTGGGAGGGGGAGTTGTAATGTTGGGCCACAGGGCGGTATGTTTGATTGGTGCGGGTGTCCCGGAGATGTTCGTAAAGCGCTCTGCTAGGAGGCGTCCAGTCTCCTCAATGTAGAGGAGACCGCATCGGGAGCAACGGAAACAATAAATGATATTGGTGGATGTGCAGGTAAAACTTTGATGGATGTGGAAGGCTCCTTCAGGACCTTGGATGGAGGTGAGGGAGGAGGTGTGGGCGCAGGTTTTGCAATTCCTGTGGTGGCAGGGGAAGGTGCCAGGATGGGAGGTTGGGTTGAAGGGTTGCGTCGACCTGACAGGGAGTCATGGAGGGAACGGTCTTTGCGGAAGGCGGAAAGGGTTAAGGAGGGAAATATATTCCTGGTGGTGGGGTCAGTTTGGAGGTGGCAGAAATGTCAGGGAATGATTTAGCTTATGCGAAGGTTGGTAGTGTGGAAGGTGAGCACCAGGGGCGTTCTGTCCTTGTTACGGTTAGAGGGGTGGGATCTGAGGGCGGAGGTGCGAGATGTGGACGAGATGCATTGGAGGGCATCTTTAACCATGTGGGAAGGGAAATTGCGATCTCGGACGCCATTAGCCATGCGGCTGCTGCAGCTACCAGCCCTACGCTGATTGATGATGTCACTTCCGCCCCATCATGGCCACTCCCACAGACACTTCGGCCCCTCACAATTCCTCCTGCACCACACTTGACATCACTTCCGCCCCTCACATCATCGCTGATGTCACACACTCATTGACTTCTGCCCCCTCCACTGCCGTGGTCACCACCACTACCGCCCCCACAAACGCTACTCACCTGCATTCTGCTGACACGCCCCCCTACAGATACAACTGTCACCGACCCCGCCCCAGAACCCTGAGGGGAACACGAACCCAGCTCATGACTCCACCCCATTCCCCCCATCACCACACCCACTCCAGTTACAGGCTATGTCCCCACTCCAGGCTCCACATTCACACCAGATCCCAGCTCCAGCCCTGCCGAGTGTTTATCATCCCTCCAGACCTTCCCCTCACTGAGAGCAAACGATCAGTCCTCAGCAAAGGACTCACCTTCATCCCCCTCCGTCCACGCAACAAAGAATTTAATACACGCCGTGACGTCGAACTATTCTTCCGCTGCCTCTGCCTCCAGGTTTACTTTCACAATCAGGACTCCGCGCCCACCATCCGAAGACACCTTCGCCTACCTCCAACACATTGCATCCACCTGGACTCCCCGTGCTGGCCTATTACCTGCCCTCGACCTCTTCATTTCCAACTGCCGCCGGGACATTAACCGCCTCAAACTGTCCACCTCCCTCTCCCACTCCAACCTCTCAGCCTCACAACGCGCAGCCCTCCAATCCGTCTGCTACAATCCTGACCTCACCATTAAGCCAAAAGATAAAGGGGGCGCAGTGGTACTCTGGCGCACTGACCCCTACACCGCTTAAGCCACATGCCAACTCGAGGACACCTCTTCCTAACGCCCCCTCGACCATAACCCCACCCCCATCACCAAACCATTATTGCCGAGACCATACAGAATCTCATCAGCCCAGGAAATCTCCCACCCACAGCTTCCAACCTCATAGTCCGGGAACCCCGCACTGCCCGTTTCTCCCTCCTTCCCAACATCCACAAGCCTGACCACCCTGGCCGACCCATTGTCCCAGCATGTTCCTGCCCCACTGAACTCATTTCTACGTACCTCGACACTGTCCTATCTCTCCTCGTCCAGGAACTCTCCTCATACCTTCGATACACCACCCAAGCCCTCCAGCTCCTCCAAAACCTCTGTTTGCACGGGTCCAATGCCTCATCTTCACCATGGGTAGCCAATCCCTCTACACTTCCATTCGCCATGATCAGGGCCTCCAAGCCCTCCGTTTCTTCCTCTCCTGACGTCCCCAACAGTACCCTTCCACCGACACTCTCATTCGTTTGGCCGAACGCTTAACCATTTCTCTTTTGTATCCTCCCACTTCCTACAGACCAAAGGGGTAGACATGTGCATCCGCAAGGGCCCACCTATGCCTGTCTCTTTGTTGGCTCCGTCGAATAGTCGGTCTTCCGTAATTACACCGGCCCCACTCCCCACCTCTTCCTCCGCTACATTGATGACTGCATTGGCGCCACCTCGTGCTCTCGCGAAGAGGTTGAGCAATTCTTCAAATTCAACAGCACATTCTCCCCTGACATTAAAGATACCTGGGCCATCTCTGACACCTCCCTCCCCTTCCTCGACCTCTCCATCTACATTAATGTCGACCGACTTGATTCCAACATTTTTTACAAACCCACCAACCCCCGCAGCTATCTGGATTACACCTCTTCCCACCCCACCTACTGCAAAGATGTCATCCCGTATTCCCAATTCCTCCGCCTCCGCCGTATCTGCTTCCAGGAGGACCAGTTCCACCATAGAACACACCAGATAGCCTCCTTCTTTAGAGTTCGCATCAATGTGGACTTCAACAGTTTCCTCATTTACCCCTCCCCACCTCACCTCAGTGCCAAACTTCCAGCTCAGCACTGTCCTCATGACTTGTCTTGACTTGTCCTACCTGACTATTTTGTTTTCCACATGTCCACTCCACTCTCCCCACCCGAACTATCACCTTCATTCCCTCTCCCACTCACCTACTGTACTCTATGCTACCTTCTCCCCACCCCCACCCTCCTCTCACTTATCTCTCCACACTTAAGGCTCTCTGCCTGTATTCCTGATGAAGGGCTTTTGCCCGAATTTCGATTTTACTGCTCCTCGAATGTTGCCTGAACTGCTGTGTTCCTCCAGCACCACTAATCCAGAATCTGGTTTCCTGCATCTGCAGTCATTATTTTTATCCAATTGGCAGCGATTTCAGCATTCATTCCAGTACAGTTCTTATTGTGAAATACATGTGCCATGTTGCAAGGGGTTAACCAGAAGTGTTTCCACTGTGACTGTGATTGATGTCAGTCTCCATGGATTCTATTTTTTTCTCTGGAGGGTTTACCTTTTCTATGAGTTAGGGGGTTCTTGAAATGTTTATTCCCATTGTAACAGTAGATGTATGACCTCCGACACTGACAGGGATCAGCAGCAACAGATACAGCGAGAAGAGAAGTCAGACCCTGGGGATAGTCTGGAATGCTACAGCAATAGATCAAAATCAGAGAACAGAAGCTTGGTATGTTGGAACAATGGAGCAAGGTTTGAGAACAGCAGACTGCAAAGTTGCATAAACGGATCCGAATCTGAGAACAATAAACTGGGAAGTTACTAAAGTGGATCCGGATCTGAGAATAGCAAACTGGAATGCTGCAGTCAGAGACAGCAGGTTATCCACGGCTATTTTCTATCTTTCCTAGGTTTGGTAGACATTATCCGATCGGATATTCGGTGCACTGCTGATTATTCCGTTGGGCTACTATCCCATTCTCGCTACTGTTGTTGTTTCTGATATGTTTCTCCATCACTATTAATTTCCTAATCCCAAACACCTGTGGTGAACTTCTTTGCAATTTCATTATCTTTCTTTGGCAAAGATGGAAAAAATTGCCATCAGTTCCAATTGCAAACGACATGTCTAATCACATATTTGCGAAGGCCCTCACCACCCCGCCCACGCCTGTCAAACATCTGAGAAGAGGACTGGTAGCATTCCCAAATTTCAAAGGCCCTGATCCGAAATTCGCGGCTCCACACCCACCTACAGATGACAGCGACACTGTCTGAGAGTAGTAATTTCGTTGGAGATGTAATAGAGAGGCGCAGGATATTACATTAAAAACAATGGTCCACATCCTCTCGCAGAAGATAGAGACACTGTGCCAGAGTAGTTAGGTCACTGGAGACGTAATTAAAAGGGAAAGGTTATTCCACGAAAGACACTGTTACACATACTCCCACCAACGATATTGACACTGTGTCAGTGTATTAATGTCGCTGGAGGCATAATTCAGACAGATTTTTACTCGAAAGATACAGTTTCGCATCGTCCTATAGATGACAGGAACATTGTGTCAGAGTAGCAATGTCGCTGGAGATGTGATTCAAAGGAGCAGGTTATTATACTAAAAACACTGTTTACCATCCTCCAACAGTAACAAGAACACTGCATTAGAGTAGTAACGTCGCTGGAGATGTAATTTAGAGGGAAATGTTTTTACACTAAATTTTGTGTTTTGCATCATCCCATAGATGACAGTGTCACTCTGTCGGAGTAGTATTAACGCTGGACATGTACTTCAGAGTCCCAGGCTATTAAAAGAAAGGTACTGTTTCACTTCTTCCACAGGTAGGAAGGAAACTGTGTCAGAGTTTAATGTCGTTGCAGACAAAATTCAAATGGAACAGGTTATTACGGTAAAGACACTGTTTCATATCCTCCCACAGATCACAGGGGCACCTTGTCGGAGTCAGGATGTTGCTGGAAATGCAGTTCAGAGGGAAATGATATTTCACTAAAGGATCTGTTTCATAGTATCCCACAGCTGATACGGGCACTGTGCCAGAGTAGAAACGTCTCTGGAGATGTCATTCTCAACGAAAGACTATTGCACGAAAGATACGTTTTCACATCTCCTACAGATGATAGAGACACTGTGTCAAAGTAATAATATCACTGGAGATGCAATTCGCAGGCCCAGGTTATTACACAAAGCACTCTGTTTCAAATCCTACCATAGATGATATGAGTACGTAAAATCAAATGGCAGCTATTGGAAATAAAATCGAATTGCATGAATATCAACCATAAGACTGCCAATATTTTCTCCAATTTTCAATATTTTTCACTTCTATCATGTGGAAAATAAATCTTTCATTATTACCTAGCCTAGTTTAAGACTGATTGCAGACCCACAGAAACATGCTTGGCTCTGGACCCATCTGAAGAAATAGTTTCATAGTAAATGGCATTTAGTGAGGTCAACAAACGTCTGCGATCCGAGCAGCCCATATAATAACAACATTACTTATGAATTAATGAAAGAATGATGCTAAATATAGGAAACAATAAAGACGAGCAAGTGCCAGAGAATCTAATTTGGCAGGCTCGAGTGAAAAAAAACACAGGTGGCACTGTGAGTCCGATGACCATAGATCAGAACTGACCGCAGCTGGGGAAGAGCGTGATTGATGCTGGTCACAAGGACGTCTGTTCTGAAGTGGAGCAGGAGCGATTTGAATGGGTAGAGAAAGATAGAGATTAAAGAAAAATCAAAAACCGGGATGATTGACAATCAGTTAGAGTGGAACTGAAAAACGCGATTAATTTAATTTATTTTTCTCCGGTTCCCATCTTCGAGAATATCGTGCCCATGTAGGTTATACATTAAAATCATTGTTAAAGTGAGATATGTCCCTTTGCCTCTATGCCCTGAGTGTGATCACTTTATTTTGTTCATTAACGGGATGCTGTGCCAGCATTTAATTTCCTTTCACAATTGTTCCTTTGAAAATGTTAGTGAGCTGCCTTCTTGACACATTGCAGTCCGTGGGTTTTAAGTAGTCAGTCAGTGCTTAGATACATGTGGTTTCATTTCTTTGAAGCTTTGTAGTGAAGTAATATAATTGAGTGGCTGGCCTGCCATTTCAACGTGAATTCCAAAGTCAACCACACTGCTGGAGTCACATGTCAGTCCAACCAGGAAAAGGTAGTAGATTTTCTTCCATGGAGGATGTTAGACAGCCATGTAGGTCTTCTTTACGACCGTGAGCAAAGGTTTCATAGTTTCGTTTGATTCTTCATTCCCGATATTTTATTTCATCCAAATTCCACCATTTGCTGTCGTGGGATTCGAATCCGTGACTTCGGACATTACCAGGGTTCCTAGATTAATAATCTTGAAATAATACCGTGAGGCCATGTTCTCCCCAGCATCTCCAACCGTCTTCATTGGCAACTTTGTTGTTGCTGATAATGTAGTTGTGCTTGAAGCAGTGCTGTTTGCAAGGTAGTTCAAATGTTTTGGCAAAATATACGATCATTCCTAATTTTTTATTTACTAGAAGGTTAGAGGATCGGACGTGGTCTCGGCGAAAATGAACTGGTTGGCCTTCGTGATGACTCAATGACAGAATTCACAAAGTAATCTGCACATTCCATGATGTGCTGTCCTTCGTGGCAAAATTATTAAAGTATAGGGGTGAATATGCCTTCCTATAGTAGTAATGTGTTGTTATGACAATACTTGTGACACTGTGTACAGATGTTCCCATCATTTAAAGGAATGATATTTTTTCCACAGAGGGACAATGTAAAGTAGCTTCACCAGAATAATCTCTTTGGTGATGGTCCCATGCGGTAAGCGTGAAGGAAAGTGGTTTTAGTCTGGATGGTTATAACTGACTAAAAGGTGTTTATATTAAAACTTGAGTGCTTTGTACCAACAGAGTTAATTCAGAAACGAAACATTGATAGCGTGAAATGTAACACATGTTTTCACGCAATTCGCGTTTTCACATTTGGACAAAGAAATAGAAAGGAAATGTTTAAAATGTGGGTTCAAGGGCAGGAAAATGCTGTAAGCGTGGATGTACATTTTCGTCGACAAGGACCGGTTTGGGCTGAAGAACCTGTCTCCGTTCTGTAGCACTCTATGACTGTAAGATATTTGCTGCGCAGAGCCCAATGTTGTGCGAGTAAGAGCTTCAGGTTCTAAATGTCTCCCACCGTCTTAATGCGCAGTTGCTGTGTGTACCTGCATCGAGCGTCATATTTTTCCCAAGTCTGTCAACAACCACTCTCTGAAAGAGTTAAACATTCCCACCCGCTTCTGACTTCCAAACCGAGCACTAACCTATCTTCTCCGAGATGAAAGATGCCTCGTTGTGACTTGGCACAAACTATATTGACGTAACACGTATGTACCATTAGCATCAGAGCCAGGAGGAGTAATGTGGAGAAGTCTTCCTGTGCAGTCTCTGTTTCATTGGATTGTCATCTCGGAGCATCAATGTCAACCTCCTGCTATTGCGTTTCAATGGCCTCTTCAGTTAATGTGTTAGTGTCTCAAGTGGCTGAATGACCTCCTCCTTGTCCAGGGAAGACGTTCAATGACAGTATTGGACGTCCCGTGGTTCCTCCTTATCAGCGTGCTGGACTCACTGGACTCCTTAAATTCCTTTGTAATTGGTGGCAAACAGGAAATTGAGGGACTCTGCACGATAGGCAGCAACATGAGGTGGAGAAGTCAACATTTCAGGTAAAACCGTTCTTCAGGACTTCGGGTGGTTTCGGAGCACCTGCAGTTAAAGAGGGAAGGAGTGGTTCGGGTGGCGAAAACAGTAGAATGATGAGGTAGGAATAGGTGAACAGACGTCGTGGGTTCAACTTGATCGGTTGATGGGAGGGGTGAATCTGGTAGGTAGCTGGGAGACAGGGTGGTTCGGTGGAATGGCAGGCAGGACGTGAGACTGGAAAGGGAGTTGGGGCATGGTTGGGAAGAGTATTTGAAATTGGAGAACTTACTGTTGAGTCCTCCAGATTGTAGACTGCCAAGGTGGAATATAAGCTGTGAGAACATTGAACATTGCAGTACAGTTCAAGTCCTTCGGCCCTCAATGTTGCTCCGATCTGTGAAACCAATTTGAAGCCCTTCAAACCCACACTATTCCTTTTTCACTCGTATGTCTGTCCAGTGATCATTTTGACTAGTTTGCCACAGTTGTAGGCAGCGTATTACACGCCCATTAGACTGTCCCAGTAAAGAAACTACACCTGGCATCTGTCCTACATCTATCGTCCCTCAATTTAAAGCTATGCCCATCGTGCGAACTATCACTATCCAAGGAAAACACTTTCACTTCTCCCCCATCTAACCCTCCGATTATCTTGTATGTCTCAATTACTTTCCCTCTCAACCTCTTCTCTCTGACGAAAACAGCCACAATCTTCTGCGTTTTTACTATTAAGAACTTCTCTCCGTAACAAGCAACATCGTCGTAAATCAATCTCTTCTGAACCCACTCCAAAGCTTTCGCATCCTTCCGATATTGCAGTGACCAGGGCTGTACACAACACTCAGAGTTTTGTAAAGCTCAGCATTACCTAGTCGTTCCAAAACACAATCACTCTGTCAATAAACGTTTAGGGCACCGTATGCATTCTGAACAAATGCACCAACCTGCGTGTAGAAGACAGTGCATGGATCAAGACCATGAAGAATTTGAAAATATACATAAGTTTAAATTTAAAACGTGAGATGGCTCTGAGCCAGTTAAGATCTCAGTCCTTTCTCGATAAACACAAATTTAAGTTTACCCGCCTTGTCCAAACAACATTAAATGGGACTTGTATTTGCGCTGTGCATATCTCATGATTTCACAAAATATCGTCGTTTTATGAATGGAATAAAGTGCGATTTCCAACGTTTCAGCAATATATTAAATTGCAGTTAACAGAAATGATCAATTTTCAAAAATTATCTTCCAACATCCAGACTGATACAATGGTCAAAGCAGATTTCTAAGAACAGAATAGGTTTTTCAGAGGGTTAAACCATTCCGTGTCCTTAACCTAGATTCCGTTTTAATCATATCAGTTGTATTTTGGATACCCCATTTGCAAAACGTTTCCATATTCAAATCCACATCTTGGGTCCTGCTATAAAATAGCACATGTATTGCTCCAGTTTTTTTAAAAATCTTACTTTCACCAGGATAGCTGCAGGAATAGCAACATAAAGGGGAACAATATTTTACACTGCACAAGAAAAGAGTTCTGATGGGTTGGAAAGTGTGCACCATGATTGATGGAAATGTTATCAATGGAAAACGGACGAGTTAGATGAGGATGGACAGTTGACAGCTTACCGTTGCTAAATTTTAAAAGGGCAGGTTGACTGATTAGTCAAGGCATTGTCGTGCCAAATAAAACTGAGAATGGAAACCGTCGATTTGTTGAATCAGAACAAACAACAAGGCTTGGCAGTTCTCGTCCAATCTCTATGCTTTTACCAATCAGCACTCATTGCCTCGAGAGTTTGAACGTTTTCTCCCTTTGTGTTGCTACTGTTGAAAATATCCTGATCAGTAAAGGCTTCCATTTTTTTCCATCAATACTCAAACTTCTAAGTAGCACCCCAGATTGCAGGTGAATCTTAACCAAAAACGTGTAGGGCTTACAATTAACTTGGAGAGATTTGCACAGATCTCAGAGGAACACGAGCAACAATGTCCTTGTGGAGAGAGAAGAACGGCAACATTACGTTGCCTTTGAGCAGATACAGCAAGAATTGCAAGCTACTGAGGAACAGAAATAAATAGAAACAAACCAAACACACATCGACACAACACACAATTATTTAAAGCAA
Source organism: Chiloscyllium plagiosum (assembly GCF_037043375.1). Lineage (NCBI taxonomy): Eukaryota > Metazoa > Chordata > Chondrichthyes > Orectolobiformes > Hemiscylliidae > Chiloscyllium > Chiloscyllium plagiosum. The sequence goes on along the minus strand of NW_028270188.1, from coordinate 33,642,143 downwards.
CACAGCTGGTAAAAGGGAAAATCTCAGCAGGTCTGGCAGCATCTGTCAGGAGAGAAAAGAACAGAAGTTTCGAGGCTAACTGACCCTTTGTCAAAGCTTTGACAAAGGGTCAGTTAGACTCGAAACGTCAGCTCTTTTCCCCTCACAGATGCTACCAGACCTGCTGGGATTTTCCAGCATTTTCTCTTTTGGTTTCAGACTCTAGCATCTGCAGTAATTTGCATTTATAAAGCTGATAAAAGTATTTTCTCTTCGAGTAATTGTGGACTAGCAGAAATATTAAGTGTAATTCTGAATATTGAGTGTGGCATCAAAGAACACCCTGGTGAGAACAACAGTTTGAAAATCTAGCCCTCATTGGATTGCAGCAGTTGAAGCGTTTGTGCCATGTTGAGTTCCGATACCGTTTTGTGACCATATATTCAGATATTTTGAGAAGCAGATATCAGCATGAAGTTGCAAGTGAGCAGAAGCAGGGCTATCATCTGGACAGCACTAAGGAGATCCCACACGCATTGGCTTTTTTATTAAAATAGTGGGGTGATATTTAACTGGTGAAGGCCAATACAAGAGGAAATAAATGGGAAGAGAGAAACCACTTCCACGATTTCATCTAATCAAATAGTAAGCGATACCTGATCACCAAAATCAGCTGGAGAAAGTGAGGTCTGCAGATGCTGGAGATTAAAGTTGAAACTTTATTGCTGGAACAGCACAGCAGGTCAGGCAGCATCCAGGGAACAGGAGATTCGATGTTTCGGGCACAGGCCCTTCTTCACCAAAATCAGCTGCCATCTTTTGAAAAGATGCAAGAAGTCCAATGAAGAGATAGGACAGCTTTAACTTGAATCTATATCGCATTATTTCAACAGATTTTATAGTTGCCTTCCAGCAGGCATTTTTTCCATAAGCTACATAGGTTTTACATAAAAACATTGGTTCTGCTCACAGATCAGAGCCGAATAGTACAAAACCACATCATAATTAATTTTGAGAAACTGTATCAATGGGCGTTTGGGGTTGCAGTGTCTCTGTGTTCTGAGCTTCGACTGCAATCTCTTGCCATTCCCTAGTTTTTCTGGGTACGTTGCAGTTCCAGTCTGTTTGTATTTCATCATTCCTGACACAATATGTCGACAAGTAAATAAGGGTCGAGGACACATTGAATTTGGAACTGGGGAATGAACCCGGCCAGTTGTTAAATTTGAAGGTAGGTAAGTACTTTAGTGACAGTTCCCACAATTCGGTTATATTTACTTGAGCGCTGGAAACGGATGTGCATATACCGCAGGGCAGGAGTTATAGCTGGGACAAAGCTATTATGATGTGATTAGGCAAGATTTAGGATGCATAGGATGTTGGAGGAAACTGTAGGGCATGGCACAATTGAAATGTGAAGCTTATTCGAAGAACAGCCACTGCATGTCCTTGATAGGTATATCACTGTAAGGCAGGGATGAGGCTTTCGAGTGAAGGAACCATGGTTTACTCAAGAAGTTGAATCTCTTGTCAAGAGGAAGAAGAAAACTTATGTTTGGACTAGATGTGATGCCTCAGTTAGGGTGCTGGAGAAGTACAGGTTAACTAGGAAAGACCTAGATCGAGAGCTGAGGAGATCCAGGAGTGGACATGAGAATCCATTGGCGGATAGTATCAAGGAAAACCCGGAAGGTTTATCAGGAATAAAAGAATGGCTCTAGTAAGATTAGGTCCAATCAAGGATAGTAGTAGGAAGTGTATGTGGAATCACAGGAGATAGTTTAAGCACGAAGTGAATATTTTTCATCAGCATTCGTGATGGAAAACGACAATGTTATTGAGGTGACTATTGAGATACGGTCTACCAGACGAGATTGAATTCGGGTTCACAACGAGGTGGTGTTAGCAATTCTCGAACGTGTGAAAGTAGATAAGACCCCTGGCACAGATGGGATTTATCCGATGATTCTCTAGGAAGCCAGAGACGAGATTGCAGAGCCTTTGGTTTTGATCTTTATTTTGTCATTGTTTACAGGAATAGTGCCAGACAGCAGGAGGATGGCAAATATTGTTCCCTTGTTCAAGTAGGGGAGTTGAGACAACTCTAGCAATTATAGGCCAATGAGCCTTACTTCGGTTGTGCGTAAAATGTTGGAAAGGGTTGTAAGAGATAGGATTTATAATGATTGAGAAAAGAATATGTTAATTAGGGATAGTCAACACGGTTTTGTGAAGGGTAAATCATGCCTCACAAAACATAATGAGTTTTTGGAGAAGGTGATGACAGGTGTGTGAGGGTAAAGCGGTTGATGTGATAAACATGGATTTCCTAAGGCGTTTTATAAAGTTCCCTACGGTAGGCTATTGCACAAAATATGGAGGCATGGGATTGAGTGTGATTTAGCGGTTGAGGTCAGAACTTGACGAGCTGAAAGAAGACTAAGGGTTGTGGTTAATTGGAAGTGTTCATCCTGGAGTTCATTGACTTGTGTTGGACCAACACAAGTTAATGAACTCCATTTGGTTCCAGCGGTGTTTGTCATTTTGACAAATGACTGGGATGAGGTTGTAGAAGGATGGTTTCGTGAATTTGCAGATGACACGAAGGTCGATAGAGGTATGGATAGTGCCAAAGGATGTTGTTCGTTCCAGGAGGACATAGATAAGCTGCAGAGCTCGGCTGAGAGGTGGCAAATGGAGTTTAATGGTGAAAACTGTGAGGTGATTCACTTTAGAAGGAGTAACAGGAAAGCAGAGGACCGGGCTAGTGGTAAGTGTCTTGGTAGTATAGATAGACAGAGAGATGTCGGTGTCCATGCACAGAAAGTTGCTATCCAGGTTGATAAAGATATTAAGACGACCAACGTTGTTTTGGCTTTTATTAATAGAGGAATTGTGTATCGGATCCATGAGGTTATGTGCAGCTGTGCAAATCTCTGGTGCGGCTGGTGTTGGAGTATTGCACATAGTTCCGTTCACCACATTATAGGAAGAATGTGGATGCTTTGAAAAGGGTTCACAAGATATTTACTGGGATGTTTACTGGTATGGAAGGGAGGTCTTACGATGGAAGGCTGAGGGACTTCAGGCTGTTGTCATTAGAGAGAAGAAGGTTGAGAGGAGTCTTAATTGAAACATATGAGATGATCAGAGGTTTGGATAGGGTGGACGATGAGAGCCTTTTTCCTCAGATGGTGATGGCTTGAACGAGGGGACATACCTTTACATTCGGGGCGTGATAGAAATAGGACAGATGTCAGAGGTAGTTTCTTTACTCAGAGAGGTGGAGGGTTGTGGAATGCCCTGCCTGCAACAGTGGTACACACGCCAATTTTAAGGACATTTAAATGGTCATTGGACAGACATATGGATTAAAATGGAATAGTGTCGGGTAGACTGGGCTTCAGATTATTTTGACAGGTTCACACAACATCGAGGACCGAAGAGTCTGCATTGCACTGCAGTGTTGAATGTTCGATTCTCTATTTTCTATGTATGGAACGAACTACCAGAGGAAATGTGAGAAACAAGTATAACTAAAATATGGGGGAGACACTTGAGCAGGTACATGGAGTGGAGAAGGTTTGAAGAGACATGGGCCAAACGCAGGCAAATGCGTTTAGGAAACCTGGTTCGCATGGACGAGATGGATTGCAGAGTCTGTTTCTGTGCTACATGTCTCCAGTTACTGGAAGAGAAGGATACCGAGACAAGACATGCTATGGAATCAATCACAATTTACAGAGATAGGGATGATCGTCTGGGTTGGAGAACGTTTCAAATCTGTGGAGAAATAAGCGAGAGGCGAGAAGGTTACAACGATGGTAACTGTTATAGGAGTTAGAATGATTGAAGACACTGGTCGACAAAATGTGCCACAGATACAGTTTCAGAGAGGGAACACAGAACACAAGGATCCCTGGAAGCATTGCCACCGTCTCTTGGTAGCGCTGCTTTCACCTGTGTTGTACTGATGCTCACTAGACAGAACAGGACTGGATTGATGACTGTGAACTCCTTATGCCGTCTTACTACAACATACATTAAATTAGGGATGGTGATTAAGCTTGGAGTGTGTACGTACTGTGCTCCACCTCCAGAAATGTATCTATGCCACACTTTGTTAGCCGATGATTGGAGCACTCCTAATGATCTCTGCCTTGTTCACAGTGAGTGATCTTACCTCGCTGCAGGATTTATTGAAGCTCCAGACCTCCATTAACGTTTGTCTCCCTGGATAACAAACCATCTTCAATGACGTGATGGACGAGACACTCAGCAACTGTGAGATCTATGGAGACAGGAACTTCCTGAATACATACAGGAGACAGGGAGATAGACAGAATGGGAAATTAGACTGATGAAGTAAGGCTGACATATAGATAATGGCACTGAGTACCACAGAGACCCTGATAGACAGAGGTAAGTTTGGAAACAGAATTGTTAGGAGTTATCAGTTATCTGTAAGAATAATAGGATGGTTATGGTAGGTGATTTCCAACCATTGACTGGGACTGCCAAAGTGTTAAGGGTTTAAATGGAGAGGAAATAATTAAGTATGTACTAGAAAACTTTCTGATTAACTGTCTGGAAGCACATATTACAGAAGGTGTAATACTTGACCGAATGTTCGGAAATAAGGCATGGCAAGCGACTGGGCTGTCAGTAGGGGAACACTTTGGGGCCAGTAATCATAATAGTATTAGTTTTAAAATAGTGGTGGAAAAGGGTAGACCAGATCTAAAAGTTGAAGTTCTAAACTGGAGGAAGGCTAATTATGATTATATTAGGCATACACTTTCAAAAGCTGGTTGGGGCAGATATTCACAGGTGAAAGGATGGCTGGAAAATAGGAAGCCTTCAGAAATGAGATAACGAGAGTCCAGAGACAGCATTTTCGTGTCAGGTTGGGGGGAAAGATTGGTAGGTGAAGGGAATGCTGGATGAGTAAAGAAATCGTGGATTTGGTTAACAAAGCAAGGTAGCATCTGTCAGATACAGACAAGACAGATCGAATGAATCCTTGGAAGAGAACAAAGGCAATAGGAGTACACTTAAGAAGGAAATCAGGAGGGCAAAAAGGGGGCATGAGAGAGATTTGGCAAACAGAGTTAAGGAGAATCCAAATGCAAAACATGAAATGTATGCAGTATGAAGCAGAGCGGGCAGTCTCGAATGAGAAACTGAGTTCAGGTTTCAAATCAAATCAAAGATATGTTCATTTTATTTTGCTGGATCTCTATCAATACTTTTCACACGACTTCCAGGGGAATGAATTAGCTGGCTCAACTCTCATGCATCCACATTGGAGTTATCATATAACCTCTCATCCTGTTAGCAACGTGTGCAGCAATATCATAGAGCCAATAGATATGGACAGCAGGGAAAACACAGACTTCAGTCCAACTCGTCCATGTCCAACAGATCTCCTAAACCGATCCTGCCGCGATTGCAAGCACTTGGCCCATGTCTCTCTAAACCCTTGCCATTCAAATACACGTCCAGAGTACTTCAGAGTATAGGAATTGTACCAGCCGCAATCAACTCATCTGGTAACTTATTCCAGACACTCACCACTCTCGGCGTGAAGCCGTTGCCCCTCACTGCCTTTCGAATTTTCACCCTCCCACACAAGATCTATACCCTTTATGTCTGCACTGCCCCACCTGAGCGGAAGGAACTTGTCTATTTACCCTATTCATGCCCATCATGATTGACAAACCTCTATAAGATCAGCTCCCAGCCTCTGACAGGCTACTCAGCCTATAAATGTTTCCATCTTTTCCACTTTCAAATGTAGGATGGAGCGCTGTCTGAAGCATTCATCTTAGCAGCTGATCTGTCGCAGACAAAGGCTGCAGGAAGGCGTGATAGCTTGCTGAATCTGCTGTCAAGCGAAGATTGCATAAGCAACATGAGCCACTGAACAAAACGCGCAGCTGAGTTCTGAGCTGTTGCTGACACCAAAGTAACTGTGTCATTCGGGAGCGAAAAGAATCCCACTGTTAGATTACAATTCAAATGCATTTGGCATAAGGGTCGTAGCAGTTGCTCAGCAGCATATCACCATGACTCCAAAGGTCTGTGAGTACCAAGGAGCACAGTGTGTGATCGTTGAAGGTACGGTTCTCCTGACGATATTTGTCAACATGACAAGCTGTAGCTGGGCTGGTGGCATTGCGATTGAAATTGCATGTGTCTGGCATTTGTGGACAATTTTATATATCAGAGCAAATGGTTATCTCGAGTATGTGCGTTTGGAAAGGTAATGTGGAAGCATTGGAAAAGTTGCGGAGGTGATTTACCAGTATGTTGCCTGAGAGATTTGGGGCTGTTCTCATTGTAAAGGAGAAGGCTAAGGGGGATTTGATAGAGACATGAAAGAGGATCAGGGGGTTAGATAGGGTAGACAGTGAAAGCCTCTTTCCTACGATGATGATGTCAGTTTGTATGAGGGGACATAACTACAAATTGAAGACTGATAGATTTAAGATGATATCAGATGCAGGTTCATTAAATAGAGAATAGTAAGTGCATGGAATGCCCTACCTGCCAATGTAGTTAACTCAGCCACATTAGGGAGATTGAAACAATCCTTGGATGAGCACATGATTGATGATGGAATAGTGTAGGGAGATGAGCTGAGAATAGTTCATAGGTCGGCGCAACATTGAGGGCCGAAAGGCCTGTTCTGCGTTGCATTGTTCTATGTTCTATGTTCTGGAAGAGATCCCCTCAAATATCAACAAGGCGGCCATTGTGTGGCGTTGCTGGCGATGGAGGAAATAATAAACGAGTGTTTTGCGTCAGTGTTTACTGTGGAAAAGGACATGGAAGATATAGAATGGAGGGAAATAGATGATCACACCTTGAAAAAGATCCATATGAGAGGAGGAAGTGCTGGATGTCTTCACACATATAAAAGTGGATAAATCCCCAGGTCCTGATCAGGTGTACCCGAGAACTCAGTGGGAAGCTGGGGAAGTAATTGTTGTGCCCTTACTGAGATATTTGTAACATCGACAGTCACAAGTGAAATGCTGGAAGACTGAAGGTTGGCAAACTGTTTTAGTATGGTGTTAAGTACAAACCAGGGAACTAAAGACCAGCGGGCCTGACGTCTAAGACAAGAGTAAAGGAGAACAGTTCTGAAAAATATTTTCACACTTAGAATAAACTATCGTGATGCAGCATTGGTTGAAATAGTTTCTAATCTAGGGATAGAACTCATCGCGTTTGAGTGGACAGTGTTATTGCTGTAAAATTCCAGATTCTATGTTTTTTTTCTTATTTCATTATGATGTACTGAGCAATAACATTGGCATTAAGCTTGTTATTGTAATTAAATTGCTCATTGACAGAAAATTGAAAATCAGCAAAAAAAAATAGCTGCGAAATCGAGTCAATGTGTAACATCGATCTCCCCAAGGAGCTTCCACACAGTAATAAGGCAGCATTTCGGGGAATGCATCAGCTCAGAGTTTCAAACAATGAGCTTGCCAGTTGCCTGAAGGGACTGATCATCTCGCATTGAAGAAATGTTTCGGCCAATTGATCACCTGGTCTTCGACACCACCCTTGCCTTTGCTGGCATTCCTGGTATGGCTTCATGTCAATTGAATTTGTTTAAATCTGCTGCTGATATGCTCTCCACTTTTTGCTGTTGAAGAATAACATCTCCAATTCACTACTGGTTAGCCTTATCCAGAGACCAGAACAGTGATAGCAATTCACTGAGCAGCATTCTTGATACAATTCTCCACTGACAGAGATGCCCAACTCCACTGCTGCTGCAGCATTTTCAGATGTCAGTGTTGTATCAACTGTTCCACTTTCGCATGATTTGAAGTTATGCGGAGCGATCAGACAGGTTAGTTCTGAAGAAGGGTCACTGGACTGGAAACATTAACTCAGCTTTCTCTCATATAGATGTTGTCAGACCCACTGTGAAATTTCTGCTTTTGTTGTCCAAATGGAGACTGATACCGCTAGAAAATTGAAGTTTAAGGGATGATCTGAGTGAAATCCTTCAAAATATTAATGGGAAAAGACAGGCAAGAATAGCTATTTCCATTTCTTGTAGATTCGACAAAGAAGGAGCACAATATGAATATTGGGGAGAGAAAGTTAAGAAGAGATGCTAGGAAGCACTTCTCCACACAAACGATGGGAAATGTTTGGAATCTCTTCCGCAAACAGCAGTGGATGCTTGATCAGTTTTGCACTTTAAATCGGTTGTCATTTTTTTCTGTAAGCAAAGGAATCGAAGGATATGTCCTGCACGGTAGTTTGCAAAGCTTTATCTAACTAACATATCTTCTGGAAAATCTTTCTTCCTCACTGTCTTTGGTCAAGTAATTCCAGTCTTGAGAGGTTTCCCTCCTCCTCCCTGCATGTTGAGATGCTTGTCATGTACAGATGTGTAGATTTACAGTGTAAATATATCATCAGTCCTAACACGCACAAATTGTCCTTAACCAGCCCGTGCATGCTGTGGAATGTTGTCCTGTGTGTCTTGTTTGAAACCTTGTGCAGTTTTTGACAATCATATTTTCCTGATCCTGTTGTGACTCTGATCATAATTTCATTCAGTAATAAGAGCGGGAAATAACCCAATCAAAGGAGGTTTGAGTTTGCTTTATTGACAGTCCAATCACCAGCCCTATGAGTGAGGTGGGAGTGAGTTTTCTAATGGGGTTCTCCTCTTGCCAGAGTTGGAGCTGAGAACTTAAAGAGTCTACTCCAATCATTCAAATAGTTACTTGGAATTCCTTTTGCTCCCCTAGCATGCGCTCAACTTCAGTCAAAACTCCATAATCTCTGAAACAACTGGGCTGGAGGAGCATCTGAGGTGGCTGCAAAGCCCTTCGACTTCAAACCCACTCAACACCAACCACTTCCACTCACACAGTGCACTGGGTTTCGGTGGTAAAATCACACTGTTTTTCTTTGGAACAGGCGAAGTAGTTTCTAATCAATCATTCATTGCTTAATTTCCCATTTGTCTTCCACAGTTAATTTGCTGGTGATTGTTATCCTTTCCCGGGGAAATTGCGGAGTTTCTCGTTCCACTACTCGTTACCTGGTGCTGATGGCAGTTGCCGATCTGAAGGTCATTATCGCTGGTGTTATACTGAGGAGATTTACCTATTATTATTACCCACTCTGTTTTTTGGCCATCCCTCCTGTGTGTAGCATTGCGAGGGTTCTGTCTGGTTCACCGTCACTTTCTCCTTTGACAGATTTGTAACAATTTGTTGTCAGAAGCTGAGAACAAAATATTGCACTGAGAAAACTGTGACTGTGGTTCTAACAACAACATGCACCCTGTTCTTTTTGACAAATATCCCTATCTATTTTACAATTGAGCCTTGGTGGATTATCATTAATGTGCCATCCTACTGTAAAACAAAGTCAAGCTACTATACTGAGACTTGGTGGGTGGCATTCGATTGGCTTGATACGGTTTTAACCCCTTTACTGCCATTCGTTTTAATTCTGTTGCTCAATGCTCTAACAGTCAGACACATTTTAATAACCAGTCAAGTCTGGAAGGGGTTAAAGTGTCAGATCAAAGGAGAGAAGCGCAGAGACCCAGAGATGGAGAGCAGAAAGAAATCTATGATTTTGCTCTTCGCCATATCTGGGAGCTTCATCCTCCTGTGGTTAATCACTGTTGTAGATTTCTTATA